>NC_090442.1:1022473977-1022777060 GCF_031143425.1 Pleurodeles waltl
GGAGTTAGTCACACCTTCCTGGCTCATATGTAAAGACAACACACAGAAGAATCAAATATCATCTTACTTACAACAATTGGGATGGAATGTGTTAGTCCAGAGGGAAGCAGAAAGACTGTTGAGGTTTCAGGGGGTGAGGGTAGAGTCTGATGTTAGGATGGGCAAGATCCACTCCATTATTTTATTAAACGTTTATATTCCTGCCATTCATTGGGCTTTCTGCCCCTGGGCGGAAGTTGGGGGGGGGATGAAGATGGGGGTAATTATCCCATCTTGGGGATCGCTCTCCTGTGGCGATCACCAATCAGGGCTATCCTGGGCAGAACTGTCATTGGAAAGGCGAGATTCATCCCTTTCCAGTGATATCTCTCCCATGAGAATCAGGGCTCGGGGCTGATATATGCCCGGAGCACTGATTCAGTGAGTGTAAAATGAGCCCATGGGCTTATTTTACTTTGACTGAAATGACATCAGCCCGCCCTGTGTGCCGATCGTCAACGCAGTGAAAAAAAAAAGAAATCCCCTAGCTCAGGAACAGCCTGATGTAAAAAAACAAAATAAAGTCAGCCAGTGGCCGACACCCGCACTGGGGAGGTAGAGCAACTGCTGGCCATTGGAAGACGGCCACACTTTAAACTTAGAGGGACTGTTTCGTCTGGTGGCCCCGTTTTGAAACAAACAACAACTGTTGTACACACCCCTTGTTGCGCTTACATACTCTGCAGTAATTACTGTAGTGTAATTTAGGGCGCTGAGGTGTATGAACTTCAGAGTGATATACAGTGGTTTTAAAGTTTATAAAATACTGCATACCACTTGGCTGTGGCACCTTTACATGATCTGCAGTAATCACTGCAGGCTATGTAAGGGTAGAGAGTGACATTTGGCTACGATATTTTCATAGCGCAAAATGCATCCCCACATCCATTTATGGACGCAAGGGTGCATTTTGTGTTACAAAAATTGTGCATTTTTATGCAGCTCACAAACAGCAATATAGCTGAAGCACCAAACAATAACAATCCCTCACCAATTCAGAAAAATAGAGTACATTTTAATAAATTATTTGACACCAAAATGACAATTTTGAAAGTTTAAGGTAAAATCTAGCATTTAAAGATCAAAGCACAAAGCGCGGACATCTAGTGTCACAAGAACAGGTCAAATTAAAAAAATATGGTAACCGTGATTTAGCTTGGATTGGACATAAGAAGTGAATTGGTCCCGGTCAGCGCTTACCTTCGGACTTAAAAGAAATTTTGTGAAAAAGTTCTGAGAAGGTAAAGTTAAGCGGGACACGGCTGCAGGCAGTGTCTGAGGAGGAGGTATCATCATCGGGGAGTTGCTGGACAAAGCAGCAGTGAAGATTTCTACATTTGGCTTAGGGTCTGATTTAGAGTTTGGCAGCGGGGTTACTTTGTCACAACATTGACGGATTGCCAGTCCGGTGAAATATAAATCCCATAGGATATATTGGGATTTATATTTCGGTGGACAGGATATCTGTCAAAGGTGTGATGGAGTAACCCCTCCGCAAAACTCTAAATCAGGGCCTTGGTCTCTTTTTGGGAAGTTGAAAATCTCTAGTGTGATGATGCTGTAGCCAATGACTGCTCTTTGACGTCAGCTACCCCTTCTGCGAAATACCCCTGCATGGGATTTACTGCTGCAATGAAGAACGTAGCATGAGCTGACGCAAAGAAGGCCGGATCAACAAGCAGGTAAGTCTGGCATGCACCTTGAGCAGACCGGCGAACAGATAGGTTTCGGTCTCCTCTCCTATGCCAAATTTTTGACTTTCCAGGCACTTTTAGCACCACTTCCAAGGCTCCAGGACTAGAGAGGTCCACTTAGAGGCTTGGTACATACTCAGACTGGCTTCAGGTGCGGATTCAAGATGTGCCTGAGGCTTTTATTAGGAGGCCAGTTAACTAACCCTTGGAATCACTCTGGTAGTCCTGGGTTTAAGTAGTGTG
The DNA here is from genome assembly GCF_031143425.1 of Pleurodeles waltl. Lineage (NCBI taxonomy): Eukaryota > Metazoa > Chordata > Amphibia > Caudata > Salamandridae > Pleurodeles > Pleurodeles waltl. The sequence goes on from NC_090442.1 coordinate 1,022,475,954, forward strand.
ACAGGGTCCAAGCAGCAGGACAGGCCTATTGGGGCTCAAGGTAGGCTTAAAGCAGCAGAGCAATCCTTCCAAGTGCAGCAGAGCAGCCTTCTTAAGTACACAGAAGGCCACAGCAACATGAAGTCCTTTGAGAGTCCTTCTGTAGGTCCAGAAAGTGAACTGAAGAGTGGGTCTGAGGGCCCTATTTCTGTACCTGGTGCCTTCTTTGAAGTGGAAATTCTAGAGATTCCCTTTGAAGTGCTTGGAATTTCCTGCCTCCCCTGCCCAAGCTCCAGCCTGGCTGCAGGCTGAATGAGCTGGGGTGAAGGCAGGGCATAGCCTATTGATGTCGCCTATTGATGTAGGCTCGGGGCGCGCCGCGTCCTGAGAACGCGCTGTGCGGCGCGAGCCGAATGCTCGGCTCGCGCCGCGTGGCGCGCCCCGAGCCTTCTCTGCACAGCGCGAGGCCCCAGATTTTACTTGGGGCCTCGCTCTGCCTTCTGTTGCGTCCCCGTTTTCCCTTGACCCCTCCTTACCTGTTTCTTTTTCTTCTTTTTCTTCTTTCCTTTCTGAGGCATTTTTCTGTCCTTTCTTTATGTCTTTCCCCTTCCCATGTTACCTTTTTCTTCCCAGCATTCCTTGTTCCCTATTTTCTATGGTTCCTGTTCTATTCTATCCTATGTACTTCTTCCCTATCTAAGATGGTGTCTTTTTACTTCCTGTTGGTCACTTCCTGTTTCTTGGTATATAAGGGCTCTGTTTTCTCTCTTTCCTTGCGCTGCAACACTATCTGCTCTGATTGTGTCTTCGCTCCTGATTCTTAGCCTTCGGTTCTGGATCTTGTCAAATTTGTTTCTACCAGCATTTTTGTATCTTTTTGATTCCTGTTTTTGTTCTTGTTTCAGTAATCCACTGTTTGGAGGTTTTTTTCCCCTTTTTTGGTTTTTTTTCCCTCTGGCACTATTTCTAAAGGGCACGGTCTGTTCTTGGCGGTTCCATTGCCGACAGCACCGTGGCTACTAGAAAGAGTCGCCCCTTTCTGGGCCAAAGCCGAACCTTCAAGACCCACGCCACTAGATCTGCGGTTTCCTGGCGCAAGCAGCACGTAAGTCGTGACAGATTGCAGCGCCCAACCATTCTGACGTCTTCTGACACTATGGATGATACAGTGGCGGTGGCTGCAGATCCTGATCCATCTCTTTTGACTACCATTCAACAACAAGCTCAGGAATTGCAACAATTGCGCAATGAGAATGCGGTGTTACGACAGGCTTTGGCCCTCCGCAGTGGCGATGTTCCGACTATCTCCGCCTCTACTCCTCGCTTCTCTGGTGAACCAACTAAACTGCGTGAATTCCTGGATGCACTAACGGTGTACTTCGCCTTCAGACCTACCCAATTCTCTCATGACAGGACAAAGGTGGGATATCTTATTAGTGCATTATCCGGTCCTGCCTTGGCCTGGGCAACCCCGATGGTGTCATCCAACGATCCGGTATTGTCGGACTATTCTGCCTTCGTGACCCGCTTCAAACAAATGTTTAGTCGTCCAGGATTGGAAGCCTCGGCAGAGGAAGCATTATGTGATATCCAGCAGGGTTCCCAAGATGTCCTTCAATATATTACACGTTTCCGTCAGTTAGTAGCAGAGACCACTTGGGTGGAGCGTACCCTGGTAACTTTGTTCCGCAGAGGGCTTAAGGAAGAAATAAAGGATGAATTAGTACATTCCACTAGAGTTGAAGATCTTCGTGGCTTGATGGATCAAGCACTTTCCATTGAGTATCGTCTTCAAGAACGACGAATGGAGAAGAGAAGGAGTAGAGGATCTTCTCAGCCAAGCTCATCACGGATGTATCTACCTCGTCCTGAGGAATCTCGTCCCCCTGTTAGAGACACAGAAGGGGAACCCATGCAAGTGGATACTACTCGAGGGCCGCTCTCCGCTAGTGAGAAGGAAGACAGACGGAAGAAAGGATTATGCCTATACTGTGGTTCTGCTGGTCACATGCTTCGTACCTGTCCTGTACGTCCACCTAGACCCTCGGGAAACGCCACTTCCCGTCCTCTGTAAGAAGGGAGGGGACGGGATCATCGGCTATACCTTCCATCAGTTCATTTAATGACAATACTACATACTTGTTCGTGTTATCTGTCATATTACAACTACCTGATGGCCGCCAAGAAAGAACTATGGCATTGTTGGATTGTGGTGCTAGTGGTATATACATGGATAAGACTTGGGCCACTAAGCAACAGATTCCCACACAACCCAAAGACATTCCTGAACAAGTGCACACCGTGGATGGATCCTTGATATCCTCAGGTCCAGTCGACACTACGCCCTTGATGTTAAATTTACAGTTTGGTAATCATCAAGAACACATCTCCTTTGATCTCATTTCGTCTCCCAACCATACCATTATTCTCGGAATTCCGTGGTTTGCAAGACATAATCCATATGTGAACTGGGTAACCCGGACAATTTCTTTATCCTCACAGTTTTGGCTAGAAAACTGCTTTGCTTCCGATAAATATTGGTCACCAAACAGATTAACACCTATTAAGAGTACTACGGAGTATTCCATCAATACTGTCCAAGGAGTTCCAGAACATTATTTAGAGTTCCAAGACGTGTTTTTAAAACCATCCAGACCTGTATTACCTCCACATCGAGAGTACGATTGTGCTATTCCTTTGGAACCTGGAACAGTCGTCCCCTTTGGGAGGATGTATTCTCTCACGGAACCTGAAAAGGAAGTTCTTGAGGAGTATCTGGAGGAAAATGTACAGAGTGGTCTCATTGTTCCATCGTCTTCTCCGGCAGGGGCTCCTCTCTTTTTTGTACCAAAGAAGACCAAAGATCTTCGTCCTTGCCTAGATTTTCGATGCCTAAACAAAATAACAATCAAGGATCGTTATCCTTTGCCCCTCATCAAGGATATTCTAGAGGCAGTCAGAGGGGCTCAACGTTTTACCAAGTTGGATCTTCGGGGAGCTTACCACCTTTTACGTATAAAAGAAGGAGATGAATGGAAAACAGCATTCAGGACACCGTTTGGTCATTTTGAGTATAAAGTCATGCCCTTTGGTCTTACGAACGCCCCTGCAATATTTCAAAGATTTATGGACTCCATATTTTCCGATCTCTTGAACCAGACAGTCGTAATTTACTTAGACGACATCCTTATTTTCTCCAGACATCCCGCACTCCATTCTTCTCATGTGAAACAAGTCCTTCAAAGACTCCGAGCACATCAACTATCCTGTAAACCCGAAAAGTGTGAGTTCGATAAGACGGAAGTCAAGTATCTGGGTTATCATTTAAGTCCCACCGGCATAGCTATGGACCAAGAAAAGGTACAAGCAATTCTCGATTGGCCTTCTCCCTCTTCTATTAAAGAAACACAATGTTTCCTAGGATTAGCAAATTTTTACCGGCAGTTCATTCAAGACTTTGCTAAACAGACCAGCCATATAACCCATACTTTAAAGAAGAAAAATCTTAAACAAGGGTTTGTCTGGACTAAGGCGGCTGAAACAGCTTTTCAAGATTTAAAAAAGGCATTCACTCAAGCTCCCATCTTAAGACACCCAGATACCAACAAACAGTTTATTATAGTTACCAATGCTTCCGAAAGAGCTATTGGAGCTGTCTTACTCCAACTACAAGAGGATGATGGTCTTGAACATCCTGTTTTCTATTTGTCCCATATTCTCTCTTCAGCAGAACAACATTACTCAGTGCTAGAAAGAGAGTTGTTAGCTCTGAAGACAGCCTGCATCAAATGGAGACAGTTTCTGATGGGTTCCAAGGAGCCTTTCGAGGTGAGAACAGATCATCGTAATCTGCAATGTCTACGTAATTTTGTATGCCAAAATAGTCGCCAGGCCCGTTGGGCCTTTTTCTTCAGTCAGTATGACTTTTACATCACCTATATTCCTGGATCTCAAAACATTCTGGCTGATGCTCTGTCTCGCCGTTATCCAGATTGTACTCCTTCCCCGTCTCAGTTTCTACTGGAGCCTAGTAAGATCATTGGAGTTGCTCAATCTTTTCTGGAGGAGGTACAACTGGAGTACTCCAGCCTGTCTAATAGCGAAATAGAGAAATTAAGAACCTTTTTATGCAAGAAGGAAGGATACTATTATCATCAAAATCTGTTATTCCTCCCTACTAACAGAGTTCGAGACAAGGCATTACAGATGTGCCATGATTCACCGATTGCTGGTCATAGAGGTATCAAGGCCACACAAGAACTTCTTTCGCGATCTTTCTGGTGGCCTACCTGGAAAACAGATGTCGAAAGATACGTTCAGGCTTGTCCCATAAGTGCTCAAGTCAAGATTCCCCGTAGTAGACCTGCAGGATTACTACAGCCTTTGCCAGTTCCACCAACTCCATGGCATACTATTTCCACTGACTTCATGTGTTCGCTTCCACCATCAGCTGGAAACCAGGTTATCATGGTCACTGTTGATTCTTTCACTAAAATGGCTCACTTCACTGCCCTAAAGAAGCTGCCTACATCCCAAGAATTGAGCCAGATATTTATCGACCATATTTTCCGTCTCCATGGACTTCCACATACCATTGTGTCTGACAGGGGGCCTCAGTATATTTCTCGGTTTTGGAAACATTTTTGCAAGACACTGAATATCAATATAGCACTATCATCCGGTTTCCATCCTCAGACCAATGGGCAAACCGAGCGTTTGAACCAAGGATTAGAACAATACCTTCGCTGCTTTTGTAATTCCACCCAAAGCAATTGGAACACTTATCTTTCTATTGCTGAATATTCCTACAACAATACTGTCCATAGTGCCTCTAAGGTCACTCCTTTTTTCTGTTCCCATGGCTATCATCCTACCTCTTTTCCTACTTCTCCTCAATCTACCTCTCCTCTGCCTGCGATTACATCTTTTTCCAAACGTCTCCTGCAACTCCATAAACTAATTAGATCTAATTTATTGAACACCAAGAGATATATGAAGAAGATCGCTGATAAGAAACGTGGACCCACTCCAGATTATCACCCTCAAGATAAAGTCTGGCTTTCTTCCAAATTCTTGCCCTCTCGCCTTTCTCTAAATAAGTTCACGCCTCGCTATTATGGGCCTTTCCGTATTCTTCAGTTGATCAATCCTGTCACTGTTCGTCTTCGCTTGCCTCATACTTGGAGAATTCATCCGGTCTTTCATGTATCCCAACTCAAACCTTATGTCCCTGATCCTTTCTCTCGTCAGTTTCCTTGTCCTCCTCCTGTGTTGGTGAATGATGTCCCTGAATATGAGGTTCAGGGGATTTGTGACTCTCGCCTTTTTCACCGACGTCTTCAGTATTTGATTCACTGGAAGGGTTATCCTCTTAGTGAATGCTCTTGGGAAGATGCATCTTCTGTTCACGCCCCTCTTCTGATTTCTCGTTTTCATCGTTAGTTTCCCTTCAAACCTGGACCTTCGGGTGGGGGGACCTACTGTCGCGCCGCGCCACGCGGCGCGAGCCGAGCATTCGGCTCGCGCCGCACAGCGCGTTCTCAGGACGCGGCGCGCCCCGAGCCTTCTCTGCACAGCGCGAGGCCCCAGATTTTACTTGGGGCCTCGCTCTGCCTTCTGTTGCGTCCCCGTTTTCCCTTGACCCCTCCTTACCTGTTTCTTTTTCTTCTTCTTTTTCTTCTTTCCTTTCTGAGGCATTTTTCTGTCCTTTCTTTATGTCTTTCCCCCTTCCCATGGTACCTTTTTCTTCCCAGCATTCCTTGTTCCCTATTTTCTATGGTTCCTGTTCTATTCTATCCTATGTACTTCTTCCCTATCTAAGATGGTGTCTTTTTACTTCCTGTTGGTCACTTCCTGTTTCTTGGTATATAAGGGCTCTGTTTTCTCTCTTTCCTTGCGCTGCAACACGATCTGCTCTGATTGTGTCTTCGCTCCCGATTCTTAGCCTTCGGTTCTGGATCTTGTCAAATTTGTTTCTACCAGCATTTTTGTATCTTTTTGATTCCTGTTTTTGTTCTTGTTTCAGGAATCCACTGTTTGGAGGTTTTTTCCCCTTTTTTGGGGTTTTTTCCCTCTGGCACTATTTCTAAAGGGCACGGTCTGTTCTTGGCGGTTCCATTGCCGACAGCACCGTGGCTACTAGAAAGAGTCGCCCCTTTCTGGGCCAAAGCCGAACCTTCAAGACCCACGCCACTAGATCTGCGGTTTCCTGGCGCAAGCAGCACGTAAGTCGTGACAATTGACTTGTTAGTGGGGCTGTGCCCAGCTCCGCCCCCCATCCTGCCAGTGATGGCCCATCCAAGCACACCTAATCCCTCTGTTGGGGGGCTCTCTGGGAAGCATATATAAAGTCAAGCTTCCAACTGACCTAGGAACAGGCTGCAGGCACAAAAACAGCTAGGGAAGGAAAAGGAAAATGCCAACTTTCTAAAAGTAGTTTTTTCAAAATTGTGACTTAAAATTCGATCTGACCACTAAAGAGTATTTTAAGTTACACTTAATTTGTCACCAAACATGAATTTCCTATTTTTGTTCCCAATCAAACGTCAGCAGTTATTAAATGTAATAAGGCAACCCAATGGTGTCCTACAGGAGAGGTAGGCCTCACAGTAGTGAATCATGAATTTAGGAGTTTTTCACTTCTAGGACACGTAAAACTTAAAAGTACATGCCATACATTTTTGTTACAATGCTTACTGCTCCATGTGCAGTTTAAGGCCTACTGTAGGGGTGACATATGTGCTAAAAAGGGAGTTTTTGGCCTGGCAAATGGTGTATATTGCCAGGTTGAATTGGCAGTTTAAAACTGCATACAGGCTGCAATGGCAGGCCTGGGACATATTCTAAGAGGTTACTTAAATGGGTGGCACAATAAGTACTACAGGTCCACTGGTAGTATTTAATTTACTGACACTTGACTATGGTATACCAGTCTACTAGGGACCTATACGTAAATGTAGTATTCTAGTCAGGTGTAAGTCAATGTGACCATGTTTTAGGGAGTGAACACAAGCACTTTAGCACTGATTAGCAGTGGTAAAGTGCACAGAGTCCTAAAGCCAATGAAAATGAGTTCAGAAAAATAGGAGGGTTAAAGGCAAAAGGTTTGGGGATGACCCTGCAGAGAGGGCCAAGTCCAACACTTACTTAGTGTATTATTTCTTGAACTGTCCATTGCAGCCCAAAGAATCTAGTGGATGTTGCTGTTAAAACAGGCTGATGGCTGAATCTTTAGGATGGCAATTATTACTACCAATTCAGCAGGAACATTTTTTTTTTACAAATCTGAGTTCATTGCAGCATTCAGGAAAGAGGGATTGCATTCCATAGAAGTATCTTCTTAAAATCTGAAGTATTGGCTGCATTTTATTTGCCACATATCCTGTCACCATTACATTATTGGACTTACGTGCGCTTGTACACTTGCACACTTAAACATGGACCGCTTTCAAAATATGTTTTTGGCCATTTGTTATTGTAAATTTCAAATCTAATCTTCTCAGTAGTTAGTGAGTGTTATGTGTGTGTTTACCAGTGCAGCACCTGCTTGATAAAGGCAACAAAAAACATGTAAAGCATTTTGTAAAAATTAAAAAAGGGTATAATTTATAATATATTTTGGGCCAGATACTTTAGAAGTAGAGGTATCTTCTGCACAGCTCTGTATGTAACCAGCAAACCACTGTGTCCAATACTGAAAAAATAACCCTAATAGTTAACTGCTTACTGCAGGTATCTGTGTGTAACCTCTGGTCACAGTTTGAATCGTCATAAACCAGCTCAGGTGCCTGCTGCAGAACGTTGTGTGCAACCTACATGTCACAGATTTGTCATCTGTGTACAATATCCCAGCAGGTTAATGTGTTTACTGTAAACATCCCTATGTGATGCACAGGTCATGTTACAAGCTGATAACATATCTCAGTTGTTATGTTCCCGTTGCAAACATCTGCATAATTACAGATTTAGGGAAGACCCGAGACCCAGTTCCAGCCTAAGAACGGATGCCAGTTTGGGGAGGTGTCAATTGGCTTTCTCTCTGCAGAAATCTATTTTACCATTTTAAACGTTAGATTACTCTACATGTGTTGTGACTAGGATGTATAAACGTCCTCCCCAAGGCATTATAATACTTTCAATCTCTTCTAATGACTATTTCCCTAACTGACATAAACGTGCTACAAAAAGACACTGATGCAATTCATAGGAGGGAGAGAAAACCTTGAATTGCACCAAAGTTGTCGATGCCACAGATACACACAGGGTTTGGCTTGCATGGACCTAGTGAGCTATTACAGAGCAGCACCCTTGCGTTATGTTTCTGAAGGGTCACTGAAGGAAATTGATAAAAAGTGGCTCTATCTGATAGGTCAGTAGGACTTAAATGGCTGGAGAGAAAGCAGCACAAGTTAAACACAATGTGGCCATCCCAACAAAAACAGCACTAGAAATCTGGAACTATGTAACGGTAGAGGAAGGTCTCATCTCTTCCCCCTCGCTGAATGCTCCAGTCATGTACAATCCAGTTTTCACCTCAGGTATAGAAGAATACCCTTTTTATAACTGGGCAGATAGAGAATGTAGAATACTAAGCAACCTTTTCAGGCAAGGAAATATAAAATGGAATTTAGTAACCCTGAATTGAGTCTTTTACAATATTATTAAATGCGACTTTGGGATCTACACCTGTCCAGCGATGCTGCCACCACCCGTCAGCTCACTCTCTTTAAAAAACTGATAAACAAATACTCAGGCACCAAGATTCATCTCCAACACATAGCAGGTGCTTTTAAATGCAAATAGGCAGGAAGACATGTCATCCAGCACAAGTGGGAATCAACACAGGGAAGGGTTTCCTAGATAAAAAGTGGGAGAGTCTCTAGTTAGATATTCCAGAAGTCCTTCATAGTATCCCGCACAGAAAACAGGCGTACAAGCAAATGTACCAGTGGTTCATGACTCCAGCTTTCCTCAGTCATGTATATCCGGCATTGTCGGATAAATGCTGGTGCTGCAAGAGCGAGAAATAAACCTTCCTACACACCTGGTGATTGTATTGTAATCCAGAGGTTCTGGAAAGAGATCTTAGGACACATCAAGGGAACCTTTGGCTATCCATTTCCTCATACCCCGGAGCTAACATTACACAGAATTATTCCTGATATGATAACCGTGACGGTATGACATCTCCTGACTGGACCCCAACATTTCATAAAACAGGTGGAAAGAGAACTCTTCATTCTTTTTGGGAAAAGAAAGGTGTGCCCCTTTCCTCTATGGTTCTATAGATTGTGGCATATATTAGCCTATGAAGCAACTCTCATATAACCACTCACAATCTCAATGCAGGTTCACAGTAAAATGACGAACAGTATTTGACCATTTTTTAAAGCTTTAACATACGTGCTTTAATACTTCATTCCTAAAAACCTTACAGCTGTTTAACTGATACCAGAGCAGTGCAAGGAAAGGCATTTAGGTCAAGCCTAGACACCCCCATTAAATCCACACTTGCCCAAGAACCCTTTCTTCCAGTGATCTAATTAGACCCTTATAACATGATTTTGCTAAGCCAATGCACAGACACTACAAGGGCTAACCCTACACTCACCACCCATACTCCCAAGTTGTTTGTGGGTTGGGACATGGGGATGCAAAGTTTGGTTTTTGTCAAATGTGTAAACCAGTATTCGCCTTGAGGCCCAAGCGAAGTGGGATTGCTTGATTGAACTTAGAAGGCTCTGGGCCCATTTGCCGTGACATTAACTGTCATTTGTATTGTTCTCTTATTTGAAATACAGTAAAAAGAGTTTTAAGCAATAACAGCTGCCAGAACTCTGCTAGCACTTCTGTTCAGTTTTAGCTCAGAAATAGGACATCTTCTACATTTAAGAAAAAAAGACAAATAAACCCCAGATATGTTAAAAAAAAAGCTGAGTAAGGTCAGTACAGCCGGTATGTTCTTTAAAATGTTGGTGCCAAAAAAAAGCACTCTTTGAATTGTTTTTATCCTTTTCAGTTTTCATGGGCTGGGTTGTATAAAGACAAGGGAGTAGAGTTTTACCCAATATAATTCTTTGGCACCTGGGTGGTTAGTCATCTGTCGATGGGGAAGAGTTCTTCACAGGGTTGCTAGTGTCTGGTGAGATCAGACTGGAACTAGTAAGTGTTTTAGAAGTTAAGCTGTGCTCGTGTCTTCTGCAATTTTGAATGATAATTTTGATGAGTGTTTCCACTCTTTACTTTTTTCATTTCTCATAACTTTTTAGATACAGTGAGGCTGGTAGTTTGGACGGCTTCAAATTTATGATGTAAGATGGCTACTACTTTACACTTAGCATGTGGAGTAGTTGGGCATTTGAACCCTCACACATATTGTCTTTTGTATTTTTTTCATAATAATGGCCAGATTATCCCTTCAGGATGGTATTGGCACAATTATAATTTTTAAATTTAAAGCAGGTTTAAGTACAGCAGTCATGGTGACTCCAGATTACACAAACAAAGTGAATACATAGTGTTGGCACGGGGTTTGAGCATATCACGTGTGGTGTGTGAATTTCTGTCACAGTGAAGGTACTCCCTGAACATCTTTTAAAAACTCAAATATTTACAGAGAAAGTGAACCAGTCTTTGTATATATTTTATAGGTCTTTATCGCTCCATGAGTCCTGAAGAGGCCTGTAGGTAAAGGGGCCGAAACGCTTCGACCATTATGTTAAGCAGGTTGCAAAAAATAGTGTATGGACTATGATTTTGGCTCACATCGCTTCTTGAATCAAAGTCCAAAGAAAGTGGATATATAAGATGTGACAACTGCTGCAACTATCTTTGTCTTGTGGATGAAAGTCTCAATATATTTTGACAACCACTTCTCTCTAATTAGTTGTGGTGATTGATGAAGACTGTTTTATATGTTTGTATACATTGTGTGCAAATAGGTATAATGTAAGTCTTTCTGTATATGTTGTATGTGCATTATTTTTGGGGTTTATGTCCAAAAAATCATTGGTATAACTTTACTGTAATTAAAATACATTTACCAATGATCAATTTAGAAGTTCATTGTGAGTAGATTAATTTTTCAATTTATTCCTACTTTGCACCACTTTTATGTATGGTTTGCATTTATTCTACCCAGGTATAGTAGGGTAATCAGGGTAGACCCCTTTTTGCTTTTCACAAGGCCTAAGTAGCTGGTCATGTCCAGCCCTGAACGGACTGTGTACTTTGTGGTGTCCTGACTGTCCTGGATGGTTAAGCCAAATTGGCCTCAGGGGCTGCCGGCGAGATGTCACCAACCATGTCCCATAAAGCTTGGAAATATCTCCCCAGTAGGCATCTAGCATTGACTGGCTAGAGGGCTAGACCGGCCATGGAAAACATTGGTTCCCAAATGTTTCAATATGTTTTGACTCTGTCAAGAGGAGTTGTCAGGAAAGAATTTGGGTTCACCTTACTGGTGTAAGCTTCAGCCACCAAAATCTATGGTGTGGGATGATGGGTCAAGAAAGCAGGGTTGCTTGGTGTCAGACTGTGACATCTGGTAATCTGCCTCTCCACTTGTGGACAAAAAAAAGGCTTAGGCCAGGTGCCAAAAGGGCTGTCAGTTAGGGCTCCATTAAATGAAAGCAACAGTTCTAAGTTTGTCCCAAATGCAAAACCTCTGTTAGTACGCTGGTTTTGACTTCCAAAGTTGGCAGCTGCAAATCTAATACCTCTGTGTGAGGTCAACAGTCCCGAATCATTGTGTTCACCTTTGACGGATACCGGGTTTAGTTTCTCCGTCACCTGGGAGCTCAGGAACACCTGTAGGAAAGAGAAGAAATAAACTATCAGTGATGGAGGAGACTCCAAAAAAACAAAAAAGGTAAAAACTGACTATTCTTTCTCAATAGAGAAAGTGGGAGATACAACTGTTATGGCTCAATCCACAGAGGTGAGGTAGAACCCAGGAAGATGCTGAGGTGTGTTTTGGAGACCGGGACGAGAACCACGAGAACGCTGGTTGAGGAAAAGCATTGGAGAGCTGAGGGAGTATTGGGATGAAGGAAATTGGAGCCAGCAAGAGCAGACTGAGCAACAAGGCGAGGAGAGCTAGAGCCAGAAAGACAACTTCACCAACCTTGACAAACCCTCTGAGAGGTGGTCCGAGGGGTGGTGGTCACCAGCAGAGGACGCCAACTCACCTGCCACAGCTCTAGAACATTGTGGCTGTGCAGATGATTCAGAATGGGAGCAGGAAGCATAGTGGGTTGGTTCACACAGTGGGAAGGGAGGAAAGTCTACTGCAGCTATGGCCAACCATAATGCCTGCTGTTTTGGCCAGTGTTCCTCCCCCACTACATTAAGGAGAAGCAGCTTGGTGTCTAACTGGACTTCAGTCCACAACACCTGGGCCGCTACCCTGGCAATCCCTTCCCAGTTGGTCTTTATGATTAGGCATGTCCATAGTATATATTATAGAAGGTGCCCTCCAACCCGAACCGCCTCAAGCAATGCGAGGTCTGCGACCTGCCCATCTTGTGCAATACCACCCTGGAATAATATGCCCGGTGCAGAATTCACAACTGGATCAGTCTGAGTCGTGCTTTGATCCCCCCAACCCTAGGACCCTGCCTCGCCTCCCCCCAGTCCTCGCCGTTCAGTGCCCCCAAGTCCACCTCCCATTTGGTGCACAGGGCAGTCATCAGGACTGGGGAATTATTCAGTAACTTCTTGTACAATAGAGACATGGACTTTGCCATCAGAGGCTCCGTCAAAAGGCGGTCCTCCAGGGGGTCGGCTTCAAGCAATAGCTCATGCTCCGGGACGTATAAACCCAGCATGTGCCGCAGCTGCAAGTATCTAAACCGCTCTGCTCCCACCATAGCATATTCTTGCTGAAGGACTTCAAACGTTACGAGTTCTGACCTCTCCAGACATCTCCCAGGTGCTCGGGGCACGGCCGCGGTTCGTGGCAGCCGGGTGTGCTGCGCCCCTGCCATTCTTTACATTTCTCGAGGCACCAAATTGGGTATGGGGCCTCGGCGAGTTGAGGGCGCGGTGCGCCCTCACTATTTTCCTGGACACCTCTCCCCAAACCCCCCACTTACCTCATGAGTCTATCCTTTTGTTTTCCTTTCTTCTTTTCTTTTTTCTTCTTTTCCTCCTGTATTTATGCACTTCTCCAGCTGCCATGTTCTTTCTTCTTCCTATCATGCCTTCTTTCTTCCTGCATGCCTTAGGAACCTTTTTTAACATGGTGTCTTTCTCTGTATGTTTCTATGATTTATTCCCAATCCAATATGGTGCTTTCTACTTCCTGTTGGTCACTTCCTGTTCTTGGGTATATAAGGTGAGTGATTCTTGTTCTCCTTGCACTGCAACACTTCCTTTGGTGGTGATGTCCGCTCCTGCTTCTTTCTTCGCCAGTTGTATTTTTCCTAGCCTCTTCCAGCTTTTTTCAATATTATATTTGTTTGTCCTGTTGGAAAGACTTACCTTTTACTTCTTATTCCAGGGAGTTCCTGCTTAGAGGTTTTTTCCCTTTTGGTTTTTTTCCCTCTGTGACTCCTTCTGGAGAGCACAGACTGCTTTTGGAATTTCCTCCGGCGGCAGCACCTTGGCTACCAGAAAGAGCCGCCCCTACCTGGGTCAAGGCAGAACCTGCAAAAATCAAGACCTCTCTGCAGTTCCAGTGGGCAAAAGACATAAACGACTAGAAGTCCGTGACAGTCGAGGTAGTTCCCCAACCAAGGAAGTGTGTGGCGTCACACCATGCCCTCACCACTGTTGCAGTATGCACTGGCAGCGTTCGCACACTCGCAGAGGCATAGAGGGCCAGCTCATATGCCCCCTGCCTATCAGCTGTCTATCCACCCGGAACACCAGGTCGCCCTGGTCAGCAAAGGCATAGTATTAATAGTCACCAGTTGTGTCGCCCAGTAGTCATGAAGAGGGTCCGGAATAGCCATCCCTCCTTCATACACCCCAAGTTTCAATTTCATCAATGCCACACCGGAACAGCCACCGTCCCAGAGCAGCAGTCTGATGTCTCGGTGCAATCGGTGAAACACCTCCACCAGTATCTTATAAGGGGTGTTCTGAAAAACATATAATAGGCAGGCAGAGTCATCATCTTGTAGAGAGCCGCTCTACCCATGAGAGAGAGAGAGGCAGCACCCTCCAGTGGGGCACATCCCCAAGGAATCGGTCAAGCAGAGGCTGCAGGTTTTCCCAGGGAAAACGCTCCTGATTCCTGGTCACATGTATCCCCAAGTATTTAAAACCATCCGTTGAGATCTGTACTTCACAACCTGGGGGCAAGGCGGGGGGCCCAGCCAGAGGGAACACCAACAATTTGGCCCAATTATTCTGGAAGCCAGAATGATCCCCAAATATGCGAAGGATCTGCATAATCCTATCAATGGACCATCAGGGTCGGGTGACATACAGCAGACTATTGTCTGCATACATGGAGATACGTTCCTCCCATGCAGCTCCTGTATCGATGCCCTGAATCAGGGGATCCTGCCTAATCCACTCCACCAAGGGCTCAAATGCCAGCATGAATAGGATTGGGGAGAGCAGACACCCCTGTTTTGAGCCCCTATGTAGGGCGAAGGGCCAGGACAGCGTTGCATTGACCCGCACCTGAGCCACCGGTTCCCGGTAAAGCAGTCTAACACAGGCCATGGATCGTGGGCCTACTCCGAACCTCCTCAGGACCGCAAAAATATAAGGCAATTCCACGCTATAGAAGGCCATTTTTGCATCGAGTGACAGGAGTGCAGCCTGCTCACTATTCTGGTGCCCCGTCATGTGTAAGACCCAATAGAGTCTCCTCAAGTTCAAGTGTGTGGTTCTGGATGGCAAAAAGCCCAATTGATCCGGATGGATTAGATTAGTAATAATTGTGCATAGTCTGGTTGCCATGACCTTCACCAGGACCTTGGCCTCCGCGTTGAGAAGGGAAATGGGCCTATAGGCTGCGCACATCTCCAGGGTTTATCCCTCTTCCGGATTAATACGATAGTCCAGGTCCACTGATCCAGTGACAATGCTCCCACCTCCCTTGCCTCCGGAAACATGGCCAGCATATGTTTTACCCCCTTGCTCTCCAGACACTTAAACTACTCCATCGGGAGTCCATTTGGTACTGGCGCTTTACCCGACTGGAGCCTCTGCAATGCCTCGGTAACCTCCCCCTCCGACAGCTCAACATCCAGCAAGCTTCTCTCTTCCGAAAGTGGGATGTCCTGCAGGTGGTCCACACAGTCCATCTCAGTAATCCGAGTCACTGAGGTATAAACATCCTTATAATATGCGGCAAAGGCCTCCTCTCTGGTCTCATTGGTCCCATATAGGACACCATCTCTAGACTTTACCTCCCTGACCCACGATCGCTCACTGTCCCTCCTGTCTAACCAAGCCAGCAGTGTACTGGCTCTGTCACCCACGTCATAGTCGACTCTGAGTCACCAGTGCATATGCCCGAGCATGCTGTTCAGCCAAGGCGCGTAGCTCATCACACTTGAGTCGTAGCTGGTGCTGTAAACCACCCTCCGCCTCTCTGTCTGCCACACAGCGGGCCTCACGAGCTGCAATTTCCCACTCGAGGTTTGCGGCTTGCATGCTACGTTCCTTTTTTTTGCCACCAATCATGTCTTGCGTATGGCCCCTAAGTACCGTTTTAAGGGCTTCCCACAGAGTACACGCAGAGTCAACGGACCCCAGATTTTCCTCTAAATATTGGGTAGCCCTCGCCCTCATTTTGTCATCAAAGGGTTTGTCTCAGATGCCAAGGATCAAGTCAAGGTGGCATTGAGTAGGATTGTGAAGGGCCTAGCAGGGTTACCCCTACAGGGTAATGGTCTGAAACCCCTCTCGAGTAGTGTGCTGCCTCCCGGAACCTACCCACATAAGCCCCTGTCGTGAATAGATAGTCCAGCCTAGACGAGCTGTTATGGTGAACTGAGTAATAAGTGAACTGCCTCTTCCCTGGATTCTGTTCCCTCCATAGGTCCACCAGGCCAAAGGAGTCCAGAAAGGACCGCAACGCCATTGGGGCAGCGGGCTCCCTTGCACGTGAGATTCTGTCTAGCCCCGGGTCAGTCACAAGATTCATGTCGCCTCCCAGAACCAGGAGTCCCGGCGGGAGATTCAACAGTAGGGCACCAAGATATGCCAGAGTAGACCCCTACAGTCCCGGAGAAACATATACCGAACACATGTTGAGAACGTGCCCTTCCCATACGCCTGAGACTGCCAGATATTGCCCCAATGTGTCCCACCAGGTGCGTGACAGGATAAATGGCACTAATATTTTGAGAAAGCTACCCACCCCCCTCAAATCCGTTGTGTAACCCGCGTGAGCTGCCAACTGGTACCCAAACCTGTCTAATGCCTTGTAGTGATTTCCTTTTAGATGTGTTTCCTGTAACAGGACAAGGTTGGGGCCATGTCTGCGCAGGTATTGAAGGTCTATGGTTTGTTTAATGCGGCTGCCCAGACCATTTACGTTACATGTCATGACCCTAAGGGTGCGAACCGTCGGTACTGCCATGTGTGAGCTCTCCCCCATCCAACCGGGTCACTGCCCCAATCACCTGTTCTTGTAGTCCCTCCCATACCACCTCGACCCGAGCAGCGTCATATAGCATCACATGGCTGTACAATGGCATAAAAACAGTGTGGAACCATACACAGTAGATCAACAGACCCTAACCAGAAAGTCCCCCCACCCTGCAACCCCGCTTAGCAGGCTTTGAACTGCCTACCCCCCCAATCAGCGGAGCGCCTGTCGCCCAAAAGATCTTGGACTCCTGTGCGGGTAGGCTAATGCCACTGTTCCTTACCTTTACCATTAGCAATGCCAAGATTTAATTCAAAACAAACCCCCAATGTACATTACAAGCTTTGTGCCTCCCGCCAGTACTAATGGAGCGCTGAGCCTGCCGTGCCCCCAGTCTGAGCCATGAACCAACAATGTTCGAACTCTGTAGACTCTACCGCGTCTAGGCCGAAGCCACCAGTCATTATGTCAATGATCTTGTTGTCTCCAATCCTTGTTTTTGTCATTGTGAGGGGGCACCCTCCTCCGTCTGCTGTGTCCTGCTCCGGGACCCCGCCAATCCATGCGGCCTGCTTACCGGGAACGCTCCAGCCACTCCCACACCTCCTCTGGAGTGTCAAAATGCCACGCTTTCCCCTCCGTGATTCCCCTCAGTCTTGCTGGGAAGAGCATCAGGTATTTGAGTTCAGGGTCCTGCAGTACTTTTTTGACCTCCTGAAAGCTTTGGCGCTGTCGCTGGACCCTCAGAGTAAAGTCTGGAAAAAAAACGTATAGTAGTATTTTCATACTGAAGATCGCCGTGCGATCTGGCGGCTGTATGATGGCATCTCTGTCCCGAAAGTTAAAAATTTGTACAATGATGGTTTTCGGAGGGGCCCCCGGCTGTGGAGGCGGGACTGGAGCCCTATGCGCCTGCTCAACAGTGAAGAACTTAAATAGCCTCTTAGGGCGCAAGGAGTCTGTGATTAGGGTCTCCAGAAAAAGCTCAACACTTGTGCCCTCGACGTCCTCTGGCACCCCAACCACTCCGATATTGTTTCTTCGAAGCCCTCCCCTCCTGATCCTCCAGGCTTGCCACTATTTTCTCGTGTTCCGTGGTGAGAAATTGTACCTGGTCCTCGAGCCTCTCAGATGTAGACTGTAACCGGGCAATATCCGTTTCTGCATTGGTAACTTTCTCAGTTACTTTCTTTAGATCAGCTCGGAGAAGGGTAACATCCACCGTCACCGCATCTAGTTTGGATTCCAGCGAAACCTCAGGTCTTGAAGGGCTGCCATTATTGCACCCAGGGAGAGTTCATCTGAGTGGCCCTGGTCTTTCTCCTGTCCCCCTTCAGTGTTGTCCGACACCATGGGCACCCCTGTCTGTCTTGGCACCGCATATTTATTCATTGTATACGTGATACTATTTCCATGGATGTTGATGATGGCTATAGTTTTTAAGAAAGATCGTATTTACTGCCCTTTTCTTTTCTGAGTGCCCTGGGGGCAACATCCATCTAGGATAACCTAAGAGAAGAGAGAAAAACATTGTTAATAACTGGATCCAGTGCTGATTTCCCCCCCCCCCTGAAATCCCTGGCATTTTACTTTTTACAAAACTTCAATAAAAGTTCAAGGTTCAGAAACCTCCTCAGCATCTATGTCCATATATCCACCCATTCCTCCTACACTCTGCCTCACGTTTCACTACCATGGCAAAGGAGCCACTCTCTTCTCTTGGAAGTCCAGGGGAGAACACAACCCAGTGTCTGGGGAAGTGTCCAATCCACTGGCCTCCTGCAAGTCCGCATAAAAATTGTCATCATCATAATGTTGTGGAAAATGTCATCACCACTGTCATGCCCTCGGAGTCCGAACCTAAAAGTTGTTGGAGTGCTAGAGGGAGGCAAAGGCATGGTTCTGTCTGATTCAGATTGAAGTGAGACCGACTGCCTCAGTGCTTCATCAAGACGCGACCTCATTCAGGGAAGAAACAGATTTATTTTGATGATGGTGGTGACTTTCTGAAAAAGAGTCGTCCTCCAGTGCAGCAGTGTCAGAGCCTTGTCAATGCCCTAGGGACCAGCATGGATTTTGGTGTGGGGGAAGGAAGCTGACTCCAGTGTTGGAGGCGAATCTAAGATGGGTTCTGGAGGCATCGACTGTGCCAAAGGAGAAGCTGCTGGCCATTAGCAGCTGCCACTAGAGGGCGCCACCCTCATTATTTTTCAAGTTATGTGGATGGTAACTGCAATGAGCAATTACTATCCACATGTTTTTTTTATTTTATTAAATAAAGGCGTTAAGCCTGTGCTATGTGCTGTTTAATTAAGTGCCTTGCTGCTTCTTACACTTGCTCTGATGAGTCAGGCAGCCAGGCACTTTCTAGTGGACTACTTGCTCTATTGAGCATGTGTCCCCCAGCATCTCCCTTTAAAAAAAATATATATATATCTATGTAGACTAGGGGCTGTCTTAGCACTAGCCCAGGCCCGTAATGTTCGGGGGTCTGAAGAGACCTCTCATTCATGACATCAGCAGCGTCATATTTACAAGCAGTCCTGGGCATCTAGGGCATAAGCCCTGTATTCCCGGGACTGCCAGTCTATCACTTTCACAGGCTGCAGGCAACACCCTTTCCTAACTCGTCACATGTGACGTACTGGGAAAGGGTGTTGCTTGCGCCTGTGAAGGATTGCTAACATGTGACTTGAGGTCTCTGTGACCACCAGACATCAGAGACTGAGAGGGCATGCTTGGCATTCTCAAGCCTCCCATCCTGGAATGGAACAGCAGCAGCACACCCTGTTGCCAGCCACCGAACGTGTTCTAGAGCAGGATATACAGGTAAGTGGGAGTGTGGGGGGTGGTGGGGGAGTAAGGATGGAGTCCTGCCATCATGTGGTTTGTTCTTACTGGTTTTGAAACAGGGTGGCACAACAGAGCACACACTCGGAGCTCAGGTATTTAAAATTGCTCCCTTTGAGTGCTACTATCATGCGGGGGCCTTTTAGTTTAGTACATTAATTGATATCATTCTATTGATAGGCATTTATTAAAACTGTTAATAAATGCCTCTCAATTCAGTAATATATACTGATGTACTTAAGTGAAACGCTCCTGCATGTTAAAAGTATACAAGAGAGCACTTTTAAATATGTGAGTATAGGACGTGTGCATCCTAAACTCATTTATTTAAAAGTGCTACAGTCTTGTATACTTTTAAAATGCAGGAGTGTTTCACTTTAGTACATCAGTTTATATCAATGTATTGAGAGGAGAGACATTTATTAACAGCTTTAATAAATACCTCTTAATAAAGTGACATAAAGTGATGTACTAAATTGAAACGCTCCCGCATTTTAAAAGCAAACAAGAGGCGTAATTCCACCAGCCGTCACTTCTGGTGGCGGTATCCCAACTGGACGCTTCCGTGGATTCTTGGTGTCTGAAAGTGCACTAGAGGGACTCAGAATGGTGCTGAAAATACCTGCAAATAGCTGGGTCCAAACTGGAATGGCAAGGCAAGCAAACCTAAAATAGGTTTAGGCTCAGGTCTGTGACTGGGGGGTGAATGTTTGAAATTGCTGTTCATCATCTGTTCTTTTTTGAAAATTCATGACGTGTTGCAATGTCACAGATTGACCTAGAAACTGAGGGTGCATCAGAATGAGTTGCAGAATTAGTTCCTCAGTGCGGGACTGGGATCTAGACCGCAAGGCACCCTGGCATCCTCGTGAATTCTCGGACTGAGTGGCAGGACTGGGACAAATCAAATGATCTTCTTGTGCTTCCGCTTTGACTCGCCTTATTGGAAGACTTTGACCTTAGGCCTGTCACAGGAATGTCCACAAGAGCAGAAACGGGTCTGTGATTTCAACTTCGAGCAGGAGCAGGACTTCTAAGGATTTTTTCGGCGTTCGGTGACATACAACGTTGCTTCATGTTCCTGGATCGTCTTCAGATTCATAAGCATGCACTCCTCGTAGGACTTGGAGTTGTGTGCCAAACTTAAACTCCAGAGGCTACCATGTAGGCATCTGTCACAGATCTATTGACGACAGTCCCCACAAGGCTTAAACTCTGTAGTTTTAGGAGGGGGACATAGTTTCCTTGCGCACTAGAAAAATAAGGAGAGAAATTACTAGTCAACCAGAAAGAAAAAAGGTGGGAGTGGAAAGAAAGGTATTGATGTTAGCGTAAAGGGTTGGTGCTTATATTTGGCTCTGTTCTTCACTCTCCAGGGTGCCTCAAAGTCATCTGTGAGCACAGGAGTAATGGTGTTTAAAGCATCCAGATCCACTCTGACAATTAAAAATATTGTAAAGTGAGGAATCTGTGTTTAGAAGTATCCATCAGAATGATATTTATTGTCCAATGCTCACTTAAAAACTCCCACCTGTCCCCATGTTCACTAATTTTTGCATGATCCAGATAAGGAGGCAGTATGCATTCTTCTCTCCAGCAGAGTTAAATGATCATTGATGGACTTTCAAACATACATATTTTTTTGACTGAAAACTTTCAAGAGTTCTAGCTGGATTATCCCCATTATAGTCTTTATCCTGATGATAAGCTGCATATTGAATACACCAATATTTATAACCTCAAGGATATTGTTTAATCTGTGAACAGTCATGTTCTTGTGTTTTGTTGTTTGCAAACTATGTAGTAGCAGGGAGATCTGTGTCTGTCCTTTTCCTTATGGAGTCAAATGGTAAGGAATTCTGGTTTCTTCTCCTTTTCTTTTCTGTTCTTCTGTTGTGTCAGCAAAAGTTTCTAGGAGAATCGAGGGTGGTGACATTTTACTATTGTGAACTACTGGGCCACCATCCTGGATCAGCGGGAATCCTACACCTTTTACTGTTAATAACTAAACTTTTGATGGCATGACAGCATGCTTAACCTCTTAGGTGCGGGTGTCGGCCACTGGCCAACGCCCGCCCTACCTCCCTGGTGCAGGTCACGGCCAGTGGCCAACACCAGGAAGGGGGTTGAAAAATCCTCTGGTGCATCGCCCGAGGATTTTTTAAAGCTTAAAACACCCCCGGGAGACACAGAAGAGCTTTAGTTTTGACCCCGCCCCTTTATGATGGCACGCTGACGTCACAATCTGTTTTCCCCACCGGAGCAGGAACGGAGGTAAGGTAGCTTCCTGCTCCAGTGGGGAAAACAGGCCCAAATGGGCCTTCCCACCCTACGGGAAGGCCTCATTTGAAAGGGCGAGATTCACCCCTTTTAAACGAGGCCTTCCTGAAACGGTTTCCTGGCTCTCGCTGCGATCGAGGGCCAGGAAACCCAACTAGACACCAGGGATTTCACTTGGGGGTCGGCTCCATCTGTAAACGCCCCCCCCACCCCCAGGGCAAATATATATATATATATATATATATATATATATATATATATATATATATATATATATTTTTTTTTTTTTTTTAATTACATTTACCCCGAGGGGTTACATTTACATTAAAAATGATCTTTTAAAAAAAAATTTAAAAAATTGACAGGGGGGTTGCCCCTGAGCAGGGCGACCCCCTGTGGGGGCAATTTTTTCTTTAATAACTGTATCGTTTCCCTGGGGGCCACCAGGAAAACCATACAACTATTAATAAAAATGTATAGATCTATATATAAATATATTTATACAGATATATCTATTTATATACATATATATGTGTGTGTGTATATGTGTATATATATATATATATATATATATATATATATATATATATATATATATATATATATATATATATATATATATATATATATATATATATATATATATATATGGAAAATGTCACTTACCCAGAGTACATCTGTTCGTGGCATGTTCCGCTGCAGACTCACATGCTGTGCATTATACTTCTGCCATCTAGTGTTGGGCTCGAAGTGTTACAAATAGTTTTTCTTCGAAGAAGTGTTTTCGAGTCACGGGATCGAGTGGCTCCTCCTCTCCGGTTCCATTGCGCATGGGCATTGACTCCATGTTAGATTGTTTTCCCGCAGAGGGTAAGGTAGGAGTTATAGAGTATATAGGTGATAAAGAAAAGAGATGTCCATGCTAATGCAAATCTATATATCTATACATATGTACAAGTTTTGTTAACCTAAATGACTACAGGCTCCCGGGGAGGTGGGAAGGTGCATGTGAATCTGCAGCGGAACATGCCACAAACAGATGTACACTGGGTAAGTGACATTTTCCGTTTGGTGGCATGTGTAGCTGCAGATACACATGCTGTGCATAGACTACAAAGCAGTTTGTCCTCCAATAAAAGCAGTGGTTAGCCTGTAGGAGTTGAAGTTGTTTGAAATAATGTTCTGAGGACAGCTTGACCTACTGTGGCTTGTTGTGTTGCTAAAACATCTACACAGTAGTGTTTAGTGAATGTATGTGGTGATGACCAAGTAGCTGCAGAATGTGCTTTAGGAGTAACTAAAAGTTGTCTTTTGGCTTTAACCTTTCGGGTGCCTTGGACGAGGTCACCTCGTCCAAGGCACGGGAACTGGGGGGAAGGCTAGCGCTCCCCCCCCTGTGCTCCCCACCCACCCCCCCAAGGTAGGGATGGAAGGGGAAGCCCTTCCCCTTCCACCCCCGACCCCTCCACCCCCCCTGTGATGTCAGCACGTGAGCGCACGCTGATGTGTCACAGGGCCTCCCCCATCGCGCTGGAAGCTCAGCTTCCAGTACGATCGAAAGAGAAATGCTCAGCATTTCTCTTTCGATCACGTGGGGGAGGCCCGGAGAGGCTTCAAAGGGAAGAAAATGTATTTCCTTCACTTTGAAGTATCTCCGAGCGTTTCAAAAGCCGGATTGCTTGCAATCCGGCTTTTGAAACGCCCACTAGACACCAGGGATTTTTTTTATTTTTTTAAACTGGCATAAGGGAGCGACCCCTTGGGCAAGGGTCGCTCCCAATGGGGGGCATTTTTTTGAAGGCCTTTTCTGCCCCCCCACCTCTAGGCACCAGGGATAATTTTTTTTTTTTTTTTTTTTAGGTGGGGAGTGACCCCTTAGGCAAGGGTCGCACCCCTAGGTGGCAAATTATCTTTAGGCCATTTCTGCCCCCCTTGGGGGCAGATTGGCCTATTTTGATGAGGCCAAACCACTAGACACCAGGGAGTTTTTTTTTGTTTTCGTGAATTTCACGCAAGGGGAGCGACCCCCTAGGCAAGGGTCGCTCCCCTGGGGGGGGGGGGGGAATTATTTTAGGCCATTTCTGCCCCCCTAAAGGGTAGATAAGCCTATTTTGATTAGGCCGAAAACCACTAGGCACTGGGGATTTTTTTGTTTTTTTTGTTTTACAGATGGGGAGCGAGTTCTATTTAGGCCATTTCTGCCCCCTTTGGGGGCAGATCGGCCGATTTTTGCTACGCCAATCTGCCCCCAAGGAGGGCAGAAACCAGTAGGCACCGGGGATTTTTTGTTTGGCGCCAATATCACGCAGGGGGAGCGACCCCGTAGGCAAGGGTCGCTCCCGGGGAGGGTTGGGGGGGCAAAATTATTTTAGGCCATTTCTGCCCCCCTGGGGGCAGATCGGACTATTGTTATTAGGCCGATCTGCCCCCAGGGGAGGCAGAAACCTGTAGGCGCCAGGGTAATTTTTTTTTTTGGTGATTTTTTATTTATTTTTTAGAGATGGGGAGCGACCCATTAGGCAAGGGTCGCTACTCTGGGGGGCAAATTGTATTTAGACCATTTCTGCCCCCATTGGGGGCAGAAACCACTAGGCACCGGGGATTTTTTTTTTGGGCGCCAATGTCACGCCGGGGGAGCGATCCCCGTAGGACAGGGTCGCTCCCAGGGGTGGGGGGGTTGGGGGACAAATTTATTTTAGGCCATTTCTGCCCCCTCTGGGGCCGGCTGAGCTAGAGGCCAAAATCCACAGGTAGGCACTTTGCAAAAAACACCTCTGTTTTCTGTGAAAAAATGTGATGTGTCCACGATGTGTTTTGGGCCATTTCCTTTCGTGGGCGCTAGGCCTACCCACACAAGTGAGGTACCATTTTTATCGAGAGACTTGGGGAACGCTGGATGGAAGGAAATTCATGGCTCCTCTCAGATTCCAGAACGTTCTGTCACCGAAATGAGAGGAAAAAGTGTTTTTTGGGCCAAATTTTGATATTTGCAAAGGATTCTGGGTAACAGAACCTGGTCAGAGCCCCACAAGTCACCCCATCTTGGATTCCACTGGGTTTCTAGTTTTCAAAAATGCACTAGTTTGCTAGGTTTTCCCAGGTGCCGGCTGAGCTAGAGGCCAAAATCCACAGGTAGGCACTGTTTTCTATGAAAAAATGTGATGTGTCCATGTTGTGTTTTGGGCCATTTCCTTTCGTGGGCGCTAGGCCTACCCACACAAGTGAGGTACCATTTTTATCGGGAGACTTGGGGGAACGCTGGGTGGAAGGGAATTTGTGGCTCCTCTCTGATCCCAGAACTTTCTGTCACCGAAATGAGTGGAAAACGTATTTTTGTTGCCAAATTTTGAGGTTTGTAAAGGATTCTGGGTAACAGAACCTGGTCAGAGCCCCACAAGTCACCCCATCTTGCATTTCCCTAGGTCTCTAGTTTTAAAAAATGCACAGGTTTGGTAGGTTTCCCTAGGAGCCGGCTGAGCTAGAGGCAAAAACCTACAGGTAGGCACTTTGCAAAAAACACCTTTGTTTTCTTTCCAAAAATGTGATGTGTCCACGTTGCGTTTTGGGGCATTTCCTGTCGCGGGCGCTAGGCCTACCCACACAAGTGAGGTATCATTTTTATCGGGAGACTTGGGGGAACATAGATTAGCAAAACAAGTGTTATTGCCCCTTGTCTTTCTCTACATTTTTTCCTTCCAAATATAAGAGAGTGTGTAAAAAAGACATCTATTTGAGAAATGCCCTGTAATTCACATGCTAGTATGGTCACCCCGGAATTCATAGATGTGCAAATACCCACTGCTCCTCAACACCTTATCTTGTGCCCATTTTGGAAATACAAAGGTTTTCTTGATAGCTATTTTTCACTCTTTATATTTCAGCAAATGAATTGCTGTATACCCGGTATAGAATGAAAACGCACTGCAGGGTGCA
The DNA here is from genome assembly GCF_031143425.1 of Pleurodeles waltl. Lineage (NCBI taxonomy): Eukaryota > Metazoa > Chordata > Amphibia > Caudata > Salamandridae > Pleurodeles > Pleurodeles waltl. Next base: position 1,022,501,551 of record NC_090442.1, read on the forward strand.
GCTCATTTATTGGCTCTGGGTACCTAGGGTTCTTGATGAACCTACAAGCCCTATATATCCCCGCAACCAGAGGAGTCCAGCAGACGTAACGGTATATTGCTTTAAAAAATCTGACATTGCAGGAAAAAGTTACAGATTAAAACGTAGAGAAAAATTGCTGTTTTTTTCACCACAATTTCAATATTTTTCTTTTTCATTTGTTATTTTCTGTAGGAAACCCTTGTAGGATCTACACAAATGACCCCTTGCTGAATTCAGAATTTTGTCTACTTTTCAGAAATGTTTAGGTTTCTGGGATCCAGCATTGGTTTTACACCCATTTCTGTCACTGACTGGAAGGAGGCTGAAAGCACAATTTTTTTTACAAATGGGGTATGTCCCAGTAAAATGCCAAATTTGTGTTGAAAAATTGGGATTTCTGATTCAAGTCTGCCTGTTCCTGAAAGCTGGGAAGCTGGTGATTTTAGCACCACAAACTCTTTGTTGATGCCATTTTCAGGGAAAAAAACACAAGCCTTCTTCTGCAACCACTTTTTCCTATTTTATTTTTTAAAAAACGAGATTTTCACTGTATTTTGGCTAATTTCTTGGCCTCCTTCAGGGGAACCCACAAAGTCTGGGTACCTCTAGAATCCCTAGGATGTTGGAAAAAAAGGACGCAAATTTGGCTTGGCTAGCTTATGTGGACAAGAAGTTATCAGGGCCTAAGCGCGAACTGCCACAAATAGCCAAAAAAAGGCCTGGCACAGGAGGGGGAAAAGGCCTGGCAGTGAAGGGGTTAATGGAGCATGTTTGGATGCATCTTACAATCCATCTTGCTAATCCTTGTTTTGAAACGGGGTAACCTGTATGAGGTTTTTGAAAAGCTACCAACAGCTGTTTGGTTTTTCTGAATGGTTTTGTTCATCTATATAGTACATGTAAGGAAATGCCTCATTGGCATGGTTACCCCCTAACATTTTGCCTTTGCTGATGCTATGTTTTGATTGAAAGTGTGTTGGGACCCTGCTAACCAGGCCCCAGCACCAGTGTTCTTTCCCTAAACTGTAACTCTGTCTCCACAATTGGCACAACCCTGGCACTCAGATAAGTCCCTTGTAACTGGTACCCCTGGTACCAAGGGCCCTGATGCCAGGGAAGGTCTCTAAGGGCTGCAGCATGTCTTATGCCACCCTGGGGTCCCCTCACTCAGCACATGCACACTGCCTCACAGCTTGTGTGTGCTGGTGGGGAGAAAAAGACTAAGTCGACATGGCACTCCCCTCAGAGTGCCATGCCAACATCACACTGCCTGTGGCATAGGTAAGTCACCCCTCTAGCAGGCCTTCCAGCCCTAAGGCAGGGTGAACTATACCACAGGTGAGGGCATATGTGCATGAGCACTATGCCCTTACAGTGTCTAAGCAAGACCTTAGACATTGTAAGTGCAGGGTAGCCATAAGAGTATATGGTCTGGGAGTTTGTCAAACACAAACTCCACAGTTCCATAATGGCTACACTGAAAACTGGGAAGTTTGGTATCAAACTTCTCAGCACAATAAATGCACACTGATGCCAGTGTGCAATATATTGTAACATACACCCAAAGGGCATCTCAGAGATGCCCCCTGAATACCAATCCGACTTCTAGTGTAGGCTGACTAGTTTCTGCCAGCCTGCCAGATCCCAGACATGTTGCTGGCCACATGGGGAGAGTGCCTTTGTCACTCTGTGGCCAAGAACAAAGCCTGTACTGGTTGGAGGTGTTTCTCACCTCCCCCTGCAGGAACTTTAATACCTGGCGGTGAGCCTCAAAGGCTCATGCCTGTTGTTACAGCACCCCAGGTCATCCCAGCTAGTGGAGATGGCTGCCCTTCCGGACACTGCCCCCACTTTTGGCGGCAAGGCTGGAGGAGATAATGAGAAAAACAAGGAAGAGTCACCCACCAGTCAGGACAGCCCCTAGGGTGTCCTGAGCTGAGGTGACCCCTGCCTTTAGAAATCCTCCATCTTGAGTTTGGGGGATTCCCACAATAGGATTAGGGAGGTGTCCCTCTCCCCACAGGGAGGAGGCACAAAGAGGGTGTAGCCACCCTCAAGGACAGTAGCCATTGGCTACTGCCCTCCCAGACCTAAACACCCCCCTAAATTCAGTATTTAGGGGCACCCCAGATCCCAGGAAATCAGGTTCCTTCAACCTGAAGAAACAAGAAAGACTGCTGACCTATAAGCCTGCAGAGAAGAAGGAAGATGACAACTGCTTTGGCCCCAACCCTACCGGCCTGTCTCCAACTTCGAAAACCTGCAACCAGCGATGCATCCGACAGGAACCAGCGACCTCTGAAGCCGCAGAGGACTGCCCTGAACTGAAGGACCAAGAAACTCCTGTGAGCAGTGGTCATGCTCAAAACCAGCTACTTCTTTGCAACAAAGAAGCAACTTCCAAAGACTGCACGTTTCCCGCCGGAAGCATGAGACTTCTCACTCTGCACCTGACGCCCCCAGCTCGAGATTCAGAGAACCAACACCTCAGGGAGGACTCCCCGGCGACTGCGAGCCCGTGAGTAACCATAGACGACCCTCCTGAGCCCCCACAGTGACGCCTGCAGAGAGAATTCAGAGGCTCCCCCTGACCGCGACTGCCTGTAACAAGGGACCCGACGCCTGGAACCAGCAGTGCACCCGCAGCCCCCAGGTCCTGAAGGAACCGAACTTCAGCGCAGGAGTGACCCTCAGCCGACCCTCTGCCTAGCCCAGGTGGTGGCTGTCCCGAGAAGCACCCCTGTGCTTGCCTGCACCGCTAGAGTGACCCCTGGGTCCCTCCATTGTTTTCTACCTGAAACCCGACACCTGCTTTGCACACTGCACTCGGCCGCCCCTGTGCAGCTGAGGGTGTGTTTTGTGTGCCTACTTGTGTGTCCCCCCAGTGCTTTAAAAAAAAACCCTGGTCTGCCCCACGAGGACGCGGGTACTTACCTGCTGGCAGACTGGAACCGGAGCACCCCTGTCCTCCATAGGCGCCTATGTGTTTTGGGCACCTGTATGACCTCTGCACCTGACCGGCCCTGAGCTCCTGGTGTGGTAACTTTGTGGTTGCCTTGAACCCTCAACGGTGGGCTGCCTATGCCCCAGGACTGAGATTTGTAAGTGTTTTACTTACCTTCTAATCTAACCTTTACTTACCTCCCCCAGGAACTGTTGATTTTTGCACTGTGTCAACTTTGAAAATAGCTTATGGCCATTTTAACAAAGACTGTATATGATATTGCTTTTATTCAAAGTTCCTAAAGTATCTAAGTGAAGTACCTTGCATTTAAAGTGTTTACTGTAAATCTTGAACCTGTGGTTCTTAAAATAGACTAAGAAAATATATTTTTCTATATAAAAACCTATTGGCCTGGAGTAAGTCTGAATGTGTGTTCCTCATTTATTGCCTGTGTGTGTACAACAAATGCTTAACACTACCCTCCGATAAGCTTACTGCTCGACCACACTACCACAAAATAGAGCATTAGAATTATCTAATTTTGCCACTATCTTACCTCTAAGGGAAACCCTTGGACTCTGTGCACACTATTTATTACTTTGAAATAGTATATACAGAGACAACTTCCTACAGTACATTAGTGCTCTTTTAATGTCTAATGTATGTAGAGCTCTTTCTGTGGGAAGACGACTGGTAGTTCCACTGATTTCTATGAAAAGGCGATACTACCTTTGGAAGAAATTTGGGGTTTGTTCTTAGTACAACTTTATGTTTGTGTACTTGTATGAACGGTTCTTCAATAGTGGATGCTTGAATTTCACTGACTCTTCACAATTACGTTATTGCGACTAGGAAGGCAACCTTTCATGTTAAGAATTGCATTTGGCATGAGTGCATAGGTTCAAATGGTGGACGCATAAGTCGCGTAAGCACTATGTTTAAATTCCAAGAGGGAACTGGAGCTGTCCTGGGTGGAATAATGCGTTTTAAGCCTTCCATGAAAGCTTTAATAACAGGAACTCTAAATAAGGAGCTGTGCTGTACATTTTGTAAATATGCTGAAATTGCAGTAAGATGTATTTTTATGGAAGAGAATGCTAAATTAGATTTTTGTAAATGAAGTAAATAGCATACAATATCTTGGATTGATGCTGTAAGAGGGTCAATCTGTTTAGATTGACAGTAATATACACATCTTTTCCATTTGTTAGCATAGCATTGTCTAGTAGTGAGCTTTCTTGCTTGCTTGATAACTTCCATACATTCTGATGATAGTTGTGAATATCCAAACTCTATTACCTCAGGAGCCAAATCGCCAGATTGAGAGTGTAGAGATTTGGGTGTCTGATTTGTCTTTTGTTTTGTGTCTACATGTCTGGTCTGTTTGGGAGTTTGGAGTGTGGTACTACTGACAGGTCTAACAATGTTGTGTACCAGGGTTGACGGGCCCACGTTGGTGCTATGAGTATCATATTGAGTGCGTTTTGATGCAATTTGTTGACTACAAACGGAATGAGTGGGAGAGGGGGGAAAACGTAAGCAAATATCCCTGACCAATTGATCCATAGAGCATTGCCCTTGGATAAGGGATGTGGGTGTCTGGATGTGAAGTGTTGACATTTTGCGTTTTCACTTGTGGCGAACAGATCTATGTTTGGTGTTCCCCATTGTTGAAAGTATTTTTGAAGTACTTGAGGGTAAATTTCCCACTCGTGTGTTTGTTGATGATTTCTGCTGAGAACATCTGCCAATTGGTTGTATCCCTGGAATGTATTGTGCTACCAGGTGAATTTGGTTGTGGATTGTCCATTTCCAAATTTTCTGGGCTATAAGGGAGAATTGGGACGAATGTGTCCCTCCTTGTTTGTTTAGGTAATACATGGTTGTCATGTTGTCTGTTTTGATAAGGACATTCTTCTGTGTGAGAAGAGGCTGAAAAGCTTTGAGTGCTAAGAAGACAGCTAACAACTCCAAGTGATTTATGTGTAGCTGTTTGTGTGTTGCATCCCATTGTCCTTGAATGTTGTGATTGTTGGGGTGAGCTCCCCAACCAATCATCGATGCATCTGTTGTAATTATGGTCTGAGAATGGCCTCCCTTTGTTTAGATTTGTGGAATTCCACCACTGAAGGGACATGCATGTTTGGCGGTCTATCAACACTAGATCTTACTCGAGTCGGACACAAAGCCTTTTATCGACTCCGATGGTTTCAGAGGAGTGGCCTTTTTCGGTGCCGAACTGGCAGTTTGCTCACTGGATGTCTTTTTTCGGGCTGAGCCATGGCCTTCCAGCAGTAGCGTACCCAAGGCCTATGCTTGTGTCTTTGTGATGGTACAGGGGCAGGTGTACTCACATGCTGTCCTGCAGTGACCGGTCTGTCTTCCTCAGATTCTTGGTCGGAGTCGGAACCTCGGATGGAGACTGTTGTCTGCAGGATCTCTTCCTACTCCACGTCGAGATGTTCGAACTTCTGGAAGCCATCTCGAGTCTTCATGCCCTCCTGTCTTGAAGCGTCTTTTTGGACCGGAAGGATCGACAGGCCTCACAATTTTCTTCCTGATGATCTGGGGAAAGGCAAAGATTACAGACGAAATGTTGGTCTGTATAAGGGAATTTTGCGTGGCACCGAGGACAGAATCGGAATGGAGTCCGATCCATGAGGCTTCCATCCAGTCGGCCCGACTAGGCCAGAGTTGGGCGCGCGCGCCCCAAAGGGCGAGTAAAGTTGTCTTCTCCGACAGTACCGATGCGTCGATGGAAGATGTAAACCTGATCGATACAATACTGCCGAAAATAAGGCGTTTTTTAAGTTTTCCAAATCAAACTTTTGGAGCAAAAGGAAACACGTCCGAACCCGACGGCGGAAAGAAAACAATCTAACATGGAGTAACTGCCCATGCGCAATGGAACCGAGGAGGAGTCACTCGATCCTGTGACTCGAAAACACTTCTTCGAATAAAAACAACTTGTAACACTCCAAGCCCAACACCAGATGGCAGAAGTATAATGCACAGCATATATATATATATATATATATATATAAATATATATACGTATATATACACACATATATATATATATATATATATAGAGAGAGAGAGAGAGAGAGAGAGAGAGATATCACTGCGTGTTTCATTCCCCTGGGAGTTGCGATCGGTCCCCAAGAAAACCACACCCACATGTAAAAGTGATCTATCTATCTATAGATCTATATATATATATATATATATATATATATTTGATCATGTTTCTGCTACAAAGAAATCTAACTTTTGTCTAGTGTCAGTTTTGATGCCATAAAGTAGCACAGAAAGTTTATATGCCTTCTGCAAGGATCAAATCTGTATTTTATGTAAATAGCGGAGTAGATTAGTAAAGCCAGCCATTACCTGCGCTATAATACAAATGAAATGTATGTGCGAGGGGGGCTATGGAGAGATGAAGGGCTCTTTTGCTGGGTGATAGTGAGGGAATCTGAGGAGGTGGTCATGGAGTGGAAGCACCAATAATGATTGTTGGACTGGTCACCAGAGGGGCTAAAGACTGTGACAATTGGTATGTGACAAGGTGAAGTAATAGTGTGTCTTTTTTGTTTTTTTGAGTGTCTTGAGAGAACGTGCTGACTGAGGGAAGAAGCGAAGGTAAGGTGACTAACCTTTATTGTTGCACACATCACACACACACCCACCAGCACTTTTGTGACTGTCTACGTAGGCTAGTGTTTTATAGCCAGAGTTTAGCCAGTAGCAGAGATGGCGCCTCATTGGATGACTGCTGCTCAAGCCCTAACTCTGGTTATAGAGGACAGCTCTGACATTGGATCAGACTGAGGCAGCATCTGAGGGATAGGACAATGGTGCAGACTCTAGGAGTGATTTTTCCGACAACTCCTCTTCCAGTGATTCTGAGGGAGGTGATGACGACAGTCCTGCTGTCCCTTCGTAAGTAGTCTTTGCAGCAGGACAATAGCGGGTTAGCCCAATCCAGAGATAAGGTGCATGTGGCGGAAAGCACAGAGAGAGTGCTGTCTTGGAAGCTACCCAGTTTAGTTCAGCCACAAATTCTATGTCAGGACCAGAGGCTTCAGATTATGCTTTCTCTTATCTTTACTGACAAACAGCAGCCAATAAACACCATTAAACTTTAAACTACATTTCCCATGAACCATGCTGTCCAATCATGGGCCACTCCTGCCTCCATATATAGCTCCAACACTATAGTCCTTCCTCTTTTTTTGCTGCTGCAGCAGCCAGATAAGTGTTTATGTCTTCAATGTTTATCGCATCTTGTATGACCTGTTATATGCACGCGGTGTATCTTGCGCCCGATTACGGTGTATTCAGGGACCGCATTCGATCCCTACACCGGAGCCAGCGGGGAGTGGGAGCGAGGCCGGTGGAGTTTTCCACCTGTTACTTAATTGTAGAGGACGCTGTCCTCTTTCTATTGTGCCACATGCGCATGCGCGAAGAGGACGTTCGGATTTTCGTTTTTCCGATCAACTCTTTGCGTGCGCACAGCACCTTGCATTACGGTGGCCTCTGAAAACGTCCGACTGGGCGCAATAAGCGTATAGGGCTGTGCCCAGGGGAAATATATTAAAATATATGTTAAATTACGTCTTTTGTGTACAGGTGGCCCCTCCCATATCAAGTCTTAAGTGCTGGCCAGGCAGTTCTTCTACTGCCAATTTGAGAATACTTCAAACCTGGCACAGGGGAGAGACTAGTGGAGGCACTGGACCACCATGTGCAAGACTCTGTGAATTGGGCTTTAATAAAAGCCCTGAAGCCTTTTACTCATCCAGTGACCAATTTTGGCAGGAGAGAATTTTTAGGCGAAAACAGTCAGTTGACTCGCTCACAATCCCTAGACGTTTCAGGATTGCCTAGAAAACTTTCAGGGGGAGCCTCTTCATCCGATAGTTTGGTGAAATGGCGGCGTCTGTGTTAAGGAACCATGAATATGAAGGGGTTTCCCCTTGTGACTCTACAACCCAATTTCCATTCCTCATTCAGCCTCAAGAGGAGGCGCAGGTACTCTCGCAATCTAACTCTGGGTCTCAGGAATCTCAAGATTTCCCCCTCCACTAAAGAAAAAGCACAAATCTCACCACATTTCCGAGGAAACGCTGCCGAGTGGGCGTAACCTTTTTTTTTGCCCAGGAGGACATTATACATCCTAGATCCATGGAATGGATTCCCTCTGCCGAAGTCACCCACTATGTTCAGGATAGACAAAGGAAAGGTTTTGAAAAAGACGTTCACAACACCTTGCACTCAGAATGTCCCAGGCCATCCTTAATTGGTAAGGTGGCAGATACCCCAGAATTAAATCAAAGCATGGCGACATTTCTCAAACAATTCGCAAAAGACCCCAAGAAAGGTTTAGCCAGCGCTTGGCGCGGCTGCCAATATAAACACCTTGATGAATCTGGACCAATCATAAAAATATTGGATGTAGCGATCCAAGCAAATTAATCCAGCTCTCCCCTGGACACAGAAGCAGTACTGCAATGGGCTCAACGCACTATTTGTCTCCTCGGTAACGTTAACTGCGCCATATCCACCGAGCGCCGTTGCTCCTTCCTTATGCGATTGGACCCTAAGTTGACAGACTTGGCAACTAATGAAGCAGGGTCCCCAGCAAACGGAATGCTCTTTGGAGATAAGTTCATTAAAGAATTGGGAAAATATGTAGCCACATTCACTGCCCTGGATAAGGCCCAGTCATCCATTAAGAAGGTCTTCAATAGCGTTCTTTTTGCGTGGGACGGGCGTTTCAGGGGTCGAGCTTACGGCCGAGGTTTTCAGACCTCCAGGATAGCACTACAGAGAGGCAGAGGAGGACAATATGCTTTCTCCAATTTCTACCCCACCCAGTACAGAGGTCGTGCCAGGAACCACAGAGGCTCCTGTGGTGGCGGTTCAGGAAAGGAGTCTAATACATCAGGTAAGGATTATTCATATTTCAGAAGTGGTATTGGGGGAAGAATTAAACATTTTACTTTCCTCTAGCCTGGTGAGAAATCACACAGACCCTTGGGTTCTGCAGGCAGTTCAGGGCTTTTGCCTGGAGTTTTATACGCCTCCGGCCCAAAACACCCCCCCCCCCCTCCATTTTTCCCCGCAAAGAGCAATCTTTCATAGACAAAGAGCTTGTTGCTCTGAAACGAAAAGGAGTGGTGATAGAATCTCTCCTGCATCCTCATGGATTTATGAGCACAATTTTTCTGGTAAAAAAAAAAAGGAGGCAGATCCCAACTTGTTTTGAATCTCAAACAGTTCAACTCTTGGATAGTTTATCGCCATTTCAAGAATCAGGGCATTCATCTCCTCAGAGATTTATTGCAAAACCGAAATTGGCTAGTCAGATTAGGCCTCAAAGACGCGTATCTTTCAGTGCCAATTTTCGCACCTCATCAACGCTTCCTTCACTTTCAATGGCGTTCCCACTGGTTCGAATTCACAGCACTCCCCTTAGGTCTGTCTTCAGCACCTTGGTGTTTCACCAAGATTATGTGTCCAGTAGTTCAACATTTGAGGGAAAGAGGGGTGAGACTTATTGTTTACCTCGACAACATCCTGATTATGGCACAGGACAAAGATACTGTCAGATGTCATCTAAACTGGACGATCCAATTACTTCAGAACCTCAGTTTCATCATCAATGCCGAGAAATCATGCTTGGTGCCGTCAGAGAATATCGAATTCTTGGGTTTCCAAGTAGATCTAGTCAAAGCCTTGCTTTTAATTCCCTTACCCAAACGGATAATGATCAAGAAGAAGTTGAGGAGAGCCCTTGTCTCTCCGAATTTATCATGAAGATGTTGGCACATCTAGTGGGACTTTTAGCATCCTCGATCCAAGCCATTTTTCCAGGGCCTCTCCATTACAGGGCACTTCAGAGATTGAAAATTTTACATCTCCAGAAAGGCCTTCAGTATTCAGAACTGATTCAGATTTCAGAGGAGGCCAAGAACGAGATTTCTTGGTGGCTCGCTCACATGGATGCCTGGAATGGACGGGCAATTTTCTCATCAGCTCTGGACTTGGTAATAGAGTCGGATGCCAGCCGTTGGGGCTGGGGAGCGCGATATGGTTCAATTCAGATGGGCGGCCGTTGGTCCCCGGAGGAACTGAATTACCACATCATTTGCCTCAAACTGTTGGCGGGGGCATTTGCGATTCAATCCCTTTCTCCCCGCAAAACGCATTGTTGTATTCCCCTCAGGATGAACAATGTGTCAGCGGTCCAATGTATCAATCGCCTCAGGGGGGACCAGATCTCGGTTTTTGGCAGATATAGCAAAGGATTTCTGGCATTATTGTCTGGACCATCAGATTTCGGTGATAGACGAGTATATCCCGGGTCGGTCCAATACGACAGCGGATTGGAATTCTCGTTTCCTCAGAGATTTCAGCAATTGGAAACTCGCGCCTGAGGTATTCCAAGCACTTCAGAAAAAGTGTTTTTTTTTTTTTTTTACTTGTTTGCCTCCCGGTTGAACAATCAGCTCACGGTCTATTACAGTTGGAGACCCTTGCAGGAGGGACGGATGTTTTCCTTCAATCCTGGCCTCAGAGACGTGTATATGCCTTCCCGCCGTTTGCCATGATTCCGAGGGTGATGGTTCAAATAATTCGGTAATCGGTGGAGAGGATCTTGGTTACTCCCTTTTGGAGAGCTCAGCCTTGGTTCCCTTTGGCAATGACTCTGTCGTGCGCCTTCCCGGTGATCATTTAGGACAGAGACGAACTTCCCTTAGACCCTTCGGACAGAGTTCATCCTCTAATCATGCAAGGGCAACTGTCTCTGATGGCGTGGAGACTTTCCGGAGATGTTGGCAAGTGCCGGGAGTTTCAGACTCGCCACTGTATTTCCTATCTCAATCCTGGGCCCCCTCCACTCATAAGAGATATGAGCAGGCCTGGAGGAGGTGGCTATGTTGGTGAGGTGAAAAGAGTCTGGATCCCGTGGGATTGGAAATTCATGTCCTAGTAAATCTTTTTATTGGACTTGTCCTTCAAAGGTTTAGCCTACCGAACGATTAACAATTGTCGTTCAGCTATCTCGGCAGGTCATCCTCATATTCAAGGTAAGCCAGAGGGCCTTTAGTGTGCAAGCTCCTCAGAGGCATCCGTATGGTCAAACCTCCTCAACCGAGGTATTCGTCATTTATGGGGTGTCAATGTGGTCCTACATTTCCTTAAGAATTGGCCTTGTAATGAGGACCTTTCCCAGAAACAGCTTTCAGCTAAGCTTACTATGTTACTGTGCCTACTTTCGTGCAGACGTATTTCGGATGTCAAAGCTCTGGACTTAGCAGGTAGAGTATTTACTCCTTCTGGGGTTTCCTTTACCATTTCAAGGCATACAAAAACATTGTCACAGTGTATTTCTTACCCCTCATTTCCTAATGATAGAAAATTATGCGTGGTATAGTGCATAAAAGCTTATGAGGATGTTGCAAGAGAATTCAGACGCGAAGTCGGTGGTCAATTGCTCATTACCTTGCAAAAAACTTTTAGACCAGTTTCAGCAACAACTTTGGCTCATTAGGTCCATTGCTTATTAATGGAAGCAGGCATTGCTACTTCTATGTTTAGAGCTCATTCTGTCAGAGGAGCCATGGCTTCCAAGGCATTTACAACAGGTGTGAGATTTGAGGATATCATGAACGCAGCTGACTGGTCCAGTGATTCTGCTTTTGAAGTGTTTTATCATAAGCCAATAGTAGATGTGGTGTCAGGGGTGGTGAGTTATCTCTAAACTAGCATAATCCGAAGCCTCCGTTCCTGACATAAAATATAAAAAATTCTAGCCGACGTGCCAAGATTTTTTGATTCAATTAAAGACAACGACGCGAGGATTATCCCGCCCTTGTTTGAAATTAAACATGACATGTATTTATTATGTACATTGCACTTGCTTTATTGTTGACTTGCCCAGCCCTTTGGCATTGGATATTATTTTTGTTTCTCTTTTTCCTCAGGGATGAATATTTCTGCATCTTGAGGGATCTAGAGTGAGCATTTATGGAGGATCTAAGCATCTGGATTCAGGGACATCTACAGAAGATAAGGGCCAAGTGCTCATCAGGTTCTGGATTGGATGGCTGGAGCGGTTGTTCTGCAAGTTCTTTTCACTGACTTTTGTTATTCCTGTTATGGCAAAGAAAGAGGAAGGACTATAGTGTTGGAGCTATATATGGAGGCAGGAGTAGCCCGTGATTGGACAGCATGGGTTCATGGGAAATGTAGTTTAAAGTTTAATGGTTGTTTATTAGCTGCTGTTTGTCAGTAAAGAGAAAGCATAATCCTCGCCTCCGAGACCTTAATAGAATCTAAAATTCTTGACACGTTAGCTAGAAAATGTTTAATTCTACTGCCCAAATCATATTTTGGAGACATCAAAAGTATCTATCACAAAACAACCTGGTTTTGTAAGGCAGGCACCTGCGTTTTTGGTCCCAGGCTCGGCGGCCATACAGGGAAACCTACCAAACCCAGACATTTCTGGAAACTAGACACCCGGGGGAGTCCACTGAGGTGTGACTTGTGTGGATTCCCCAACGTTTTCTTACCCAGATTACCCTGCAAATGTGAAATGTTGAACAAAAACTCAATTTTTTCTTGCATTTCTGTCACACAAACTACAGGAATATGCTGGGATCCACAAAATTCCTACCACCCAGTGTTTCCCCACCTGTCCTGATAAAAACGCTACCCCAATTGAGTGCCTGTGCCTAGTGCCTGCGTTAGGAATGGATCACCCCAGGGTGAACAGTTGCCCTCATGTAAGGACTAACATTGACAGTTGTGTGATCCATTCCTGACACGGGCACTAGGCCTACCCACACAAAATTGTGGCTCCTCTCAGGTTCCAGAACTTTCTATCACCAAAGTGTGAGAAAAAAGTGTTTTTTTGTTAGGTTTGCAAAGGATTCTGGGTAACAGAACCCAGTGACAGTGCCACAAGTTACCCCATCCTGGGTTCCCTTAAGTGCCTAGTTTAAAATAATGCACAGACTTGGTAGGTGCTGATTGAGCTACAGACCAAAATCCACAGCTAGGCACTTCCCAAAAAACAAGTCAGTTGTAAATGTAAAAATTTGATGTGTCCATGTTGCGTTTTGGGGTGTTTCCTATTGTGGGCACTAGGCGGACACACACAAGTGAGGTACCATTTTTATCAGGAGACTTGGGGGAATGCTGGGTGAAAGGAAGTTTGCGGCTCCTCTCAGATTCCAGAACTTTGCAGCACCAAAATCTGAGTGAAAAGTGTTTTGGCCACATTTTGAGGTTTGCAAAGGATTCTGAATTCCCCTTGGTGTCCAGTTTTAAAAAATAAACAGGTTTAGTAGGTTTCCCCGGGTGCCGGCTGAGCTAGAGGCCAAATTCCACAGCTAGGCACTTTCCCATAAACACTTCAGATTTCAATGTAAAAATGTGATGTGTCCATGTTGCGTTTCCTGTTGTAGGCATTAGGCCTACCCACACAAGTGAGGTACCACTTTTATGTTGGAGTTCACAGGTACATGCTGAGGAACAAAGACATGTGATTTACAGCTCTGTGTGTGGCCTACTCATTGCTGAGGACCCAGGCTGGGGAAGACACTACAACCGGTGACGATAGGGAATAAGTAACCTGAAGAAGAAGTGCCCTCCTTAAGAGTTTACTGTGGTCTAAGCAAACTGTTCCTGTGTGCCACTTGTGCTGAGTCGACCGCTGGCATATGTGGAGTCAGAGCGCATCTCCAGCCAATGTGAAATGTGTGAATGGAAAGAACCATTCACTAAGAAGTCTAAGAATTGTTGGTCAAGAACCTACGACCAAGAGCATACACAAAGGCATACACAAAGGTACTGCACTGCCACGCAAAATAAAGTTATACATTGTTAGGCACATTAACTCTGACAGCGGATTCAACTAGGTTTGGAAAGTGCAGTTAAAGACAATTATCAGATACCAAACAACACTGCAAGGCAGAGATCAACTAAGGGGGTGATTCTAACTTCGGCGGGCGGCGGAGGCCGCCCGCCAAAGTTCCCCCACCAAAATACCGCTCCGCGGTCGAAAGACCGCTGAGGGTATTTTGGGATTTGCCATGGGCTGGCGGGCAGCCGCCAAAAGGCCGCCCGCCAGCCCAGGGCAAATCAACCTTCCCACGAGGACGCGGGCTCAGAATTGAGCCGGCGTAGTGGGAAGGTGCGACGGGTGCAGTGGCACCCGTCGCGTATTTCAGTGTCTGCATAGCAGACACTGAAATACTTTGTGGGGCCCTCTTAAGGGGGCCCCTGCAGTGCCCATGCCATTGGCATGGGCACTGCAGGGGCCCCCAGGGGCCCCGCGGCACCCCCTACCGCCATCCTGTTCCTGGCGGGAGACCCGCCAGGAACAGGATGGCTGTAGGGGGTGTCAGAATCCCCATGGCGGCGGAGCGCGCTCTGCCGCCATAGAGGATTCTGCAGGGCAGCGGGAAACCAGCGGGAGACCGCCGGTTTCCCGAATCTGACCGCGGCCGAACCGCCGCGGTCAGAATGCCCTGCGGGGCACCGCCGGTCTGTCGGCGGTGCTCCCGCCGACCCTGGCCCCGGCGGTCTCTGACCGCCGGGGTCAGAATGACCCCCTAAGTGTTTAAAAAAAAAGAGAAACGAAGTATAAAAAGAATAAAATAGGTGACTTACCGAGCCCTACAAACAGAGTCATCATACCACAGTTGAAGGTGGCCCCAAGAGATGTGCCTGGTGTTGTGCCAATGGAGGGTTCATATTTACAATGGCCAGAAATTTGGCAGAAGGCCATTCTGCCGATGGATCCCATCAAAGACTACCTTGAGATCGGCCCATTGCCAGGCCGAGGCAGGGGCTTTTATGGAACTGATGCTAGTTTCCAGACTGGTGGGTCAGGGAGAGCTCCAATCCCAACGTTAGTAAGTTCCACACTGGTCTATAATGCTGCCACCTTCCTGAAACCACCATCTTTCGATACCACCAAAAAGCAAAATATTGGCAATAGATGGACTACCTGGATAGAGACCTTTGAAGATTTCATTGATGTACTTGAAGAGACTGAGAAAATAAAGATTATCAAATATCTCAAGAATCTTGCTGGTGATAGTGTGAAAGAAGTCATGAAGAAAATACACAGAATTAACAAAGAATTCACATACCGTCAGATCAAGAATGCGTTGAATCTCAAGTTCAGTCCAGTTCCAAACGTAGATTATGAACAATACATTTTCAGTCAAGAATGTCAGAGTTGGTGAAACAATCAATGAATTTGTGGAAAAACTCAACACACTCATCATACACTGTAAGTTCAATGAATATAATGATGATGAAGCCATGCAGCTTAAAGTTATTGATGGATGCTTGTCTGATTCATTTAAACAATGAATGCAGAGAGAAACTCTTAGCCTGGAGGGAGAGTGTTGTTGGCTGCCAGAGCTGAGGAATTTGCTGAGAAATTAGCTGTTGACATGGAAAGTAATTTGAATCAAAAGACTAAAGGAGACAAAGTGATGTTTAAACATAAGAAGATGTGGATTTTCATTTCCACATGAAGGAAAGTGTCCCGCCATTGGACAGATATGCAAAGACTGCGGTAAAGAGTCATTGTGTAAAGCAAAGGAAAAAGTAAGTGTGTCACGGTGCGAAGACAAAATGGCTGCCAGAACGTTCCAGAAACAAAGTTCGACGCACTCCCACAAGCCCAAGCGGCGATATCAGATCAACATGATTGATCGTCATCTAAATCATTGTCAAACAGTTCTTCTTCCTCAATAATAAGTGAAAGTGAAAAAAAGTGATTTGCCACATCGATGCATGCTTCAAAGAAATGTGCATGTCGTGCTGGTGGCATGTGAAGGAAAAAAAATCAGTCAAAGAAAAGTCGACATGTCAAAGCAACAAAATCATGCAAACACTATCCAAAGATTACATTGAAAATAAATGGATGTTCAATACCTTTCATTATCAACAGCTGTGCCTCAATAAGTATAATGCCTGAAGAGAAGTACAATGAACGGTCTCCATTACTCGACTTACACCGTCAAAGACCAAAGTCTATTCTTGGGCTGCATCGACACCCATGAAGAGTAAAGGTTCATTTGTAGTGACAGTGAAACATAAAAAAAAAAAAGGTACAAGCACCGATCCATGTGCTTCAAGATACAGCGGCAAGTGCCTGCTTGCTCAGTTTCAACACAGCAGCTGACATGAGACTGATTTTTGTGTCAATTACCACATGAACGCTGGTCACAAAATATTAAGTCAATTCCCTTCATATTTCATGGTTTAGGAAAGTTAAAGATTATGAAAGTAAAGCGTCATATAAATGAGGATGTCCGTCCTCTTGCTCAGAGACACAGACAAGTTGCTTTTTATTTACAAGAAGCTGCTGAAAAACAACTTGAACCATCACTTAAGCATGATATTATTGAACATTCCACTGGTCCGACACCATGGGTGTCTCCTACAGTAGTGCCCAAAAAGGGCAGTGAAAGAGCTGTTCGCATATGTATTGACATGCGCCAGGCAAACAAAGCAATTGACTGGGATCGACATACAGGTCCGCACACTACTGACATAATAACGCAGCTGAATGGTGCCAAGGGCTTCTCTTGACTTGACTTGACTTGAATAAAGGTTATCATCAGTTGGAACTTGAAGAAAGTTGTGGGTATATTAACATTTTTTGTTCACCTGTTGGTTTGTTTCGATACTTAAGTCTAAGTTTTGGTGTGTCAACTGCTGTAAAACCTTTCTAAGATGTCATTCGACATGTCATACAACCTGCTAGTGCATTAAATTACAGCAATGACATTAGTTTTTGGAGCTATACAGAAGGAGCATGATAAAGCTCTCACACAAGTATGTCAATTAATCAGTGATGCTGGTTTGACTTTGAATGCAGTGTGAGTTCAATAAGACAAAATTTTATTTTTTGGGCCATATTTTTTCTGATGGGGTCATGACACCTGATTCTACAAAAGTACATGCTTTAAAAAATGCTGAACACCCCACAAGATGTTTCAATGGTACGTTCTTTTCTTGGAATGGCCAGTTACTTTCAAGGTGCATACAAGACTTTGCCATTGTTAGTGTTCCATTACGAGAGCTGTCGAAGAAAAACGTTTTGTTTCAATGCTCAACAGAATGTGAGAAAAGTTATAAGAGAATTACACATGCCATTGAAAATGCTACAGAAATGGTGTATCTTGATCCAAAACTTCATGCAGCGATTGTGGTCGAGGTAGCCCAGTCGGGTTAGGTGCTATACTTGCACAGCATGGTGGACGCCCAACTTCTAGATGTCATATTGTGGCCTATGCTAGTAGAAGTTTGTCTCAAATAGAACCTGAGAAAGAAAGTTTGGCTGTAGTATGGACTTGTGAACATTTCCATGTGTCCCGCTATGGAAAGCCGTTTACGCTGGTGACGGGTCATCAAGCTTTGCTCACCATCTTTGACAACCAAAAGCCAAGGTGCCTTCTCGAATTAAAAGATGGGGATTGAGACTGCAAGAGTACAATTATACAATTGTGTATCATTCAGGAAAGGATCGGAATCCTGCTGACTACTTTTCATGAGTGCCCACACAAGGTCACAGTACTCCATTCAAAACGACTGAGGCCTACATCAATTTCATTGTTAAGTCAAGTAACCCCCGCTGCTGTATTGTTAGCCCAGATTGTCACTGCAACGAGTCATGATAGTGACCTGCTGAAGGTAAAAAACATAAATACACATCAGCCATGGAACAAACACATTCAGCCTCTCAGTAATGATAGTGAATATCAAAAAATACAAAAATGTCAAAGATGAATTGTCCAAAAGTCAGGAAGTAGTTATATTGCCAGGATCGAGGATCTTGATTCCGGAGAGTCTGAGACGAGAAATGTCTGAATTGGCTCTCAAAGGACATTGGAGTATTGTTGCCACAAAGAGAGCGCTCCAAGATCGAGTTTGGTTTCCAGACTTAGACGAAAGAGTTGAAAAGGATCTCAAGGCTTGTCACATAAGCAACTGTATGTCAACCAAAGTTACTCAACATACTCTGAACATATCAGAACTCCCTAAACATTATTGGGAGAGAATAGCAATCAATTAGCAATCAATTTATTGGTCCATTTGGTAATGGGCATCATCTAATGGCGATTGTAGATGAATACTCAAGGATTCCTTTGGTTGAAGATCTCTCACCCATGACTCATGAATGAGTAATCGAAAAACTTGATGGCACCTTTGCAACATGGGGCATAACAGCCATTGTAATGTCTGGCAATGGTCCTCCCTTCAACAGTAAAGAATGTAAAGAATTTCTGGAGCATCTGAACATGAAGCATCATAAGATCACACCTATCTAGCCACAGGGCAATGGACTTGTTGAGCGTTTTATGAGTACACTAAAGAAAGCAGTACAGTGTGCAACTCTTGAGAAGCTAAATTTGAAAATAGTATTGAATTCTACTTTACGATCTTATTGTTCGACACCTCATTCGAGCATGGTTGAATGTCTTGTGACTTTGATTCTGGGGAGAGCAATGACAATGAAGTTTCCCCAATGGACCACAATAAGAGATAAAAATGAAAACATGATTCGTACAAGGGACTTGGTTAACAAACAGAAAAAGAACATTTAAGCAGACAACAGGAGACATGCAAAAGACATCTAATTCTCTAATTCAGAAAAGGAGATGTGGTGATTGCTTGACAGATACACAAATGAAAATCTGATGCTCCTTATAATGCTTAACCTTTTCAAGTGGTGTCTACCCAAGGACATATGGTGACTGCCCAGCACCCTGGGAAGTCTATTTCCAGATATTCTTCTCAATTCAGGCCTTTGTTACTGTCTTCAACCTGAGATGGTGAAAGAAAGACTGATTCTGAAAACTCAGCGAATGTTGCTGATTCCTTGCCATCTTTAATAATCTCTGACCCTCAAGATGACAGTCTACAGCTTTCAGTAACCAGATTGGGTCGGATGATCAAAGCTCCCAGAAGATTGATTGAAGAGATATAATTGCATATGTTTCTATATACATTTGCATAACTGATGATTTTTTTTAAATGTGTAATTTTTCATTTAGTAGAGAGGTAGATGTAGTGTCTTACACAATTTAGAAAATAACATGCTCTAGTAGGAGAGCAACAAAATTATTTTGGGGTTTTACCTTGTAATCTCAAAATTCAAGGCCAATGGGCAGGCAGAAAAAACAAGACAGGCTAGAAAATGGAAGGGTACTAAGCCGGCAATACATGAGGGACTTTCATGGCAACACATTAATACAATAATTAGCACAGTGTGCACTTGAAAAGTGCACAACAGCCAACAAAACCACTCACTTCAGTGTTGTATACACATTTCTCTTACCTTTTTTCTATTTCCTTATTCATTTTTAGCACAAAACAGAGATACTTGCAGGGCTAAACTGTCAACAAGAACTTATACAGTGGAGTCACAACTATGATACAGCCACTCACCTACCCCATGGCAAGTACTATTCTGTTAACATACATGCATTTACCAGGTTCAAAAGCCATCCTCTAAAGCACAAACATTTTTTAACATCATTCCAGCTGGGCAGTAGCAACCATGGAGCGCCTCCATGCTTATTAGCACCGTTTGTACGTAGTGAATCAATGTAGACATGTTTTCTATATACGCTGTAGCGAGTGTGGCAAACACCTGGTGGATAGGGGTCTCGGCACCACACATGGTTGAACACAGCCCCGCAGCTAATATGTGTAGATCATGCTGTGGAGACTGAGCAGGAGGTGCAGAAGGGGAACACTTATTATCCACCAGGTGGTTCGTAGTAAATTTTCTTGCCTTTAAACTAAAGTTAAAAATATCTGAAATGTTGACTATAAATTACCGCTTGAAACACTCTCATAAGAGAAACACCACCACATTTTTTTACCTGCCTCCTAACATGACTCTAATGGAACACCAGACTCCTACGTTTTCTCTATTCATCAACTTGCACAAAGTCGCAAGTTGTTGGCACTGTCAAAGACATGTAACAATCGCTATGGAGGCTCCCTAGTAACTATATTGGAAAGCTTCAACATGGACTAAAGTGTATTCTGACCACAAGTCACTAAAGATTAGAGTGGTAGATAGAGATCTGAAATAGTTTGATGAGAGAAGCAAATGGACCATGTCTGCAAGAATGAAAGACATACATAAAAAGGCACTTTGTGCTCCATAAAGGAAGCCAAGACACACAGGTTTTCCGCCGAGCAAAACATAGAAATCAGTAGTACATACAGCTGCATAACAAGGATACTAGTGTTGATGAAGATCTCCATAATCAAGTTTTCCTCTCAGGTGAGGTTGAAATGCACTGTAGCCACCTTAAGGAACAAGAAAAACAAAAGTGTGGACATTGTAATGGGGATTGGCCATACTCAGTTGCAATGGGAGATAATATTTTGTGCTTAGAGTGTGGAAGTATTCTGATACAGATCATAATTAATTGATTGTAATAAAAATTATGTAATTCAGATACCCCTTGATTTTAATATCTGTATGTCATTGAAAGCATTTGCAACACTGTTGGTGCAGGATCACATGACTGAGATTTATTTTTGTTTAATAAATTAAGAAAGTACTATCAGTGTTAATTAAGGTTCGTGGTAATTAAATATCATAGCTAGAGGGTTGATAAAAAACTATCATAAAGATGAGTACATGTACGTAAGTAGTTACTAGTCTAACTTAAAATATGTATATGTGGAGTTAAGAAAAGTAAATACTTAACTGCATATACTTACTGTTAAAATATTTTTGTAGTCAATATTCAGGCAACAAGCACATTTTTATGCTCCAAATGCTGACATACAACAAAATAAATTGCAAATTCAGTCAAGCTTGATCGATTTGGAACCTCTTTCTGAAATAATGGTTGGGAAATAACCACTAAATCAAGTAATATGTTCCAAGTGTCAGCACCCAGACATAAAACTATCTACGGCTGAATGGGAGACACTGTTTCATAATTGTATGTGTACACTGAAGATGAAATCACACTAGTGTCACCAAAGAACCTGAGGCTACTTGTTAAACTGGGGAAGTGTGGCTTTGTTTCGATGCATGAAAGAATCTACAGGTGGCTCATCACATCCATTTTATTTAAAATAATATTCCTGGAACAGTACTATATATACAAAACTTACATTGCATTTTTGGCAAAACCATATAGCTGTTACTAATTAATGAAAATAACTTTCAGTGCATATTGTATCATTCACTGTTTTCCAATCAATAAAACTATTTTATATTTAGAAAGCTTCAAGTAAACATTAACCAGTATTATTGCAGAATTGTGCCTTACAAGCCACAGCCTTGACTCAGTAAAACTGGTCGGTTGCCTTTTCACTCCTTCAATTTTTATAAAGGGTTTGGAATATTACTGATGCACCTAAGGTGTCTGAGCATTTTCGAAGGATGCCAATGGTAGAAACTAATCAACAGTCAACTATAAAGCCTCTTTCTGTTCTGATGGTATCCCTCCACATATAAGCCTATGGCTTTGGCACTACACATGTAGTCATGTGGTGCTAGAGCTATATGGGCAGACCTAGGCGTTATACCAGTATGCTTAGACCTCTGGTTCAAACCTGTACATGTAGGTCTATAATGGTATCCTTGTGTATGCCTATGGTTCAAGACCTGTAATGAGTCGACTGAGGTGCAACCCCTCTACACAAAGGAGTAACGTGCTAGACCAATGCATGTTTTCTATGGTGCTTTACATATTGATAAGCGACTGCAGATGTTCACAGGCATGCCTGTGGTTGTACATTTTTACATATAGTTTATTACATGTAGATCTTTGTTTGTAGAATTCTATGCCTTTGGTGGAAGATATGTACTTGTAGGTCTATGACTTTAAACACATATGCACAGCTGTTTAGCACTAGATCTGTATACACAGCACTGTACAAGTAGATCTATGGCTGCATTCCTTTTCCTTAAAGCTACGATAACCAACTACTGATGGTAGATATGAACCGGCAGGTTTATGGAGGTTGCCCAATACATATAACCTGTGGTTGCATAACTTTGTTTGTAGACTTATGACACAAGGCCTGTACTTGCAATAAATTCTAAGGGTCACAATCCTTTCTGCAATGGGGTTGAACATGTTGTTGGAAGTTAACCAAAGCACATGTTCATTGTTTTTTTTTTAAACGTCTAATCAGTTTTTTTTGTTCTAGAAAACGACTGCGGACTGCAGGATACACTCATTACATCATGTTATTAGGGAATGTTATTGTGTTTGTTTTTCTGTGCTTCATCATGTGCTTAGTAAGATGACATTGTCGGCTGAAGCATTTCTCGCATTCTGAGCACTTAAATGGTCTCACACCAGAATGTATTAATATTCTGTGTTGATCAAGGTTGCCTTTTCGATTGAAGCTTTTGTGACAATCAGCACATGTAAAGGGTTTTTCACCGGTATGTGTTCGTCTGTGTCTGGTAAAATCTCCCTTCTTAAAAAAGCTCTTCTTACATTCAGTACATGCGTACGGTCTGGCACTTGTGTGTGTTCGAAAATGTCTAATAAGTTCCCCCTTTTTGTGGAAGCGTTTTCCACATTCTATGCATGTATACGTTTCGTGGACCATTGGTGTTTCTGTAAGACATGGAAGAAATGCAGCATTTTCAGGGATACTCTGACTCTCATCATATGTCTCTGATCTCACTACAGTAGGGTTACTATGATGCATGTCGATAGGTGCTGGATTACTGATGGATGTTTGGCAGTCAGTTTTCTCTCCTCTAAATTCCAAAAAGCTTTGTGACCACAGTTGGCTTCTGGGGTATTTCTTCTTTTCAGACACCCATGGTACTTTAATGTTGAAAGGTCTTGCAGAACCTTTGTAGGCAGGTCTTTTGTCACTATGTCGAATGGAGTTTCTCTCTTTTTGCTGCCTGTTCACACTTTCACCACACTCTGAAAATGAGGAGACGTTAGACATTAGTTAGGTACATGTCACAGAATTTCTGTAAAGACAAGGTACCCACATCCTATATCATGATGTTTATTGAAGTTGTTCCAGATCAAATCTAATGCTTAAGCACATCCACTGAAAATATTAAGATATGATCTGTAGTCTATTTTCATGAAGACATACACATTCATAAGTAATGAATATCAAGCTTTTTCTGTTTGATGAGATTTTACAGAATTATGGTAGTGTTACAAACTTAGGGGCCTGATGTACGAAGCCATTTTCTAATTGTAAATCCTGCTATTTGAAAATTAAGAGTTTCTGTGACTGTAAGATGCTTTTTTCCTATTAACTAAACCAATTTTGCGAGGCAGCCCCATTTTGCAAGTCATAAAAACCTTTCCAACTTGAAAAATGGGGTTTTGCAATCCATTCTGAAACATAGTTAGGAGAGTCATAAAACTGACTTCTCCTCCTAATTCTGAATCGCTACAAGATGAATCAATGTTTTGTAAAAGCAACTGCAGTCACAAACCACTCACAGTTGCTGACACCTCAAATGAGGTGGTAACTGATTTGCAGGGGGAAGGTGATCGTCTTAGACACGTTCCCCTTAGTGAATTCAATTGGGTGACCTCTGGGGAACAGGCAAAAGTCTTACAAACACTTGTCTTCTCCCTCCTGATGAATATCCAAATTAGACTTTTATTCTGAAGCAGCATTGGTTTCTTTAATGGACAGGCTGCTTTAAAAAGGTTTCCCATTTTAGATTGAAAGAACAGCATGGTGCTCTTCTGTTTCTTGTAAGCCACGATCACTGTGCTTGTAGCCAATCACAGGAAGTCACAAATAGCAACGTGTCTGAATAGTATTCATTAGGTAGGTTAATATGCAACACCCTGCAACAGGAGATTTTGTGACGCAACCTGCTAGTACATAGATCACATTACAAAATAGGAGACCAGTGACAACAGCGTGCAACTTACAACTACTTTTTGTGACCCATCACTTAATACATCAGACCCATGGTTCTAAGAAATCAGTATTCTTCTCAAGTTTTTCTAGGTGAAAAGAAAAAGGTCTAGATCTTTCAAAATCAATTTACTCTATCAAATAGCTCTTTTTTTAAGAACGTATAAAAAGGGAGTCAAAATATTTCAAACTGTGACATTTGTCCTAAGAAGGAAGAAGGTTTGCAGTTTCTCTACTCATTCCAATCTGACCGCTCTTAATGTCTACTAATTCAAATATTTCTAGCAAAAACATAAATCTTATCACTAGCGAAAAAGTTGCTTATCATAACTTTCAACACTTGATTAAAGCTGAACAGCCCAGGAGGCTATTCGATAAAAATTCAGAACCCTTCCCTACATTGGAGTTTGTGGCTTTGGTAGCACAAAAAAAGCAGACTGCTCGAAATCTTATAATTTGCGGTATTTTGCGGTAGGCAGAAAATGTGGATTACACAAAAATACTGCACAGCTTGCGCTCTGTCATTGCTGGAGACAGTTCTATGTTAAAGTCCGTAACCTCAGAGTCTCCAGCACCACAGTGCCTTTTGTGTTGCTTTAACAGGAGGAAGCCTAGTGCCACAGAGCGCAATATGAAACCACTACTCTATCCCGGGGCACAGGAGCGAGGTGTGGCCTGCAGGTTAATTGCAAGGGGGGACAAAGGAGACGTGGAGACGTACTTCAAGGCAGGTGATAGAGGTAATTAACACCTCTGTTGCCTGCTAGCCTCTTGCTCACCCCACTCTTACTGGCTGAGCGGCAGCACAGAGCTAGAAATGAGAGGGACACCTCTTTTAAAAAAAAAACTCCAATTTGTGCGGGCCCTTTATAAACAAAAATTACTGGATTTTAACGAAGTTGCCCATTTCGAGATTTTTTGCAAATCACAAAATCACTACATTCGATGGCATCTGCATGGTAACTCTCTACTTAAAGCCCTACTGCCCTCCTCTTCTCACTTTGTATGTTTATCTTTGGAAGAGGAAAAGAAAAAATATTGTTGTGCCCTACATATTTTGAATTCAGAAATGTATGTTGCTGTGTGCGGAGCCACCCTAAGAACAATCACTCAAGTTCCCCTGAAGTTCTTTCTTTTCAGCTTTTAAGTGAACAGATATTAAAGCTCAGAAAGGTGGTAAGAAGTGGGGTAGCTTGGGGGTCCAAAGAGCTAACAGTTGAAAGATATGGTAACTAACATAATTTCTTGGCACCACTAACTTCCTGCACTTTAAAGGATAAGCAACAATTAGAAAAACACAGAGTTGGCAGCTTGAACAAACATCCCTGAATTGGTCTGTAAATGGTTCTCTCAACTCTGAAACGTGCAACCAGTTGCACACGCAGATGGAAGGCAAGAGGTGAGGACCAGAAACCTGCTTTGATCATATGTCATGCTACTGAAAAACCACTGAAGCTACCTTGGCTAGAACAACACAATACTTCTAGCCATCAAAAGGAAAAATACTGTGCACCATAGAATACACCTAAATTAATGACACAATCTAGCAGACCACTGACAGCTGTGTCTTGCTTTCCAAAGGAGTTAAACTTGTATGTGATGATTACACCTTTATGTCTGAGTATCATTTCTGCTCCCAGCTCAAAGCTACTATGAATAATGGAATTAGTTAAGGAAGATGCTAGAAAAAAAACTCTAAATCCAAGGAGCATTTAAAAGAGTTACTTCTGTTTTAAGAGTCCAGCAGATAAGCATTCGTCAACATCTTAAGTGCCACATTGGCAGGGTCAGCAATGACGGGAAAGTGCTGCGCCTGAGGAAACATCTGAAACAGGAAACCCCTTCTACTCTGAGTAAAAGGAGCTGGACATCCTCTCAGTTCAAAGAAGTCGATAAACTAATTGTGTCTGGCTCATCTGGCAGTCACCAATACTATTTAAAATGTCAAGATGTATTGAATCCTGAAGACTAGACGTGGAGGTCATTCAAATGCCTTACTCATCCCTTCAGCACAGTTTCCTCACCTACTCCACTCTTGATGCTTCCTCTGCTTTTAGCATCTCTCTGGCCTAAGGAACTGGTCTCTTCTTCATCTTTGACGATGAATGAAATAACTTCATGCCCTGTTGATAAGTAAAACCTAAAGTTACTTACATGTAACAAAAAACTCTCAAAATCTGGAAAAGGAAATTTGAGCAACAAAGCAACAAAAGGTCTAGTCAAATGCTTTGAGTGGCATCACACGCCTGCACAGTAAGATGGACAGGACTGAGGAACAGGTTGAATGAGAAAAAAGGCAGATGAAGGAGATCAGTAAGAATCTAAAAAACAGAAAGGAAGCCCTGAAAATATAACTCAAGTCATATAGAAAGTGATGCCCTTGATACACACCGAAGCTTGGCGTAGTTCTCTGTTCTCCTTCACTATTGTGGTCCACCAAAGGAGACTTTGACTCTGCCTCTTTTCTCCAGCACATGTCAGCATTAGGTATAGTAACCCCTGATGGACAAAACGTACATCTGTTTACATCAAGGGCAGCAGAACAACTACAAATCAAATAATTGACTTCAGAAAAGTGTGCTTAGTTTCTGAAAGAAAGAAAAAAAAAAATCACTGACTATCTTAAATCAGAAGCAATAAAATATCAAGTGATAAGAATATGAAATGATGGTGCAGGAAAATCACAATTATATAATGCACTTCTTGTGTTCGAAAATAAGGCTTCTGCGGCAGACCAAGTTGGGATCCAAATATTCTGATTTGGTTCTCTGCACCCTGCTTTACTATGCCAATAAAAGAGGTATTACGAGTCGAAAAAATGAAGTGCGATAAAGATAAAATTGGGCAATAGCAACACTACTCACACTACTGCTACATTGTTCATTTTTTTTAATAAACAGTAGTATGTGGATTTGAAATTCACTGCATTCACTAGTATCTATGAAAGTGAACTTATACGTTGGCGGTGATTGGTTCATGGAACCATGGTATCTCATTTTGGGCATTTTTACTATCAAAATATCAATGTTTTTTTCAAAACTACAGGGAGTGCAGAATTATTAGGCAAATGAGTATTTTGACCACATCATCCTCTTTATGCATGTTGTCTTACTCCAAGCTGTATAGGCTCGAAAGCCTACTACTAATTAAGCATATTAGGTGATGTGCATCTCTGTAATGAGAAGGGGTGTGGTCTAATGACATCAACACCCTATATCAGGTGTGCATAATTATTAGGCAACTTCCTTTCCTTTGGCAAAATGGGTCAAAAGAAGGACTTGACAGGCTCAGAAAAGTCAAAAATAGTGAGATATCTTGCAGAGGGATGCAGCACTCTTAAAATTGCAAAGCTTCTGAAGCGTGATCATCGAACAATCAAGCGTTTCATTCAAAATAGTCAACAGGGTCGCAAGAAGCGTGTGGAAAAACCAAGGCGAAAAATAACTGCCCATGAACTGAGAAAAGTCAAGCGTGCAGCTGCCACGATGCCACTTGCCACCAGTTTGGCCATATTTCAGAGCTGCAACATCACTGGAGTGCCCAAAAGCACAAGGTGTGCAATACTCAGAGACATGGCCAAGGTAAGAAAGGCTGAAAGACGACCACCACTGAACAAGACACACAAGCTGAAACATCAAGACTGGGCCAATAAATATCTCAAGACTGATTTTTCTAAGGTTTTATGGACTGATGAAATGAGAGTGAGTCTTGATGGGCCAGATGGATGGGCCCGTGGCTGGATTGGTAAAGGGCAGAGAGCTCCAGTCCGACTCAGACGCCAGCAAGGTGGAGGTGGAGTACTGGTTTGGGCTGGTATCATCAAAGATGAGCTTGTGGGGCCTTTTCGGGTTGAGGATGGAGTCAAGCTCAACTCCCAGTCCTACTGCCAGTTCCTGGAAGACACCTTCTTCAAGCAGTGGTACAGGAAGAAGTCTGCATCCTTCAAGAAAAACATGATTTTCATGCAGGACAATACTCCATCACACGCGTCCAAGTACTCCACAGCGTGGCTGGCAAGAAAGGGTATAAAAGAAGGAAATCTAATGACATGGCCTCCTTGTTCACCTGATCTGAACCCCATTGAGAACCTGTGGTCCATCATCAAATGTGAGATTTACAAGGAGGGAAAACAGTACACCTCTCTGAACAGTGTCTGGGAGGCTGTGGTTGCTGCTGCACGCAATGTTGATGGTGAACAGATCAAAACACTGACAGAATCCATGGATGGCAGGCTTTTGAGTGTCCTTGCAAAGAAAGGTGGCTATATTGGTCAGTGATTTGTTTTTGTTTTGTTTTTGAATGTCAGAAATGTATATTTGTGAATGTTGAGATGTTATATTGGTTTCACTGGTAATAATAAATAATTGAAATGGGTATATATTTTTTTTTTGTTAAGTTGCCTAATAATTATGCACAGTAATAGTCACCTGCACACACAGATATCCCCCTAACATAGCTAAAACTAAAAACAAACTAAAAACTACTTCCAAAAATATTCAGCTTTGATATTAATGAGTTTTTTGGGTTCATTGAGAACATGGTTGTTGTTCAATAATAAAATTAATCCTCAAAAATACAACTTGCCTAATAATTCTGCACTCCCTGTAGTTAGAATGTAGCAGTTTTACACATTTATAACTGTTGCACTGGTTTACTACAAGATGTTTCCAATTGAACCTTTGATCCATTCACTTTAATTAGTTAAGGGCATTAATCCGTAACATGCATGTGTCTTTTCCTTAATATGCAATATATGTCATATTAGTATAGCTTTCCAAACTTGATTGACACACACTGTAATATTATGTGCTCAGCAAACATGTGAGGGAAGTTTTTGAAAGATTATTCATTATACTGATGAGGATGGTGAAACAATTGAACGGAAATGAAAATGTCACTTACCCAGTGTACATCTGTTCGTGGCATTAGTCGCTGCAGATTCACATGTGTGGCACAGTCCGCTGCCTGGTGTTGGGCTCGGAGTATTACAAGTTGTTTTTCTTCGAAGAAGTCTTTTTGGTCACGGGACCGAAGGACTCCTCCCTCTTTGGCTCCATTGCGCATGGGCGTCGACTCCATCTTAGATTGTTTTCCCCGCAGAGGGTGAGGATGGAGTTGTTTGGTATAAATAGTGCCCATGCAATGGAGTGAATATGTATGTACGTTAAGAGTTTCTAATAATTATTTACAAATGTTCAGATGTTTAAGATTTATGATCTACTTCTAAACGGCTACAGGCTTCCCGGGGAGGTGGGAGGGTACATGTGAATCTGCAGCGACTAATGCCACGAACAGATGTACACTGGGTAAGTGACATTTTCAGTTCGATGGCATATGTTGCTGCAGATACACATGTGTGGCATAGATTATAAAG
Source organism: Pleurodeles waltl (assembly GCF_031143425.1). Classification (NCBI taxonomy): domain Eukaryota; kingdom Metazoa; phylum Chordata; class Amphibia; order Caudata; family Salamandridae; genus Pleurodeles; species Pleurodeles waltl. The sequence continues at coordinate 1,022,530,836 of NC_090442.1, forward strand.
CAGTTACCTCCCCTAAAAGCGGTGGTTTAGCCTGTAGGAGTTGAAGTAGTTTGGAATAATGTTCTTAGTACAGCTTGGCCCACTGTAGCTTGTTGTGCATTTAGTACGTCTACACAGTAGTGTTTAGTAAACGTGTGAGGCGTAGACCAGGTTGCAGCCTTACATATTTCGCTCATAGGAATGTTTCCTAGAAAGGCCATTGTAGCACCTTTCTTTCTGGTTGAGTGTGCCTTTGGTGTAATAGGCAATTCTCTTTTGGCTTTAAGATAGCATGTTTGAATGCATCTGACTATCCATCTAGCAATGCCTTGTTTAGAGATTGGATTTCCTATGTGTGGTTTTTGAAAAGCTATGAACAGTTGTTTTGTTTTTCTGATTAGCTTTGTTCTGTCAATGTAATACATTAGTGCTCTTTTGATGTCTAATGTATGTAGTGCCCTTTCAGCCACAGAATTTGGTTGTGGGAAGAACACTGGCAATTCTACTGTTTGATTTAAATGGAATGGTGAGATTACTTTTGGCAGAAATTTTGGATTTGTTCTTAGAACTATTTTATTGTTGTGTATTTGAATAAATGGTTCTTGTATGGTAAATGCCTGTATTTCACTTACTCTTCTGAGGGATGTGATTGCAATGAGAAATGCGACCTTCCAGGTTAGATATTGCATTTCACAGGAATGCATGGGTTCGAAAGGTGGACCCATGAGTCTTGTTAAGACGATGTTAAGATTCCATGAAGGAACTGGTGGTGTTCTTGGTGGTATAATTCTTTTTAGCCCTTCCATGAATGCTTTAATAACTGGTATTCTAAATAGAGATGATGAATGAGTAGTTTGTAGGTAAGCAGATATTGCTGCGAGGTGTATTTTTATAGATGAAAAAGCGAGATTTGCTTTTTGCAAATGTAGTAAGTATCCTACTATGTCTTTAGTAGAGGCATGTAATGGTTGTATTTGATTGGAATGGCAGTAGTAAACAAATCTTTTCCACTTAGATGCATAGCAGTGTCTAGTGGAAGGTTTTCTAGCTTGTTTTATGACCTCCATGCATTCTTGTGTGAGGTCTAAGTGTCCGAATTCTAGGACTTCAGGAGCCAAATTGCCAGATTCAATGATGCTGGGTTTGGATGCCTGATCTGTTGTTTGTGTTGTGTTAACAGATCTGGCCTGTTGGGTAGTTTGACATGCGGTACTAGTGAAAGGTCTAGTAGAGTTGTATACCAAGGTTGTCTTGCCCATGTGGGTGCTATCAGTATGAGTTTGAGTTGGTTTTGACTCAACTTGTTTACTAGATATGGAAGGAGAGGGAGAGGGGGAAAAGCGTACGCAAATATCCCTGACCAACTCATCCATAGAGCATTGCCTTGTGATTCGCGGTGTGGGTACCTGGATGCGAAGTTTTGGCATTTTGAGTTTTCTTTTGTTGCGAACAGATCTATCTGGGGTGTTCCCCAAATTTGAAAGTACTTGTTCAGAACTTGGGGGTGAATTTCCCATTCGTGGACTTGTTGGTGGTCTCGCGAAAGGTTGTCTGCTAGTTGGTTTTGTATTCCTGGAATAAATTGTGCTATTAGGCGAATGTTGTTGTGAATCGCCCACTGCCAAATTCTTTGTGTTAGGAGGCACAATTGTGTTGAGTGTGTTCCTCTTTGTTTGTTTAAATAATACATTGTTGTCATGTTGTCTGTTTTGACAAGAATGTATTTGTGTGTTATTATGGGTTGGAAGGCTTTTAACGCTAGAAATACTGCTAACAGTTCTAGGTAATTGATATGAAATTTTGTTTCGTGTATATCCCATTGTCCTTGAATGCTGTGGTGATTGAGGTGTGCTCCCCACCCTGTCATGGAAGCGTCTGTTGTTATAACGTATTGAGGCACTGGGTCCTGAAATGTCCGCCCTTTGTTTAAATTTTTGCTGTTCCACCATAGAAGCGAGAGGTATGTTTGGCGGTTTACCAACACCAGATTTTGAAGTTGACCCTGTGCCTGTGACCATTGTGATGCTAGACACTGTTGTAAGGGTCGCATGTGTAGTCTTGCGTTTGGGACAATGGCTATGCATGATGACATCATGCCTAGAAGTTTTAGCACATGTTTTGCTTGTATCTTTTGGTTTGGAAACATAGCACTTATTACCTTGTGGAATGCCTGCACTCTTTGTGGACTTGGAGTGGCAATTCCTTTTGATGTGTTGATGGTTGCTCCTAGATATTGTTGTGTTTGACACGGTTCTAGGTGTGATTTTGCATAGTTGATGGAAAACCCCAGTTTGTGAAGGGTTTGTATGACAAATGTGGTGTCGTTTGCGCATTTTTTTACTGTGTTGGTCTTGATTAGCCAATCGTCTAGGTAAGGGAACACATGTATCTGTTGTATCCTGATGTGTGCTGCTACTACTGCTAGACATTTTGTGAACACTCTTGGTGCAGTTGTTATTCCGAATGGCAACACCTTGAATTGGTAATGTATTCCTTTGAATACGAACCGTAGGTACTTTCTGTGAGAAGGGTGTATTGGTATATGAAAGTACGCATCCTATAGGTCTAATGTGGTCATGTAATCTTGCTGTTTGAGCAGTGGAATGATGTCTTGTAGTGTGACCATGTGAAAATGGTCCGATATGATGTAGGTATTTAGTGTCCTGAGATCTAATATTGGTCTTAATGTTTTGTCTTTTTTTGGAATTAGAAAGTACAGGGAGTAAACTCCTGTGTTTTTTTGTTGTACTGGTACTAACTCTATTGCATCCTTTTGCAGTAGTGCTTGAACTTCTAGTCCTAAAAGTTCTAAATGTTGTGGTGACATTGTGCGTGTTTTGGGGGGGATGTTTGGTGGGAAGTTGTGGAATTCTATGCAATAGCCATGTTGGATTATTGCTAATACCCAATTGTCTGTTGTAATCTGTTGCCAAGATTGGTAGAATTGGCTTAGTCTTCCCCCCACTGGTGTTGAGTGAAGGGGTTGCGTGACTTGAAAGTCACTGTTTAGGTGGAGGTGTTTTTGGAGTCTGGAATCTTCCCCTACTCCTTGGGAATTGACCCCCCCGATATCCCCTGAAACCTCCCCTTTGGAAGGAACCCTGATATGGTGTGGTTCTTGTTTGTTGGCTGGTGGTGTCTGTGGGTTGGCCACGAAACCCCCCTCTAAATGGAGTTTTTCTGAAAGAGCCTCTGCTCTGCGGGGAGTAGAGTGCGCCCATGGCCTTGGCCGTGTCTGTGTCCTTTTTACGTTTTTCAATGGCTGTGTCCACTTCAGAGCCAAAATGTTGTTTCTCGTTGAAGGGCATATTAAGGACAGCCTGCTGGATTTCAGGTTTGAAGCCTGAAGTGCGTAGCCAAGCGTGTCTCCTTATGGTGACAGCAGTGTTGACTGTTCTCGCTGCAGTATCGGCTGCGTCTAGTGAAGAGCGGATTTGATTGTTTGAGATCGTTTGTCCCTCTTCCACTATTTGCTGCGCCCTTTTTTGGTATTCCTGGGGAAGATGGTCTACGAGAAGTTGCATCTCGTCCCAGTGTGCTCGGTCATATCTGGCCAGCAGCGCTTGTGAATTTGCGATGCGCCACTGGTTGGCTGCCTGTGATGCTACTCTTTTCCCTGCCGCATCAAATTTTCGGCTTTCTTTGTCCGGAGGTGGGGCGTCGCCAGATGTATGTGAATTTGCTCTCTTGCGAGCTGCCCCTACTACCACGGAGTCAGGTGGTAACTGCGAAGTAATAAACGCTGGGTCTGTGGGTGGTGGTTTGTATTTCTTATCCACCCTTGGGGTGATGGCTCTTGATTTTACGGGCTCTTCAAAAATTTGTTTTGCGTGCCGTAACATCCCTGGTAGCATTGGGAGACATTGATATTGGCTGTGTGTAGCCGAGAGGGTGTTAAATAAAAAATCATCCTCTATAGGATCGGAATGCAGTTGGACATTGTGGAATTCTGCTGCCCTAGCCACCAGTTGCGAGTATGAGGTACTGTCCTCTGGCGGTGATGGCTTTGTGGGGTATGACTCGGGATCATTGTCCGGCACTGGGGTGTCATACAGGTCCCAAGCGTCTTGATCCTGATCGTTATGACTTATGGTAGTTTGCGCTGGTGAGTGCATTTGTGGCGGTGTTTGTGCCGGCGATGCCTGTGGTGGAGAGGGCGGAGGCGTGACTTTTTTAACCACTTTGGCTTGTGGTTGTGCGTCATCCTTTGGAAGTTCGATCCTTCTTTTCCTCATGATTGGGGGAAGGGTTGATATTTTCCCTGTGTCGTGCTGGATGTACAGTCTCTTTTGTGTGTAGTCCGATTCTACACTTTGGAGCTCTTGTCCAAATCTGTGCATTTGGCCACTTATTCCTTGTTCCTCTGAGTAGGATGAAGGTGTGGTATTTTTCGGCGCCGAGAGAGAATCTTTTTTCGGTTTCGGCACCGACAGAATTTTTGTTCCTTTCGGCATGGATTCTCGGTGCCGATGTTTTTCGGTGCCGGTATCTTGTTTTTGTCTCTCGGAGCCGCTTTCTCGGCTCCGAGGTTGCTCCATGGCGGTCCCTCGACCGGAGTCGGGTGTCTTCGCTATGGGCGTGCCCTTTTTCGGCGCCTTCGATGGGTCGCCTGTTTTATGGGTCGAGCCATGGCCTGTTGGCAGTGGCGTCCCCTGGGCTTTCGGTTTGTCGATGGATTTACTTTTCGACGTCTTACTCACGGTTTGTTGCTGTTGTTCGACGTCGGAGTCTCCGGATTCTGATTCCGGAACCGAGAATGTTTCCTCTTCCTCGTCGAAACGTTGTTTTGTCGACGTGGACGCCATTTGTTGACGCCTGGCTCTTCGGTCCCGGAGTGTTTTTCTGGACCGGAAGGCTCGACAGGCTTCACAGGTATCCTCCTTGTGCTCGGGGGACAAGCACAAGTTACAGACCAAGTGCTGATCTGTATAAGGATACTTACTGTGACATTTTGGGCAGAAACGAAACGGGGTCCGTTCCATCGGCTTCGATGTCGCACGCGGTCGGGCCGACCAGGCCCCGATGGGGGATCGAAACTACCCCAAAGTCTTCCGATGATCGGTGTCGATGTACCTAACTATCCCGATACCGAACGGAACAATACCGACGCTTTCTTCCGAGATTCTGACTAACTTTCCGAACCGAAACACGGAGCGAAAAGGAATACGTCCGAACCCGACAGCGGAAAAAAACAATCTAAGATGGAGTCGACGCCCATGCGCAATGGAGTCAAAGAGGGAGGAGTCCTTCGGTCCCGTGACCAAAAAGACTTCTTCGAAGAAAAACAACTTGTAATACTCCGAGCCCAACACCAGGCAGCGGACTGTGCCACACATGTGTATCTGCAGCAACATATGCCATCGAACATGCCCAACACCAGTGGAAGCAAACTCTGTGACTCCAGCAACATGTCAGTAACTACGACAGGGAGGTAAAGGCACATTGACAAGGAGCAACAAGTAATAGGACAGATAAAAATGTAAATTGAGACATGATAAAAAGAAATGTAAGACAGGAAAAAAACATTGACTTTGGGGATGCAATTATAACTGAGACATGGACACTGGGACAATGAATACACTGGCGGGAATGACATCAAAGGAGGTAATACACTACAACCTTCATTATAAATTTGTTGAATAGGATGGGTTATTTACTACACGTGCTAAATACCTTTACATCAGTGAGAGGTATTTAAAATTTGTGGAAAATACCTCCAATTCCAAGTTTTCAAATGGAAAATAAGGAATAACATTCAAAATGGGGTTTTAACAGTGAATTACGTATGTTCTGCCTTTTTTTACTGGGATTTCCCTCTGATCAATTTTGACAGGTTTGACTTTCAGAAACTTATGAGGTGAAAACAGAGGAGTATGCGATAATTATCACACAACTACTATGTTCAATTCCCTCACAAACTTGTTTGCACAGGGAATTAAATTTAGCCTTTAAATTGTAACGAGGACGGGGGTGTGGCCTGGTGGTCCTGCAAATGGCCACCACTCTGTGAGGCTCTGCCGAGCAGGAGTCTTTATCCGTCATTAATCCTGCCGGGACCGCCTGCTTGGTGCTGGCTGGAGCTTCCCCTAGTTTGGGGGGGCGACGGGTGGCCGCGGAGATCGGGGGCGCTGCCGTTTCCCTTGCTGGACCGACAGCTGAAGCGCGGATAGTAGAGGCGGTGCTGGGCCTGGCCCCCGCCTTCATTGGAAGAGTACGGGAGCGGCCTGGACCTCAGTGCACCCGCGGCTGGCAGTGCTTCTAAGGGCCATCTCCCCTTTTAATTTTTCTGACTGGCCCGGGCGCTGAGGCTCGCTGACGGAGCCGCGCGGCCCTAAAAACCAGATTTCTCCGCAGGGCCTGATCAGCGGGTAAGTCGGCTTGTGGGCCTTAGTTTGCTTAGGGGGGAGGGCGCATGAAGTTGCCCTGGCACCGTTCTGGAGTTATGGTGCTTGGGGGCCCCGGCTGTAAAGTGCCCCCCCCCTTGAATACTGCAACATGCCCTGGCTCCTGTTTTGTAATGTGCAGGGCAAAGACTGACCCGCAACGTGTGGCCCCCAGCGGTGGTGTGAGCTGAGGGGACACGCAAAAGTGCTTGTCATTAACGTGCACTGGGCGGGGAGCTGGAGGCCCAGCCATTTTTGCTGAGACGCGCTGGTTCTACCTGGTGCTGCTGATGGCGGTGACTGACCCCTGGCCAAGTTGGGAGATAGACGGTGCTGTCGTTCATCTTGTGAACCGGGTGGCCACTTGGGTTGGCAAATTTAACGACGACCACCTGCGAGGAGTGGTGAGTTTGGCCTGCCATGGGGAAGGCAGATCAAAACAGCCTAAGCTGACATTCGAGGGTAAAAAGAAAAGTAGTCAGGTGGGCCAGTCGACGGATGACCTGCCCCAGGAGGACGATATGCAATCGATCACGGTGAAGGCTATGTTTGCGGACCTTAAACACAGTTTGACCAGCATAGATGGGAAGCTGGACCATCTGACTGAACAAATGGATCGATTAAAGGAGAGGGTGGACGGATATGCCACCCGTATTGAGCATGTGGAGTCTCGGACGTCGGATCTGGAGGATGGTCGCCGTGAGGATGGAGAGAAGTTGCTGCGGATAGAACGCGTGCTGGAGCTCATTCGTAATAAAAATGAAGACCTTGAGGCCAGATCCCGCCGCAATAATGTTTGCATTTTGGGTCTGCTGGAGTCGACTGCCTTGGGACTTATGGAGGACTATGTGGAGACTATGTTTACATCATTGTTCCCTGGCGAGCTCTCTCGGGTGCTGGTGGTAGAGTGGGCACACCGGTTGCTTGGCCCCCGGCTCTCCCCCGGGAACGCCGGCGCGGCCGATCATTGTGCGTTTCTTGAACTACCAGGACAGGGACACGATACTTCGGCTGGCTCAGGAGCGGCGCCCAGTAATCTATAACAATAATGAGCTCAACATTTTTCCGGATTATACACCTAGGGTGCAGGCTGTCTGCCGGGCGTTTCTCCGTGTCAAACGTACCTCGAGTCAGACGGCTGCTAAGTTCTCTCTCATTTATCCTGCCAAGTTACGTGTACTACACAAGGGCAAGTTGCATTTTTTTACCGACCTGAAACAGGCTGCCAAATATGTTAAGAACATCCCCAAAAGGGCACCACTGGCTTGCGCGCAGGCTGGCGATGAGCTCCCTGATGGAAGCGATAATGATTAGACTTTGATTAGTCGCTGATGATCGTGCTGGCCCCTCTGCCTGCGGGCTTGAACTGGATCAGGTTTGATTTGAGCTGGCTCTGTTGTGGCCAGTGCTGGACTAGGAACAGTATCCTGATGGTCCTGCTCATCCACCCCAACCGGGGAGGTTATCGGATGGCCTCGCTGATGCACTGCTGGCTGAGCCCAAATAAGACGTTCGCTGTTTTGCTATGGGTTTTGGGATTGGCTGTGGGTGGGTTTACGGAGCTGGCACGGTTGGGGAGCCAGCATGGGTGGGGTGGGCATTTTGTTTTGCTGGGTATGTTGTTGTTACCTCTCTTTTTCATTTCTCTTTTTCTTGGCAGCTGCTGTTCTCTGTAGGATGGATGGAGATGGCATGTGCTTGAGCGATGGCAAAAACAAGCATGCCGGCTGTTAGATGCCTCACTTGGAATGTGAGAGGGATGAATGATGGTCGCAAGAAGAGACTGCTTATGTGCAACGCTAGGCGGTTGATATCTGTATGTTGCAGGAGACTCACTTGTCTGAGGGAACAAAGGCGAGGGTGAAGGCAGACTGGATTGGCGAGAGTTACATGGTGACGTACTCTGGATATGCACGAGGTGTGGCAATTTTGATTAGGAAGGGGATGCCATGGCGCACTGGTAGGGTGCTGCTAGATCCATGTGGTCGATATGTCATGTTGAAGGGCATGTTGTATGATAGGCCGTTTTGCCTGGTCTCCCTCTATGGCCCTAATGTTGATGACCCTGAGTTTTTTGGGGAAGTTTGGCACCTGACTGGCTCGCTGAGCCCTGGTTCTATATTATGGGGTGGGGATTTCAATGTAGTCCTGTACATGGTAGCGGACCATGAGAGCCAGACCTCAGCATGTGACGGCGGCAAGGACATTGGCGCATATCATGGCTGAAGGTGCTCTGGTAGATCTGTGGCGATCCAGGCATGGTGTGGACAGGCAGGGCACGTGTGTCAATTATGCGCATGGCAGCTGGTCTAGAATAGATAGGTGGCTATATGCCAGAGATGTGGAGCTCTGGATGAAGTCCGTTGAGCATATGCCCTGCACATTATCAGACCACTCACCGGTCCTGTTGGAGCTGCAGGTGGCGGGATTCCTGGCCACACGTTTTCGTGGAGGTTGCCTTGTGGGGCGCTGAGAGAGCCTGCCTTCCGGGAGGAAATCCGTACTGCTATTGTAGATTACTTTGAGATCAATCAGGGCTCGGTGTCCTTGGTGGGCACCCTCTGGGAAGCCTTTAAGGTTGTAATCCGTGGAGTCTGTCTTGCTAAGCAGCATGGGGTGCTGAGAGCACTTAGAAGGGAGCTGGCGGAGCTGGAGGCACGACTAGCTGATTTGGAGAAGAGATTGGGTTCTGACTGGTATGCGGACCTATTGGCTGAGTCTAGGGAGGTGATGTCCTGCTATATGGAGGCAGCGCTTCGCAAGGTCTGTTATCTGGGCCAAGAGGCGAAGGCGCGGTGGTACAGGCAAGGGGAGTGGGCTGGGAAGACATTGCTGGCTGTGCTTCGTAAGCCGTGGGCTGGGAATTATATTGTGGAACTCATTGACTCGGAGGGGCAGCTTCGAACAGGCATGGCTGAGTTCAGTGAGTCATGTCTGATTTCTACTTGGACCTGTACACTGAGCACCCGGGGGTGAATATTTTGGATGCGGTAGATTACTTTGAGGAGATAAGCTTACTTTGGATTGAGGACTCCCATAGACAGTATCTTGATGCTTCTTTCTCGGTGGGTAAAGGATATGATTCAGGTTATACGTAGCCTACCTAGTGATAAGGCCCCGGGATTGGATGTTTGACACCTGCCTTTTATAAGGAGTATGCAGATATCTTAGTGCCGCACCTTCTTGAGGTCTACGCTGAAGCACTTGAGGGCGGTGTTCTTCCGGCTTCGCTGCGAGAAGCTCTTATAGTGATGATCTTAAAACCTGTGAAGGATCCCAGCAGTTGTTACTCTTATCGGCAGCTATCGCCCATAAAGATAGACAAGAGGATTTTGGCGAAACTTATAGTGACACGCTTGCAGCCCCTACTTGATATTGCCAGACCAATCGGGTTTTGTGTCGGGTCGCTCGACGTTGTACAACCTTCATACCTTTTTGCGCTTCTTCATATGATTGGGCCTGAGGATCGTGCAGTGGCGTTTTTTTTGGATGCTGCAAAGGCGTTTGACTCGTTGGCCTGGTCGCACATGTTTGCTCTGTTGGCCAGGGTGGGACTTAGCTCTCGATTTATTCAACTGATTCGTCTGTTGTACTCTAAACCGACTGCTCGCTTGAGAATCAATGGATCACTAACAGATTATTTTCTGATTGCACAGGGCACCTGTCAGGGCTGCCCTCTTTCACCGCTCCTTTTTGCGGTGGCTCTGGACAGCGCATTTTTTCCAGCATCATAATCACAGGGGGTTGGCTTTTCGGCCGCGCCCTATCCTAATTTCTCTATACACGGATGACGTTGCATTGTGTCTGTGATCTGCAGTTACATCTTGATGTTCTGCTGGACGAAGGGATTACGATCAATTGGGCTAAGACGGTGACATTGCCCTTATCTGATGCCACTGTGCGGTGTCACTCTGGTTATCCTGTGTTGGGCGGACGGACCGGTTAGGTATGTGGCTAAGTCGGAAGGTGGATGAGCTGTGGTCGGCTAATTATGGTACAGCGGTTGTGTGGCTGGAGGATAAGGTAGCAGTCTGGCGCTCGCCGCCGCTCTCGCTGACTGGGCGCATTGCGATAGCCAAGATGGTGGTCCTGCCCAAATTCTTGTATCTCTTCGTCAACCTGCCTCTTGTTCTTACGGTTGTTTTTTTTAAGCGGATCAAATCCTTGCTTGTGGCCCTCGCGTGGGCCGGGAAGCAGCCCAGGATCTCATGGGAGACGCTGACTCTGCCGTTCGAGCAGGGCGGACTTGCGGTCCCGGACTTGGAACCTTACTATTATTGTGTGCAGGCTCATTTTGTATATTTCTGGTTGCATCCCATACGATATTTACCGCATCTGGCACCTGAACATGACTCGGTCTGCCCGCAAAGATTGGATGAGGTGGTTGCTGGATCACCCTGGCCCCTGCAACGAAGTGTGGACACGGTGGCGTGCTCGGCGTGGGCTTGGACGTGCTTGCTAAAGCGTGCTGGGGTGCGTGAGGTGTATGCACCATCGATGCCAGTGCGGGATGTGGCGGGTCTGTCCCCGTTGGAGGATGGGCAGCTGTCTGAGCTTCCTTGGAAACTGCGCTGGCTGACTTCTGCGATACTGCGATTTACCGACTATTATTTTTCAGAATACGGGCCTTACTGCGGGCACGATATTCTTGCTTTCCCGGGGAGCCCCTGATATGTCGAGCGTTGGAATTACTGTACACGCCGCAGTCCGCCCGATACCTTATTATGTGTCTGTATGTTTGTTTGCAAACTACGGAATCTTTTGTTAAATCTAGAGGCAGAGAGCAATGGGAGGTGGATTTGGGTGCACCCATTTCAGAGGAAAGAACAAGTTACTTACCTTTCTGGTGGATACACTAGCTACCTGTGGATTCTTCACCTTATGAATTCTCCCAATGCGCCAGCTCGATGAAAAATCTTCTTCCCAGCTCTCCATGTCGACGAGGATGTCACAATTGCACGGCTCCGCACAGACTCTGTCTGACGTCACCGTGGCAATAAGAGGTCCTCGCCGGCGTGCTGACATTAGTTTCACCCTTTTTTTTACGTGCCTTTGAGGCTAACAGGTGAAAACTGACCTCACAATAGCTCATACATACATATAACCATACTGATGCAACATAAGTACAAACCGACTTCACAATAGCTCAAATAAATACATCCATATAACCATAGTGATGCAACATAAGTACAATTATTTATATAGAAATTAATCAAAACATAAATAAACTTATAATACAAAAGTCTTGGTATGACCAGACAGGCAACGGGGAGGCAGGTGGGACTGTGAGGAATCCACAGGTAGCTAGTGTATCCACCACAAAAAAGCGTTACTGAAGGTAAGTAACTTGTTCTTCTGATGGATACAAATACCTGTGGATTCCTCACCTTATGAATAGAGTCCCAAAGCAGTACTGCAGTCGGAGGTGGGTGCCTGACTAGTCACACCAAGAAATCCTGCTCTTGTCCGAACCCTCCCCCGCCCTCTAAGGGATCTATATGGGAGGCTGGCAGGCTGTTGGACTGTGGACTGTGGTCTCCCACGATAAAAGGCTCCACGTCCAAACCCCCTGAACCTCTGAAAGGACCTGAAAGGGGTAGTAGTAGAAGCCTCCAGAACTAAAGACTTCGTTGTAGCCCTACTGTCCATGAAGCGCTCTAAGGCAGAGTCAGCTTTGGCCCCAAACAGCTATTCTCCATCGAAAGGCAGTTCCAATAGAGTGGTCTGGACATCTGTAGAAAAGCCAGAAGACCTCAACCACGCATGCCTCCTGGTAGCGACTGAGCTACCCATTGCCCTGGCCACTGAGTCGGTAGAATCCAGACCAGACTGGATAATCTGCTTAGTCGCAGCTTGAGCGTCTGACAGGAGCTCACCGAGCTGCCCCTGCATATCCTGCGGTAAGTCTGGAACTACAGCTTCAGCTGCGTCCATCAGGACTTGTACATATCTCTCTAACACACAGGTAGCATTTGCCGCTTTCAGGGCCATACTGCAGGATGAAAAAAAGTCTTCTTGGCTGACTGCTCCATTCTCTTGGGACTCTCTGTCCGAAGAAATAACAGGGAAGGAGCCTGGTGCAGAACGTGCCGAACATGAGGCCTGGACTACTAAACTCTCCGGAGTTGGATGCTTTGATAAAAATCCCAGATCTCCAGGAACCACCCTATACCGTCTTGCAACAGATCTGTTCACACTGGCGATGACACAGGCTTCCTCCAAATCTCCAATATAGGCTCCGTAAGAGCATCATTAAATGGAAGCAAGGGTTCTGCTGAAGCCGAAGAAGAATGCAGGACCTCGGTCAAAATGTTTGTTTTAACCTCAGAAGCCGGAAACGGAAGGCCCAAGAAATTTGCCGCCTTCCTGACCACAGAATGGAAAGAGGTTGCTTCCTCTGTAAACTCCCCTGGAGATGAAAGATCCCACTCCGGGGAAGTGTCCCGCTCACTGGCTGAGTCTAGGCCCTGATAATCCCCCAAGGGCTCAAAATCTCCCCTTCTTCTAGCAGCTGTCTTTGGTACTCTTGTTCTTCTAAGAGCCTCAGTGCTCTTCTCCATGACCTCAACCTTGCCTCCAATCTCGGTGTCGACATTGAGTTAGCCGACGACTATGACATCGGCTTCAGGACTGATAGACGTGGACCAGGAGAAGAAGGAGACACACTACGATACAATCCGGTGCCGGAACTGATCCCATCGGTACCGTGGACGTCTGAGGTTCCGTCTTCGGCATCGACTGTGTAGGAGGCGACATCACCGGCGCCACAGGCCTATAAGGTGATGTCATCCGCGCCGTAGGCCTATGAGGCAAAGTTATCGGTGCCGAACCAGCACCCTCAGCTGGATAAAAAGCATAAACGGCGCCGACTTATAAGGGGCCGGAGAGCCCAATGAGAATGACAAAGACCTGTGGGACCAGACGGTGCACCAGCAGTGGCCATATCACTGAACATGTTGAACATGGCATTAAAAAATGCTGCAGGATCTGCTCCCGGAGCAGGGAAGGCAGAATACCGCTGATCTTCCTGCGGCACTTACGACGGCTGGGCATCAGAATCCTGCACCCCAGGTGAAAAGCGAGGACTCTTTTGGGATGCAACCACCTCGAAGACCGATGGCACCGGAGAAGCCTGAGGGCATTGAGCCTTTGGAGTCACTGTAGGACTAACCTCCCATGTCGCACAACGCCGCCTAGATGAAGACCTGGATGGTGAATGACCTCTAGCCGAACGACGCCGAGAGTCGTGTCGGCGCCGCTACTTATGCTTCTTCGAAGAGGTATGTGAAGACGATCTGCGATGACTTCTGTGCCCTTTCTTTGCCATAGCCAGAAAGAGTTTGGCTTCTCTCTCCTTCAGCGCCTTCGGATTCATGCTTTGGCAGGACACACACTCCTCCACGTCATGCTCCGAATTTAGGCACCAAAGGCAGTCATCGTGAGGGTCCGTAACCGACACGTGACCCCTGCACTCCAGACAAGGTTTAAACCCCGACTTTCTAGGAGGAGACATTGTAACCGGAAACAAAAAGGACACCTTCGAAACAGTAACTAGAGCTAGGAGTTAACCGTTAACACAGAAAAAAGGGAACTGACGTCAGCACGCCGGCGAGGACCTCATATTGCCGTGGTTACGTCAGACGGAGTCGCATGCGGAGCCGTGCAATTGTGACATCCTCGTCGACATGGAGAGCTGGAAAGAAGATTTTCCGTTCAATGCTGGTGCATTGGGAGAATTCTTAAAGTGAGGAATCCACAGGTAGTTGTATCCATCAGAAAGTGGCATTACATGTTGTGCTCAGATGAGGGAACTCTCTCCTAATTACAGGCTTTGCCTTATACATTTTAATTATTTACAGCGTCTATATTACACACCTAGCTGATTGAAGAGAATGGGTCTCAGGGCGGATGCTAGATGTGAAAGTTGCTCTGCCTCGGAGGCAGACTTTGTGCACCTGGTGTGGGATTGTGGGGCTCTGTGTGAATACTGGTTTGAGGTGCTGTGTGCGCTAGATGAGATGACAGGATTGGTGCTGCTGCGTACTCCTGAGGTGGTGCTCCTGGGATATGTGAAGGGGATCCCCTCTGAATCCAGACGGCTGGTGGGAATGCTGCTGCTGCTGGCAAAGCGCATGGTGGCGATGTGTTGGGGCCGGAAGCGGACACCCCAGTGTGCTGACTGGCTGAAGGACGCTGCATACTGTCAGGAACAGCATGCGACCTATTGGGAACTGATGCCGGCGAGCTCCCGTCCGAAGGATATATGGAACCCCCTGATGGCGTTTCCTGTGGCTCGCACCCAGGGAGACGACTAACCTTCCATACCTCCTCTAGAACACTTTGTTGGGACTGTCCTCCTTGTGAGGTTTTGCGATGTGGGCCCCCTTTCTTCGTCAGGAAGGCAACGCTGCTTCTTTTTCTTCCCCTTTCTCTCTGCTCTTCCTATTTCCCCTCTCCATTCTTCTAGGCTCTATTTCTCGTTCACTGATGTCACTGGACGACCACGTCCCTGAAGAAAACTGCTTTATCCTGTTATTCACTCTGTTGAATGGTCGTGGTCGCTACTTCTTCTGGCATTCTTAATAGATTGCGCTGGTTGGCCATTGTATGTGAACGGTACTTTGACTTGTTTGATGGTTTCTGTACAAATGCAAATAAATAAATATTTTTTTTTTAAATAGCAATGATGACCAACCAGCAGGACTGAGAAAGCACACATAACTGAGATGGAAATATACCAGGGATACCAAAGTACGGTCAGGGGCTGCATGCCGCCCTCCTGACCTTTACATGTGGGCCTCTGGGCTGCTGCTTTTATATTTTAAACTTAGGAGTAACATTCAGAAAGATTTAAACCAGTAAGTATTTATCTACACATTAAGTGAAGAAAAAGGAAAAGAATCAAAGAAGGAGTCCTGCACCACTTGTCTTTACAAACGCCTAAATCTTAAAGACATTTTGCCACAAACATGTAAAAATATGATGAAGGCTCTCCGAAATGCATTTTTCAGTGGTAGTTTTCAAACATTAACTTGGAAACATTAATTCCTTCACCGCCCTGACAACAACCCATCAGTGACACAAGACACAAGTCAGTTGTCCTCTATGTGACCCAGGTTCTTATTACAATGTAACACAGTTTATTAAATTAAACATGTGTTTTTATACACCGCACATACTGAACTCCTATATCAGGGTGCTCTTATATGTGGCAATTATCATTTAAATGGCTCTTCCAGAGACTAGGACCTTAATTTAGAGGGCATCTGTAGGAAGTTGGCTCTGTATATACTATCTCAAAGAGAGAGATAGTGCGCACAGAGTCCAAGGGTTCCCCTTAGAGGTTGATAGTGGCAAAATCTGATAATTCTAATGTTCTATTTTGTGGTAGTGTGGTCGAGCAGTAGGCTTATTAGATGGTAGTGTTAAGAATTTGTTTACACACACAGGCAATAAATGAGGAACACACACTCAAAGACTTAACTCCAGGCCAATGATTTTTATGTAGAAAAATATATTTTCTTAATTTATTTTTAGAACCACAAGATTAAAGATTTGAAGTAAATACATAAAATGCAAGGTACTCCACACAGGTAAGAAAGGAACTTTGAATTAGAGCAGTAGCATTCACAGTATAGGTTAAAATGGCAATAAGCTATTTTAAAAGTGGACACAGTGCAGAAATCAACAGTTCCTGGGGGAGGTAAGTATGGTGAAGTTTCTGAGGTAAGTAAAGCATTTACAAGTTCATCCTCCTGGGCATAGGCAGCCCACTGTTGGGTGTTCAAGGCAACCCCAAAGTCACCGCACCAGCAACACAGGGCCGGTTAGGTGCAGAGGTCAAAGGAGGGCCCAAAACACATGGGCACCTATGGAGAACAGGGGGGCTCCGGTTCCGGTCTGCTGGCAGGTAAGTACCCACATCCTCAGGAAGAAGACCAGGGGGGTTTTGTAGAGCACTGGGGGGGGCACAAACAGGCACACAAAACAAACCCTCACCGGCACAGGAGCCGCCGGCAGAAGTGTGCAAAGTTGGCGTCGGGTTTGCTATAGAAAGCAATGGAGGGACCAGGGGGTCACTTAGGAGATGCAGGCAGGGCAAGGGGGGCTTCTCGGGCCAGCCACCACTGGGCTAGGCAAAGGGTCGCCTGATGGTCATACCTGCACTGGAAGTTGGTTCCTTCCGGTCCTGGGGGCTGCGGATGCAGTGCTTTGTCCAGGCATCTGGGTCTTGTTACCAGGCAGTCGCAGTCAGGGGGAGCCTCTGGATCCTCTCTGCAGACGTCTCTGTGGGGTTGCAGGGGGGTCGTCTCAGGCTACTCACGAGGTCGCAGTCACCTGGGAGTCCTCTCTGAGTGTTGGTTCTCTGAAGCTCGAGCCGGGGGTGTCGGGTGCAGAGTGTGAAGTCTCACGCTTCCGGTGGGAAGAGTGAGTTCTTTAAAAGTTGCAAAAATGTTGCTGTAGGTGAACAGTGCCACTGTTCTCTGGAGTTTCTTGGTCCTTCGGTTCAGGGTCGCTGGTCCCTGTCGGAAGCGTCGCTGTGCAGGTTCTTTGAGTCTGAAGACAGGCCGGTAGGGCTGGGGCCAAGTCACTTGTCGTCTCCGTCGTCTCTGCAGGGCTTTCAGGTCAGCAGTCCTTCTTTGTGTAGGTTGCAGGAATCTGATTTCCTGGGTTCTGGTCTGCCCCTAAATACTAAATTTAGGGGTGTGTTTAGGTCAGGAGGGCAGTAGCCAATGGCTACTGTCCTGGAGGGTGGCTACACCCTCTTTGTGCCTCCTCCCTGAGGGGAGGGGGGCACATCCCTAATCCTATTGGGGGAATCCTCCAATCTCAACATGGAGGATTTCTAAAGGCAGGGGTCACCTCAGCTCAGGACACCTTAGAGGCTGTCCTGACTGGTGGGTGACTCCTCCTTGTTTTTCTCAGTATCTCCTCCAGCCTTGCCACCAAAAGTGGGGGCAGTGGCCAGAGGAGCGGGCATCTCCACTAGCTGGGATGCCCTAGGGTGCTGTAACAAGAGGCATGAGCTTTTGAGGCTCACCGCCAGGTGTTACAGTTCCTGCAGGGGGAGGTGAGAAGCACCTCCACCCAGTACAGGCTTTGTTCCTGGCAACAGAGTGAAAAAGGCACTCTCCCCATGTGGGTAGAAACTTGTCTGGTTGTGGCAGGCTGGCAGAAACTGGTCAGCCTAGCACTAGGAGTCGGACTGGTATTCAGGGGACACCTCTAAGATGCCCTCTGGGTGCATTTTACAATACATCTCACACTGGCATCAGTGTGCATTTATTGTGCTGACAATTTCGATACCAAACTTCCCAGATTTCAGTAAAGCTGCCATGGAACTGTGGAGTTCGTGTTTGACAAACTCCCAGACCATATACTCTTTATGGCCACCCTGCACTTACAATGTCTAAGGTTTTGCTTAGACACTGTAGGGGCATAGTGCTCATGCACATATGCCCTCACCTGTGATATAATGCACCCTGCATTAGGGCTGTAAGGCCTGCTAGAGGAGTGATTTACCCATACCACAGGCACTGTGAGGTGGGCATGGCACTCTGAGGGGAGTGCCATGTTGACTTAGTCATTTTGTCCCCACCAGCACACAGAAGCTGTGAGACAGTGTGCATGTGATGAGTGAGGGGTCCCCAGGGTGGCATAAGAAATGCTGCAGCCCTTAGAGACCTTCCCTGGCATCAGGGCTCTGGGTACCAGGGGTACCATTTACAAGGGACTTATCTTGGTGCCAGGGCTGTGCCAATTGTGGGAACAAAGGTACAGTTCAGGGAAAGAACACTGGTGCTGGGGTCTGGTTAGCAGGGTCCCAGCACATTTTCAATCATAACTGGCATCAACAAAAGGAACAAAGTCAGGGGGAAACCATGCCAAGGAGGCATTTCCTTACAGCATCATAGAATGAAACCCTAAATGTAACTGTATGACCCACTGTGCACACTATGTACATGCTTCACTTCCCCTTATGCTCACCTTCTAATGCCCACACCCTGCTGGCATCAATACGGCCATCAGTCATACCACAGACTATACTTTTTGGCCTTGGGAAAACGTTTGTGAGTCCCATGGAATACACTATCAAGAGAACAGGGAATTTACTGGAAGCTAGATTTATAAACAGGGAAAGAAGACATGTACACTCCAAATGCAACCCCAGACCCACTGATCACAGCCACATAGGTCTGAAGTATATTTGTGTATTTCCTCACAATGTAATGACCCATGAGCAGCAGAAAACACACTGAACAGTGAGATACTCACTAGCATCGAAATGCCATTCAAATTAGTGAAATGTACACTTTACAAAATTGCACAACATATTAAGTCTGTTCAGCTCCACATCTGCTATGTTTCTTCACTCAAAATAAATTGTTGATTCAGATCACTATCTTCTGCCATTAGAACTGTAGGGTCTTCAAAGAAGGTGTGTTACATCTCTGGCTAGGCTTCTTCAGTACAACAAGTGCCTGACTTTTGTTACACAAGGCTTACCGTCCCATGCACTTCACAATAGCCTTTTGCATGAAGAATGTAGCCTACATCTCCAGGTACAACTAAAGCTCAAACTAAAACTAAAGCTCAATCTGGAGGCGGGGTGAGAATGGCATTGGGCCTCTAACCCAGAGCCTGTCTTACAGATCATATTCTAGGAAAGCATGGCATGTCGAACTATACATTCTCCTTCAAAAGATGGTTTGAAACCCCTTATATTATCGACATTCTAATGAGACTGGCCAATAACATACACTTTCTTAACATCACAAACACCAAACTCACCTTTGGGCAAGCGGTTATGGATTTCTGATCCATCTGAGCCTGGACAATTGTTAAAAGGTATTGCTTGCTCATCTTGGATAGGAAGTAGAATTTCCGGGTAGACAGCAGGATAACAGTCTGCAGACAAGACGGTACAGAAGACATGATTGTTATATATACAGCCAGTGTCTCACTGAGAGGGGTGAGGATTGGTAAAGCATTGTCTAATTCGCTTTGAAAGGATAACTCAAAACACTCCTGCCACAGAGTAGTGCCCCTGTATACAGCAAAACTGCTAACAGCTGCACATACCTGATGGAAAAACATCACTGCTCGTTGTTCTATTTGCCTCTTGTTGATAGCATGAGTATCCCTTTTGTCTCCTGTTAATCTTCACTGAAGTGTTCACGTCGATGAACGGGGGTCCTGTTATTATAAAGAGACATTGTATGATCGATTACAATGAACATTAAGCTTGAGGGTGCCAACTTTGTTTTTCCCGATCTCATCATATTTCATTTAGTGCTTACATTCAAGGTTGTTTGCCGGAAATACTATGGCTGTTCCTTATTGAAATGTTGCTATAAGTACTATCTGCTTGTGCATCGATTTTAGAGAAGCAATTGTTTTCTAAAGCACTGCATGGGGGTAGTGGTGTGGATGTGTGCTGAATGTTTTTGTTTACTGCACATTTAGTACATGAGAATGCTGTTCCCCGGGAGCTTGAGCATGTGCATTCACTATTTAGAATAAGTATCTCGATCTACTTGCAACAGTCAAATTACATACTGAATGTGGTTCTGTAAACTACTATTTCAACTGGTAACTAAATGTAGAGTGCACTCTATCTTCATAAGTGTGGCCCTTACGTGTGCCATGCAGCATCAAACTGAGTGATTACTATGGCTTGGCAGCATGTATTGTAAAAAAAAAAAAGATCTCCCAGTTTTCTGTTTTTACCGGTCCCACGATGCTTGTTTCTGGTCCAGGTAAGACCTGGCCTGGCAGTTCGAGCTGGACTGTTCCCATGGGGAACAAGGTCAAGACTGATTTGCATATGGCTGGGTCCAAACTGGAATGGCAAGGCAAGCAAAAAAACTGATGGATTAAACCCAGATCTGTGACTGGGGGTGAATGTCTGATTTGTTCTGCATTCCGTCCATCTGTTGTTTTTGCATGTACTTATTTTTAAACATAGGAAAATTGGGAAATAAGGTTGTCATTTTCATGTTCTTCTATGCTATTGGTCACTCCTAGGGTTACGGCCGTGCATACTGACAAGAGAGATAAAAACAGGATGGGATTTCATAAGCTTAAACAGCTGGATACTTGAACATATGCTGGTACTACAATGCTATTGGTTTTCAGAGGAATGGATGGTTTTATTTTAATTGTCTATAGGTAGGCAATGCACAGAAATCCTTTAGATATCACATTACAAATGCACATTTATCAGTTAAATAAACGTGGAAATATTCAGTTGCAGCTTGAATTTTTTTTACCGTCAAAAATAAGTAAATATATGTAAATACTAACATCAACAGTACAAATACAGGTAATTACAGACGGAAATGGAATAAAATAAATACATTAAAACTAGGGGCCATATGTACCATAGCATTTTCCCATTGACACAGAATGAGTAAAACTCTTTGATACATCTGACCCTTAAAGCCTTAAGTGTAAGCCATGTAGTTTCCCTGGATCCAGATTGTTTCTACCTCCCTTCTGATTACACTTACCCCCTGGGTTTCCTGACAGACTAGGAGTAAATGCTTACGTACTTACTCAAACACTGAAGACAACCAAGAGCATCTGTGTGCCTTTTCTACAAGTGCGCACAATATTTTTTTTTCTTGAAATGCTAGTGACGTGTTTATTGATTTTGAGGACTGCAGCTAGAAGACTGCCTTTGGGGGACAACGTTACGAAAATAAGGTATCATTTTTTCGCTTTGGAGGCTTTTTCAGAGCAACCCAATTTCAGGAACTCTGAAAGCCTTAGTATGAGATTGAATATTAAGGTTTTGGAAATGTGATCACCGTTATACACACAGGGCCTGATTTTCAAAGGGGAACTTACACTTGTGTGTAAGTTTACTATTATTTGATATTCACTAGTTTTTTTTTTTACTAGTAGTATCTTAATGACTGTGGAGTCTCCACACATAAAGAGTAAGGACTGTCGTTTTCTTTTTCTGTGTGGAGACTGTGAAGTCATAAGTATACTAATAGTAAAATACCTTTGTGAATAGCAAACAATCGTAAACTTACACAAAATTCAAAATCTGCTTTTCCGAATCAGGCCCATAGTCATGATTTGCATAAAGAATCTCAAGTTAACCCTATGATTTCAGTACCTTCGATATAACATTTGTACTTCTCTGGTATTTTCACTGTAGGGGACAGGAAGGACTAAGGCCCAAAATGCCTCAAACATTAACCTTTTTCGGCCTGACCTGAGGCGAGATAATCGCTGTATTCCCTTTGATCTTTGTCCTGAGGATCCTTTTGATACTTGTTACCTTCTCCTTTGATGTTTAATGGCACAGCAAGGCCAGCTGTTGTGACACCTGTAAATAAATACATGTATAGGTTATTTATTCTGTTGTGTACACTAGTTTTTGTAGCTCCTTGGCTCATATTCCAATGAAGAAATCAATCACAATAAATGCAATGCAAGCTCTGATTTCTAGAGCACCTTCCTGAATCTAAAGTTTATGGGGAGTGCAAATGAGTGACAGGAGTAGAATTTAACCAATAGAGCGCGGCAAGTGAAGGACTTATTCTGAAGGCTGTGGCCAGACTGGATTTGGGGAAGAACTTTTTAGATCTATTAAAATGCAGCCAGATTCACCCAATTCATTGTTGGACAGAGACTATTGAGACAATATAGAGACTTACAGAATCAGTTACAGCAGATGTAATGATAACAGATATCAATCAGGGTCCAACAACTATAGAAAACTATGGCCTGCTGCTAAGCCACGGCATTGTTTTTCATCAGCAGAGCAACGTCTTGCTTATTAAGAAGCTTGTAATGGAGTAAGTGTTCACGGAGATTCAGATGCCTTTTGGTCAGTAGTAGCCAACAGCCTTATTGGAGATCATCCTGAGTTAGTGTCCTAAATGAAATGAAAATGTCTCACATGCATTCTCAAATGCAGATCTCCAGCCACACCATTTGCTAACCGGTCAACATCAATATGAGGATATCAAGTTGAATTTGACCCACAGCCATAATGAAATACATTTGTGTGGCATTTGTCCCAAATAAATGAATAGTAACTTTATAACATCTTATTGCACCTCTATTTAAAGAAAGAAAACATATAACAGTACATTGAAATATGACAGTTTCCATCCAAGAAGCTTCAAAGACTCTCCCATATGGACAAATCGTTAGAAGCCGCTGCAAATTCACTATGAAAAATGTTTACATTTAGTGTGCCACCCACGTGCTAGAGAATCTAATGAGCAAAGGTTATCCAAAATGTATTTAAAAATCTAGCAAAAGAGCCTGGTTCACATCAGGAGAATCTTTACTGAAAAAAAGAGTTAATAAAGAAATACATAACATCATCTACATTTCCACCTTTTGTCCAAGTACCAATCAATTTAAGGAGATTATTCACCAGCACTGGCACACACAGGACCCCAGAAAAAAGCATTAGTTTAGTTAAGTTGAAAAACGTAGACAGCACTAGAATCAAGAACTCAGAAGCACCTGAGGGAACACTGCAATCTATAACCCATCAAAGAACCATATATGTGGTGACTCAGGGGTGTGAAATTCCTATAGCCTAACATCCAGAATATATTGTTTCGGAACAAGAACAACAGGTTTTCATGTTTATTTGTCCTTGGGACAAGTAGACCGAACACCCTGCAGCACAAACCATCTGGCTGCCAGTTTACAGGTAAGGGAAATGTCTGCATTTGAGGTAATATTTTTGTCAATGTGTTAATGCTGCTCAAACTAGTATTAATGGTTCAAGAGCGCAAAGCATTTATTATTTGGGTGAGTGCTCAAAATAAACGTTGTAAGGTCACATACACCCATCTTTGAAAAGTTTAACAATAAATGAAAATGTTTGTAGATGCTTGTAAACAAGACTGATGATTCTTTGCTCTCAATATAAAATGTTCAGAAAAAAACAATTAGGAAAAAAGGTTTTGCTATATTACTGTGAAATTTTAGATACTATTTCTTTGAAGCATCATTTAGTAAATTGTGTTGATGAATGCTAGCGTTTCCAAAAAATATTCATTAATGAAAATCAGTGTAACCATTTTTAACAAGATTATGGGAAATATTGAAATAAACAAGAACTGGCAAAGCCAACTGGTCCAACATTGGTTGTCAGTCTTTTGGTTTTGTCAATGTGTGTCTTGTTTTGACATGGCTTTTGTAACACTTTATTGTTGTGGGAGCTGCCAGACTCTCACCGTTGTAACAAACATTGGCAAAAAGCAAAAAAGGATTTTTGGTTTCAAAAAGCACACATTGCCACAAATGTTCCTGAGCAAAACCACAAAGTGTGCCAATATGCTCCTTGTAGAAGAGCAGAATGGTATCACTCACAGTAAAGCCAGCCAGTAGATAGAGAGAGAGAAATAAAATTGTAATAAAAACAAAATGTTTTGGTTGATGCCAGACCTAATTAGGGGCCCAATTTATAAAGAAAGTCAACAAAGTACACCCACAGTATATGTCTTCGAATTAGTGGATTTCATGAATTCACAAGAATTTACACGAAGTAGACCAGTAAATCATACTTCTAGAAAATATTTGTGGACTATATTTTAGCACGGGCTAAAATGCATGTATAAATTTGCTCATGTAAAAATCTAAAATGTCTACTTCTGCCCTTGTCAGGAGTAAATTTCTAACCAAGCCTGCTTGCATATCAGAGGCAGTGTGCCCTTTGAAGCTCACCGCCTAGATTTGCCACTTTACTAGACTTCCTGGGAGGGAAGGAGGTATGACCTTACTGTCGAGGCCATTGTCCTAATTCCTGGGAGTGTTTGCACCTCTGCCCGGTGGTCAGAATCCTGTCTTGGTGACAGTAGCTGTGGGCTGGCAGCCAGCGCAAGGGAAAACTGGAGTAGCTCTGTGGGCAATATCTATGGTTGCTTTCTGGGCCCATGCCAAATCACCCTTGACACAAGATTTGTGTCAAGGTGAGAAGGCATGTTGTTTGATACCAAACATGACACATTTCGGTGGTACCATAGTCAGGTTTGCTCAGGTGCCAGCCCATGTTATCCTATGGACCGTTGTTCTCCTAAAGTAGCCTTTAATGGAAAAGGCCACTATAAGACATATAAGCTTACTCTTATATGCCCACATCATTAATATAATGCACTCTGCCTCCTGGGCTCAGGAGGCCTTTGGGTGACTGACATATATTAAAGATAGTGCTAAGGATGTGCCACACATGGGGGGTTATTCCAACTTTGGAGGAAGTGGTAATCCGTCCCAAAAGTGACGGTAAAGTGACGGATATACCACCAGCCGTATTACAAGTCCATTATATCCTATGGAACTCGTAATACGGCTGGTGGTAAATCCGTCACATTTGGGACGGATTACCACCTCCTCCAAAGTTGGAATAACCCCCATGGTGTGGACACAGTCAAGTTCGAGCAGTCTGCACTGCTCCTGCAGTCTGTAAAATAAGGCCTGCTGTCAGTAGTTTACTGGGTGACTGAGGGTGGCACAAAACACAAAGGGTGGCACAAACAGTTGCGCATGCCATGGTGACCCCTTTAACACCCATGCACCAGGTACCACTGGTACCAATTACTAGGGATTTATAAGTGGTTGATGTACTTGCCAATTGGGGATACCAATTCAGAGTTGGCAATTTAGGCAGAGAGCACTGGCATTTGGGCCTGGTTAGCAGGCTCCGGTGCACTTTCAGAGTCATAACCAACTGCATCTAGAGCTAATAGTGTGGGGTGACCATCCAAAAAGGTCACTTTCCTAGACACCAATTTCCAGGGCCTCAAATAACTCTTAATTTCCCAGAATGTGCACCAGAAGTGGACTACAAACAAGGAATGAATACCTTTGGAGGACTCCAAAATAGGACAAGTGTATGGAAGACAAACCCAGAACACTTCAAGCCCATACTTGCCAACTTTTAAAATACTGGACTGATCTCAAAACCATTAGACTGCAAAAAATAAATATATTTTCTAAAACAATGTTTGAATTCATCTATTACCTATGTACTTTTCAATCTTTCTATATTCGAGCTATAAGACATTCTGTCTCAGAGAGTCTTGCCTCCACCACTTAGCACTTACTGCTGCCTGTGGACATCTTCACTTCACTTTTATAGAAATGAGGAATGCTTGTTGTCTGCGTCTCTTGTGATTAAAATAATGACAATGGAATTGGTGAAATGTGTCTCTTTAAACAGTGTATGTAAATTGAATAAATTAATTTTCTATCAAATGATGGTTTTATCCTATTAGCAAAGATGTATGATATATTTAGCACACACAGTCAGAGTTTTATGTTTTCCAAAATCAAAAAGAAGGCAACCATGGTTTGAGACAAGGCTACATTTTTGACACCATGCCCTTTAAACTTGTTATTTTTCCCCAAATGACATAGAAGCAGTAGTTCAAGAGGAATCACAAGACTTCCCATTATTTGGCAATATGACACAATAGGAAATGTTCACTCTTTGTTAAACATGGCCTTACGCCTTCCAAACGTATTGCTATGTACAGAAAGATATTGTACAACACAGGTCAAGTAATTAACTCTACAGAAGAGTAGGCCATCTTTATCACATCAGTTGTCAATTGTGATGTTTACCTATCAAATGGAAAACAAATCTACTCTACTCTTGTGGTGTATGATGGTACCTTACACCCTTGATACCTTTGTTTCTATAGTTATATATTTAAGTAATCCCTAGGCCTGCCCCATACAAAGAGACTCTGCAGGAATTAGTGGTGGCGGGCAGTGCAGAGACTCTTACAAGAGTAACTCATGAGTTTCTACTTCAATTTACTAGACCTACAGTCATCCTTGAAAGTCCCCAACAATATACCTACCACAAGCATTGGTAAAGCCAACAGGTCTCGTCTATGTGAGAGCTATTGTCTCTAGTGTGTTTTAGCCATGTTGAACACCAGTGTGTCTGCTCTTCAGCATGGCTAAAAGTCAGTGGCATGTGGAATTTTGGGGGTGGGGGGGGGCGGATAAGAGAGGTTGGTGGAGTGGGCTAGAGTGGAGTGCGTTAGAGTGGAGTGGGGTGGGGTAGAGTGCAGTCCGGTAGATTGGCGCAGACTGGAGTGGGATAGAATGAAATGAAGTGGGGCAGACCGGAGTGGAGTGGGTAGTTTGGAGTAGTCTGGAGTGGAGTTGGGTAGACTGGTGTGGAGTGGGGTAGACTGGGGTAGAGTGGAGTGTGTAGACTGCAGTTGTGGGGCTGAGTAGCGTGAACTGAGGTAGAGCAGAGTAGAGTAGATTTGAGTGAAGTGAGGTAGACAGTAGTGGAGTAGGTTAGATTAGGTTGGATTTGGGTAGATTAGAGTGGAGTAGATTGTAGTGGTGTACACTGGGATATATTGGAGTGTAGTCGGGTAGACTGGGTAGAGTCAGGTTAATTGGGGTGGAATGGGCTAGAATGGGCTGGAGTGAAGTAGACTGGAGAGGGATAGACTGGAGTGAAGTAGATCGGCATGAGGTAGAGGGGAGTGGGGTAGATTGGAGTGGGGCTAGGTTGGAGTGGGGCTAGACTGGAGTAGATGGGATGGAGTTTGGCAGATTGGGTTTGAGCAGGGTAGATTGGGGTAGAGTAGGGCGAAGTACATTAGGGTAGCGTAGTGTGGGGATAGATTGGAGTGGGGTGTGGTAGATTGGATTGAAGTAGATTGGTGTGGATTAGGGTACACTGAGGTGGAGTGGGGTAGATTAGAATTGAGTGGTCTAGAAGTGGGGTAGATTGGATTGCAGTGGAGTGGGGTAGACTGCGGTGGAGTGGAATAGGCTGGGGCAGAAGGAATTGCAGTGGGCTACATTGGAGTGGGGTCAGGTAGACTGAGGCAGACAGAAGTGGGGTATATCGGAGTGGAGTGGAATAGACTGGAGTATTTGTTTAGATTGGAGTACAGTGTGGTAGATTCAAGTGGAGTGTGGTACATTGAAGTGAAGTGGGGTACATTGGAGTGGAATTAAGCGAAGTAGATTGTAGTGGCGTTGGGAGGATTGCAGAGGAGTAGGGTAGATGGAGGTACATTTAGTGGGGCAGGTTGGGAGTAGGGTAGACTGGAGTTAAGTGGAGGGGCACAGAAGAGTGGCATGTTGTGGACTGGCTTAGAGTAGCATAGTGGCATGTCATCAATTGTGTTAAAGTGGACTGGAATGGCATGTCTGAGTGGAGAGTCGTGGAGTGAAGGAGAGTGTAGTGTCAGAGTGGAGCAGAGTGCTGTAGAACAGAGTGGTGGTGCATTAAGTTCGGGGGTAAAGAGTGGAGTACGCATGGTGTGGTAGCGCACTGTTGACAACACATGTTCAATTGAAATGGCCATTACATTTGCATAGACATAGTTTCACTGCACACAAATTATAATGTGTGGAAATTTCATCATTGTGTATTGATGTGTTTTGATTGTATTCAAATATTTGTTTCCACCACACTTCACCATTACAAAAAATGTGCTTCATCTGTACTTAACTAATTGTGATATATTTTGAAATATCAGTGCAGTTCATTTACAGACATCTAAACTTTGCTGGCTAGAAAAAAGCTTTTCCTTTCACAGCAAGATTGTCACATATGTTCTCTCACTTTGAAGTAAGAGAAAGAAAGGTAAACACCAAGCTCTCTTGGATGACAGAGCCTAACATTTGACCAGTCTTTCAATGCACAGCAAATGTGACAAGATAAGAACAAGATTTAAAGGCCTGTTTACAGGGAGCACGTTTGTGGAAGAATATAGTAAACAGACCATGCGCAACGGTAGGGATGAACTCAAGATGGACAGCCTAAAATAAATAAAGCCAGGAAACAGAATGCATATAACTGTGTGTTAGAAACCACAAAGCCAATGGTAAGCCATGGCCAAAAGGTATTTCAAAGGAAGCTTTCAGAATTCTCACAAGAAGACAGCTAACTGTCTGGTAGGTTTTTACCTAAAAAAAAGTGTCCCTCTCTGCTTATTGCTTTTGGAATAATACACAAGATGAGGATGTTCCACCAGGAGATTGAAGGTGCCGGATTATTGATTAGGTGAACCATTGACATTTTAGGAAAAATAGCTCTCTTATTCCCTTCTTTGTGCATTGCAAGATTTATAAATATTCTGTACACTGGGAGACTTACTTCTAGGTGCTTTTACAAGTAAACTGAACAGAAAGGATATGTATTACACATACTCAGTTCTGATGGGATATTCTAGACTTGTCTACTTCTTTTACCTTTTTCCAGATTATGGGCTACTGTTAGTGAAGGGACTTAAACTGGTGTTTTTAGATTTAGGATTAGAACTGCAGCAGAGAAGACATTCATGTGCAGGCAGACCATGTCGCCCATAGAATGTTACAACATATTCTCACGGGGCGGGCCGTTTGAAAATGAATAGTGTTGCAAAGTTGGATTTGTTTGTCTTATAATGTGACCAGGGTAAGTGCTTATAATATTTTAGCAATATTTTGAATGTTTTCATAAAGTATTGTATGTTACCGTGTGTGTGTGTGTGAAGTTTTTTTAACTTCCATATGTCTGTTTTATATAATCCTCATTTGCACTGTCTCTTTTTCAGCACTTGATATGTTTTCTAACGTGAGTGATAAGGTTTATGGTTATGATTTATTTTGCTACGATTTTGTGTGGATGAGGTAAAAATGTTTTTGAAAAGTATTTCTAAATTACTGCAGAAGTTGTCAAATACTATTGTTTAGTCACAATACACCTCATTTTGACATTTCCTGAAGGGCTCTTGAGTGATCGGTTGAGAGAATGATCCAGCCACAGAGGCCACAAGGAATTTTACAAGAAAAAATGTGCAGACAGCAAACAATGAGTTTTATTCTAACTTACAAGTGAAGCCTTCTTCAACTATTGAGAAACCATCTTCTGAAAATGAAATGAGATAGCCTACTTTTAGGATGAATGCACTACATGGTGCAAAGCAGCTCAAGTTCAGAAACAAGGATAGTCTTTGCGAGTGAAGTCGGACATTTTGGAGATCAGATCTACCTTTCAATGCATGGTGAGAATTTGTCACTCTTGTCTACGGAGATATAGTATTAGTGCTTCTAAGTTTTAGAAACTCTGACATTTTCAGAGTAGGGAATGGGATTACTCTAAACATTCCCTGTCTTTGGCATCACATGATGTGAGATAGTCATTATTTTCCGTTAGGCCTGTATACTGGGGATCCTCCAGATGCTTGTTTCCTTCTCATTAATCCTGGACGGAACAGCAGAGCTGGCTCCCATTCCACCACTAAATATAGAGACACCAGCGTATGCTCTACCATGCTTCATTTTTTACGGAAAATCCCACTTTGATTTTCTGATAGATAATATTATTTGCAACCTTTGACCTAGCCTCATTCATCTAATGAGTCTTTTTGCTTCTTTGTGTGCGTTAGGCTGCCCAAAGTTAAATTAACTAACAGTAAGTAACCAGTATACCGTTTGAATCAGTCGGAGTTAATTTAGGTCAAATTGTCCCATAAGGTTCATCTGTGTTTCATATGTCACGCGGGCACAAACTTCATTATCTGGAACGCAGAAATTCTAAGAAACATCCCTGTAATGCTCACCAAACACTACCATCAGGAACTCAAATTGGATCTACTTAAGCATAGCCAGCCTAACTTAACTTGGATTATAAAAAGACAGTGCTTAACATGAGATTGGTTGCACTTTATACTTAGAGTCGATAAATGGAAACCATTCACATACACTTTAAGCCATAGGTTTAAATTGCCCATTAGTAAAACAAATTGTATGTGGAGAAAATTGGAAGAAACCATCTCATAAAAGATCCATCTTACTTTAACGGCAACCTGCGTTTAACAGTGGACTGGCAGATTATTGTTGATTGGAACAAGTATGATTCTTTATCATTGCAAGTCCCATATGTTATTTAGTGTGATGGAATGGTCTAAGAATTTTATAAGACGTTTAACATTGGAGTAAACTGAACCATTACCACAAAATTAGAAAAAGGAATGTATTCTATAAAGAGTAAATGGCAAATGGTATATAACTAACTTACTTTGGCTGTATGTTACAACAACTTAGCTGGGTCCTTTTTAAGTATAAATATGGTCACAGTGCCTGTTACCATGCTGTCGATTTATACAAATGCTTGCAAAGAACAAGTTACTTACCTTCGGTAACGCCTTTTCTGGTGGATACACTAGCTACCTGTGGATTCCTCACCTAGGGAATTCTCCCAATGCGCCAGCATTCAACAGAAATGTTCTTCCCAGCTCTGCACGTCGACGAGGACGTACTTATTGCCCGACTCCAACGCGACTCCGTCTGAACTCATCGTGGCAATAAGAGGCCTCGTCAGTTTTCACCATTTTTTACGTGCCTTTGAGGCGAACA
Source organism: Pleurodeles waltl (assembly GCF_031143425.1). Classification (NCBI taxonomy): domain Eukaryota; kingdom Metazoa; phylum Chordata; class Amphibia; order Caudata; family Salamandridae; genus Pleurodeles; species Pleurodeles waltl. The sequence continues at coordinate 1,022,561,561 of NC_090442.1, forward strand.
GGTGATCATCTGACATCACACTTGACATGACTACATCAATCAAATATAATACACAATATTTAATCAAATACAAACAGCAAAATATACAAATATAAACATCTATATATCACACATGTATGTACACATATATACATATACAATCAAATATACATTCACCCTAGGAAATCTTGGTATGACCAACCAGGCAACAGGGAGGCGGGTGGGACCGTGAGGAATCCACAGGTAGCTAGTGCATCCACCAGAAAAGTCGTTACTGAAGGTAAGTAACTTGTTCTTCTGATGGATACAACTACCTGTAGATTCCTCACCTAATGAATAGTGTCCCAAAGCAGTACCGCACTCGGTGGCGGGTGCCTGAATGGTCACACCAAGAAATCCAGCAGCACGGACCGTGCAAAATGGCCATCCCTCCTAACCTCTGAGTCCAAGCAATAATGCTTTGCTAAAGTATGGAGGGAAGCTCAAGTGGCGGCCTTACAAATTTCATCCACAGGAACACCTCTGCCTAAGGCCGAAGAGGCCGACTTAGCCCTGATGGAATGGGCTCTAATTCCAACAGGAAGAACCTTCTTTGCTAAGGAATAACATACTTTTATGCAAAGAATGACCCACCTGGACAGTGTTCTTTTGTGGACAGCCTTGCCTTTCCTCTTCCCCACGTAGCCAATGAAGAGCTGATCATCCACCTGGAACTCTCGTTATCTTGATGTAGAAGCTTAAAGCTATTCTCAGGTCAGGCCGATGCAGTCTCTCCTCCCCTTTTGATGGATGGGGAGGAGGGTAGAAAGACGAAAGCGTTATAGATTGTCCTAAATGGAAGGGTGTAACAACCCTTGGTAGGAACGCCGCCCTTGTCCTCAGCACCACTTTGTCCGCATGAAAAGAAGTAAAAGGGTCTTTAACGGTAAGCGCTTGAAGTTCACTCACTCGCCTAGCCGACGTGATAGCTATGAGAAAAACAGTCTTTAAAACCAACAACATTAACGGACATAAATGTAAAGGTCCAAACGGCAAACCCATCAGGAATGTAAGAACTAAATTCAAATCCCACTGAGGCATAATAAACGGAGTGGGAGGAAACCTATTAGTAAGACCCTTTAAGAACCTTAAAACTATAGGGGACTTAAATAAAGATGGTTGATCGGGAAGGCACAGAAAGGCAGACAGTGCCGACAGATAGCCCTTAACAGTCGCAACTGCACAACCCCTCTGAGCCAAGGACAACGCAAATAATAAAAAGTCTGACAAATGGGCCCATAAAGGATCAATTTGCTTCTCTCCACACTAATCAACAAAATTTGCCCATCTGCCAGCATAGATAGATTTGGTGGAGTGTCGCTGGCCGATACAATAATGTCCACCACTTCTGGCGGGAGAGAAAAGGAACTCAGATTGCCCCATTCAATCTCCAGGCATGAAGGTGCAGGCTCTGGAGGTGGGGGTGTAGAACCTGCCCCTGCGACTACGAGAGGAGATCTGCCCTGTAAGGGAGACAGAGCAGAGGGCACAGTGAGAGTTGGAGAAGGTCTGAGTACCACACCCTTCTAGGCCAATCCGGAGCTATTAAGATGACTTGGGCCTGGTCTTGGCAAATCTTCCTCAGAACCCAAGGAATCAAGGGTATAGGGGAAACACGTGAAGTAACTGGCCATACCAGGACCTTTGAAACGCGTCCCCCAACGCTCCTTGCACCGGACACTAGAGGCTGCAGAACGACTGGCAGTGCGCATTCTCCCGAGTGGCAAAGAGGTCTATCTGAGGGAATCCCCACATCCGGAAGATGTGAAGGACCAGATCTGGATGGAGACGCCACTCCTGATCGACCAAGAAGTGTCGACTGAGACTGTCCGCACGTACGTTCAGAACTCCGGCCAGATGGTTTGCTACTACGCAAATCTGATGGTCCTGTGCCCAGGACCAGAGCCGCAGAGCCTCTCTGCAAAGAAGGTACGACCCTAAACCTCCCTGCTTGTTGATGTACCACATCGCAGTAGTGTTGTCCGTCAGAACGTATAGTCCGCAATTCTAACAGATTGATATGAAACATCTGTTCCACTGGAGACCAATGACCTTTGACCTCCAGGTCCCCCAGATGAGCTCCCCACCCTAGAATGGAGGCATCCGTTATAACCGTGACCACTGGTGGTGGTAGCGAAAACAGCCTTCCTTGGGAAAGGTTGCTGTCTGCAGCCCACCATTGTAGATCCGCTGCAGTGTCCCTGGAGATCTTTATCGACTCCCCGGGATCCGCTCTGTGCTGAAACCTCATGTGCCAGCGTGCATGAGTGACCAACATAATGCAAGAAGCGAACAAACCGAGCAGACCAAGGAACTTGAGGACTGGAACAACCGCTCCAGTTTGAAACATTGGAATCAACGCCTGAATGTCCTAAATCCACTGAGGTGGAGGATAGGCCCAATTCAATGTTTTATCCAGTACAGCCCCTATGAACAGGAGGCGTTGAGAGGACTCCAGGTGAGATTTCGGCAAGTTTACCGAAAACCCCAGATCGAACCACAACTGGGTTGTCATTTGCAGGTGATGCAGCACGAGCTCCGGAGACTTGGCTTTGATCAACCAATCGTCCAGGTAAGGGAATACCGATATTCCCTTCCTCCTGAGATATGCTGCAACCACCGCCATCACCTTCGTGAAGACTCGAGGTGCTGAAGGAAGACCAAAAGGAAGAATCGCAAACTGGTAGTGTTGCGACCCTACCACAAACCGGAGATACTTCCTGTGCGACTTCAGAATATGGATATGAAAGTAAGCATCCTGTAAGTCGACAGACACCATCCAATCTTCTTTGTTCAACGCCAGAAGCACCTGCGCTAGGGTCAGCATTTTGAATTTCTCCTGTTTGAGGAACCAATCCAAAACCCTCAGTTCCAGGACCGGCCTCAAACGACCATCCTTCATGGGGATCAGGAAATATCTTGAATAACAACCCTGACCCTTTTCCTGCTCTGGAACCAACTCCACTGCACCTTTCGATAAAAGGACTAGAACTTCCTGCTGCAACACCAGGAGATGATCTTCTGTGCAAAAGGATGGACAGGGAGGAATGGGGGGGGGGGGAGGGAGGGGGAACTCCCGAAAAGGAAGGGCATAACCTTTCCCCACAATACTGAGGACCCAGGAGTCCGATGTGATCAACTCCCACATGCAGAGAAAATGAAGCAACCTTCCCCCTACAGGAGAAGCATGGGATGCAATGGATGGAGGACTAAGGCTGCTTTCCCTGTTGCACACCCCAGAGGAAGAAGCAGGGTGCTGCTGGGTGGCTCCTCTCGGTCTAACCCTACCCCCACCCTCTATAGGACCTATAGGGAAAGCTAGACGGTTGTTGGCCTGCTGGTAGGTGTCTCCCCCGAAAGGACGTTCCTCTTCCAAACCCCCTGAATCTTCTAAAAGACCTGAGGTCTAAAAGGTCGTAGAATCCTGCAGGCCTAAGGCCCTGGCAGTAGCCCTGCTCTCCTTAAAGCGCTCTAAGGCAGAGTCAGCTTTGGAACCAAACTACATGTTCCCATCAAACGGCAAGTCCAACAGGGTCGTCTGTACATCTGTTGAAAATCCAGAAGACCTCAACCATGCATGTCTCTTGGTGACAACAGATGTGCCTATTGCCCTGGCCACCGAGTCTGACGTATCCAGCCCGACTGAATAATCTGAGTCGCTGCCGCATGTGCATCATACAGGAGATCCCGCATAGCCTGAGGCGAATCAGGTAGCACAGCCTTGGCCGCGTCCATCAGGGCATGAATATACCTGCACAAACCACAAGTGGCATTTGCAGACTTAAGGGTCATACTCCACGAAGAAAAAATCTTCTTGTCAGACTGCTCCATCCTTTTCGACTCCCTGTCCGATGGAGCCCCAGGGAAGAAACCAGGAGCTGAAAGTGAGGAACACGAGGCCTGAACCACCAGACTGTCCGGAGTCGGATGCTGAGAGAGGAATCCTGGGTCCCCAGGAGCCACTCTATATCTTCTTGCCACAGATCTGCTTACAGCAGTCACAGATACAGGTTTCCTCCATACTTCCAGGATTGGTTCTGTAAGAGCCTCATTGAACGGAAGAAGTGGTTCCGCAGCAGCCAAAGCAGGATGCTAGACTTCCGTCTGAATGTTCGTCTTTATCTCAGCTGCTGGTAGCGGAAGGTCCAGAAAGTCCGCCGCCTTCCTTATCACCGTATGGAACGAGGCAGCCTCCTCAGTAAATTCCCCAGGAGAGGCTAGATCCCACTCAGGATCGAGACCACTTGCGGAGTCCAAACCCTGAAAGTCCCCCAGGGGCTCAGCGATCTCTCCTTCCTCCAGGAGCTGCCTTCTATACTCTTGCTCCTCCAAAAACCTCAAGGCCCTTCTTTTTGAGCGCAGCCTGGCCTCTATCCTCGGCGTCGACATAGAATTGGCCGACGCCCACGACCTCGACTGACGCAGCCAAGGAGACACACCCCGGTCTCCGGATTCGTCCAACGCCAAATCCATCGGCACCATGGATAAACGGGCTCTCTTTCCTGGCGTCGACATAGAATTGGCCGACGCCCACGACCTCGACTGACGCAGCCAAGGAGACACACCCCGGTCTTCAGATTCGTCCAATGCCGAATCCATCGGCACCATGGATAAACGGGCTCTCTTCCCTGGCGTCGACTGGATTCGTGGCGAAGTCATCGGCGCCACCTGATCCACAGAAGCCACCGGCATCGAAGGTCTCCTCGGTGACGCCAACGGCAACAGCGCCGTACCAACACCCTTTGCTGGACAGAAGGGCATGAACGGCGTCGACTTGTATGAAGCCGGAACACCCAATCCAAAAGCTAATGCACCTGAGGGACCTGCCGGTGCACCGTCAGGGGCCATGGAGTTAAAGATATTAAACACAGCATTAAAGAATGCTGCCGGATCCGCTCCTGGAGCTGGGAATGCTGGATACTCCTGTGGCGTCGGCCCTGGATCAGGCAACTCCGACTGCACTGCAGGCGAGAAGCCAGGACTCTGGGGAGGCTCGACCACCTCAAACACTGACTGCGCCGGAGAAACCTGAGAGCTCTCAGGCTGAGGAATCACCGTCGGACTGACATCCCACATCGGACGCCGCCGAATAGATGGTGACCTCGACCGGGATCGCTCCCTCTCCGAACGCCGCCGGGAATCATGTTGACGCCGCCTCTCATGCGACCTCGAGGACTTCCCTAAAGATGACCTACGATGTCTATGGTTTCCTTTCTTTTTAGCCTTGGCCAAAAACAGCTTGGCCTCTCGCTCCTTGAGTGCCTTCGGGTTCATTTTCTGACACGAACCACACTCCTCCACGTCATGCTCGGAACACAAACAGCACAAGCAGTCAATATGCAGGTCAGTCACCGACATACGACCCCGCACTCTCTACAAGGCTTGAATCCTGATTTACGAGGTGGAGACATTTTAACAAAGTAACACCTTGGAAACACAGTAGCTCCCTAAGAGCCAGGAGAAAAAACCGTTATGCTTCGAAGGCACGTCAAAAAGGGAACTGACGTCAGCACGCCGGCGAGGCCCTTTTCTTGCCACGATGACGTCAGAAAGAGTCGCGTGGGATTCGGGCAATAGTGACGTCCTCGACGACGTGCAGAGCTGGGAAGAAAAGCTACGTCGAATTCTGGTGCATTGGGAGAATTCATTAGGTGAGGAATCCAGAGGTAGTTGTATCCATCAGAATGGAAATGTTTTAACATTCTTTTGTTACTTTATGTGTTGCTACACATATATAGTAGACACATTTGGACATTTGAACTACTTTTATAAGATATTGTAAATTAATATTTTAGAAGTGATTATGTAACAATCAGACAAGTTGCTCGGATTGTTTATTTGCAACTCTGAATTTAGACTGTTGTGCAACTCCGTATTATTCATTTTTGTGCACCAAAACCCATATAGAAGCTAAGACTAAAAGTGGGTCTGTTGATGACCTAAATGGTGGTCATGGACAGCATCATCAATTATTTATTTTATAATCCTCTGGCAAATGTTACATTTCTTGCTGACCTGGGGAATGACCATCGGCTTGCCAGCTCTCCCTGTCCTGCTCCTCCACATGATGCAGAGCATCCTTTTCTTTCTCTCTTAACGAGAAGACCGTGGTGGTGATAAGAGGCCCTGTTAGTAAAAAGAAAATATGGAAAAAAATTAATTGCTTCAACAAAGATGTCAGGATCCTACATAGCAAGAGAATGAACTCTATTAAATCTGTGCACTAACACTAATCACCAGGCACGTAAATGAGAGAGATGTGGTAGAACAACAGATCAGAACCATGGACCAATGCTAGTAATTAGAATGGTGTGAGACAGAAATACTCAAAGCAATCACAAACTGGTAACAGGATGTTTACAAGTCTCAAAACATTTAGGACAGTAACTTTACCAAGAGAAATCAAGGCCTGGTGAATTTCTTTCATTACACTGTTGTAAAGTTCCTTCTGCCATTCGTGTAGAAGTTTCCATTCGTCTTCACAGAAATAGGCTGCAGCATCATGAAATTTGTCTGGCACCTGAGATAGCAAATAATTTAATGATATTCAAGTACATATCTCAATAACGCAGAATAAAATATAACATTCATTTTAAACATGGTGTATGTGCCACTCAAACCATCAAATCTATAGTACATTCTTCCTTTTCATTGGTCCTTGAGTCATTATGAAAGTGTCTGTTTGTAGACTTGTCCTTTCCCAAAGTAGAAGCAGTGAGCAAGGCAAAGACAAGGTACAGAGCCATTTGTTAACTTTCAGCAAATGTGTGAAGTATTCATTTCACCCCCTCAATGTAGGCATGTGTGCTCTTTATTTGGGGATCATATCATGGAGTGGACAATTTGTGGAAGTACATTTACAAAACATGGAAAATCCATAAAATTGCTTCTACACTCCAAGGACAGAAATATGCTATAGAGTAGTTACTTATTTTCCAATAGGACTTCATAAAATATGAGCATTAAAATGAACTCTCTAAATTAGAAACATGTAAAAATTGCAAGATAATGCTTATTTTCCTAAATAAGGTCTTAGTAGACAGTATAGCTGGAGAGCTGATAAAATATATCTGAAGTCCAAAGCCTGAACTTACAAAGTCTGAACTGCTGAGGGCAAATTAAGGACAATTTATTTGTAAGAGAATGGATCTTTGCTTGAAAAAAAGTCTGGCTTAATCATAGTTATCTAACTGCCATGCTCACTATCACATTATTTCATTTTATAATCAAAGTGAACAAGCACCAGAAAATAACGATTAACAAGCACTTGCATTGCAATAGGTCTCGCATTTTCTTGAGCTAGAACTATTAGCATTGTAAATTCATAACTGGACTTTTCTTGCCACATAAATTGGTCAACCGCCTCACAATTTCGTCTTTTCCTGCCATATAATTCCAGTGGCCCAGCATTTAACTAAAGCAGTTCCTCTATCCTTTTTCCACTATATTAAAACATATACAATTATCATATAAACCTTTATCAGAAATACATTTCTGGCATTAGAGTGTAAAGTTTAAAACACCATAACAAAAATATTATTTCCCATGGATTGGAGAGTGAAAGGAAAGAGGGTGTTGGGAGTAAAGATGGAGAGGACAAGTGGCATAGTAACAGTAGCATGGGCCCTGGAGTAAGAAAGAAAATGGTTGACTGGAATTTCGGTAGGAAAATACAGCAGTGATTACAGTTGAGTGAGGTCCGTAGGACTCGGGTCCCCGTAACAAACGCACTTGATACCCCATTGATAACTAGGCGTCAGGAGGGAAAGCGGATGGGGCAGAAAAAGAGAAGCGAAAGGAATACAACAGATAAAAGGAAGAAAGAGAAGCGGTAGCAAAGAAATAAAAGAAAGAAGGGAAAGAAAAAACAAGAAAATGAGTACACAACTAAGAGAAGAAATAAAGCAAACGTGTGAGACAAAATTGAAAAAGGAAGGAAGCTAGCGGACAAAAGATAAAGAGGAAAAATAATGAAAGAAGTGTGACAGAGAAAAATGAACATTAAAGAAAAAAAGAGATGGAGAGAGAAACAAGCAGCAAAAGAAGCAGGGCATGTATGTACTGATACATTTGCCAAAGACACAGAATGGGAAAACCACTTTGACACTCCCAAAAAGTAACTTGGGGCTTCCACATACAGATGGGAAAAGAGGGATTTATAGTAAAATGTGAATTGACAGATTAAGACAAGAAAAACACCGGCGGTACGAAGAAAGATCTAAAAAAAACAAAAAAAAAGAAAAGTGCAAAAATGCATACCAAGTCAAAGGAAAGAGCAAATAAAAAAGAATGAAGGGAAGAGAAAAAAAATAGCGAAGGAATGAATACCTGATGAAAAAAGGGAGGACTGAAACAAGGAAAGAAATAACCAAATTTTTGCAAGTTTGAAAGAGGAAGTAGAAAGAGGGAGAGGGGAATAATAAAAATGAGAGGAGTAGAACTAAACAGTTGAAAGAAAGAGCAAAACTGTTAACGTGCGGATTTTAAGAGCTGGGAAGAGAAAAGTGGGGGGAAAGAAAACATTAAGAGTAAACTGAGTAAAGAAAAGAACGAAGTGAGGGCAAACAGACCCTCCCAAATACAAATGGCAGCTTAGTCTAGATTTAATTGGCTCCCCCACATCCTCAAGCAGAAGTTAGAGTGTGGAACAGCCTGGGACACTGCAGAACAGTAGGTGGTGCATTAGCAGAGTTGTATGTGAACCCCCATACAGCAATACTGGGGAGCACTGCAGTTGAGGTCCACTGAGAGAGTTGTATGTGGGCTGCAGTACTGGGATACTAATAAGCACACAAAGTCAGAAGTGAGGTATGTTAATATAGCTATGTGTGGCACTTATTATTGGTGTGCCAGTGTTGCCGAGTGCTAACCTGGAGGTGCCCTGGTGAAGCTCAGAGTAGGGCCCAGCATGGGAGTGGCATTGCCTCTGAACCACAGAAGTGAGGAGTCCTGAAGGGCGTGTCTGTGAGACTTGGTACTGAGATGAAATGTGCACTGAATATTAGAACTGATGGATTCTGGCGGAACTATGGTGGTTCCCATTAATAGCGGCTTAAATGTTAGACTTGACGTGCACTGGCTGAGCTGTGTTTTTCTCTTCTGGGTCCAGTACTGACTTGGCAGTGGGAATGAATATTAAAATTGAACTGTTGTAATGGAACTGTATGTGAGCAGGGTCCCAGTATAGGAAAGGAAGTGATCTCACCGGGGTAGAACTAAGGTGCACTGATGGAGCCGCGTCCGAGATCACAGTACTGGAATAGCAGAGTGTACTGACTGCAAAGAACTGAGGTGCTCTAGCAGACAGCGTGGATAGGGTTCCTGGCACTTGCACGGCTGAGGGGTTGGAGCATACGAACGGAGGTGCACTGATGACGCTGCACCCGAAGACCCAGTACTGGAGCAGCAGAGTGTACTGACTGCAAGAACTGAGATGCCTTGGCAGACAGCCTGTGTGGGGTTCCTGACAATGACACAGGTGAGGGCTTGGAGCGTGTGACCGGAGGTGCACTGATGGAGCTGCGCCCAAGGTCCCAGTACTGGAGCAGCAGAGTGTACTGACTGCAAGAACTGAAGTGCGTTGGCAGACAGGGTGCATGGGGTTCCTGGCACTGGCATGGGTGAGGGCTTGGAGCATGCGACTGGAGGTGCACAGATGGAGCTACGCCCGAGGTCCCAGTACTGGAGCCACAGAGTGTACTGACTGCAAGAACTGAGGTGCTCTGGCAGACAGCGTGCATGGAGTTCCTAGCACTGGCACGGTTGAGGGCTTGGAGCGTGTGAGTGGATGTGCACTGATGGAACTGCGCCTAAGGGCCCAGTACTCAAGCAGCAGAGTGTACTGACTGGAAGAAATGAAGTGCTCTGGCAGACAGCGTGGTGCATGGGGGTTCCCAACACTGGCTGGGATAAGGGCTTGGAGCGTGTGAACTGAGGTGCACTGATGGAGCTGCTAGTGGGATCCCAGTATGAAGCAGAAGTAGGCACTGTCTCTAAGAATTGTGGAGCCCTGGCAGAGCTGGGTGCCTAGGTTATAAGCAATTATATGTGATCCTCCAGGCAGGCATTCTTGGTAAAGAAAATCCAAGAAAAGGAACGGTGGGAACCAGGCAGCTGAGAGAGGGTGCAGAGAGCCCATAAAGACCAAATGTGACCAAGATGACAGCCTGATTTATAGCCTTGTTTACAGCTACGCTCAGAGCAAGAATGCTGTGTAAATGAAAAGGAAAGCTTCCATGAAAAGGAGCAGGAAACAATGTAAAAAAAAGTCCCATACAGACCAGATAAAGAGGACAAGGGTTAATTATACAGTAGTTAGTCCCTTCCCCCACACAGAAGCAGCAGGGACAAAGAGGCATGACTAACCACTAGCAAGCAAGGATTTTTAAATGACACTGAAACTAACAAATGAAATAGCTGGAAGCCCACAGAAGAAGTATACAAGAGGTCGTATGCTTATTCTTGAACGAAAAATAGCTTAAGTTATGAGAAGTCCTTATGGACAAACAAAATTCTGTTCATAAAATACATAAAGGATAACTCAACAAAATACATAAAAAACAAATAATTTCCCGAAATATGCATAGCAATGCTGAAGACAACACTTATTTGATCAAAACACACTTAATCCAGAATAAACCATGATTTTAAAGTAGCATTTCAAGATTGTACTTCATCAGAGATACACAGACCAACTCTGACATTTACCAAATAACAAATCTTTCAAGAAAATCTTAAAATAATCTTAGATATTCCAGGGCCATATTTTTACATCACAGGATAAATATATATTTACTAACCAGACATGCTCAATATTACAATGAACAAAAATCTTGCTTATGCCATGTTAGAGTATGATACACAAAGTATGTTAACATTCAGAAGAGGAAAAAAGACAAAGAAATAGGAAACTAAATTTCTTTGTTACCTTTCCAAATAACTTGATTAATATGTGTCATCACACACATTTTGAAATGTCTGAAATCATAATTATATTTATTCCCAAAAGGCAAAGCTACTAATTAGTTGGTATGTTCTTTTGGAGGTGAAGTGACAAAGATCATTATTTTTTTTAATTTAAGAATGGTACTAGCAATATATGGTTTTGACAGGGGCATTCTAGTAATAAAATCACAAATGGGGTCTTTGAATTATTAAGTGGCCTTATTTTCCATTTTTTGCTCCATGCCTCAGGGTAAACAAAACGTTTGTTACTTTCAAATGCTTTTATTGCACAGTTGGTTGTGCATTTAATCCACTTAATCGAGCCCAAACCAGGCATCATAAATAATGGTGGGCAGCTAGAAGTAACTATTCTCCTTATCAGAGTGCAAGACTGCATTTTTTAAGGTAATATGAGAAACATTACCTAATGATATACCAATATATTAATCTAGACAGAGAAAGTTCCCTCATTTGAAATGTTCTCAGATTTTGAGAACTATGGGCCCGATTTAGAGTTTGGTGGATGGGATTACTCCCTCACAAATGTGACGGTTATCCCGTCCGCCGTATTACAATTCCATTATGTCCTATGGACATCGTAATACGGCAGACAGAGTATCTGTCACGTTTGTGACAGAGGAACCATCCACCAACCTCTATATCAGGCCCTATATTTTGTAATAAACTTGAGGTAATCCTCAGGATATTTGTTTGCAGTAGAATAAAAAGTATGTAAGAAGATGTTCTATCAGCATAGTTCAACACAATTCACCAAATGCATGATTTGAGCCATGGTTGCCCTTGCTTCAGAAAGTAAAACTATGCCTTATATCAGCTATGTAAGGTAAAAGCAAGTGAAGCTTCCTATATTTGGCACGGATTTGCTGTTTCAAAGGTTAACTATGTATGCTGCAAAATTCATCAGAGGTATGTAAACAGTGTGATGTATGTTTCTCAAAGTTTATTATAATTATGGAAGTCCACAACAAATGAGATGTCACAAATGTTATCCTTGATCTGCAATGTAAAACAATATTTGCTATACTATGAGTCCAATAAGTAAGCCGTTTAAGCCATGCTAAACTCCAGTCTCTGCTGCCTTACTGAGCAGGAAGTTGGGATGTAATAAATACGTTTTAAGACATTTACCAAGAACTTCTTTAATGAAATGTTTATCTTATCAAAGAAACAAAGTGCCTCATACAGAACTGATTGGAAGACGTAAGCTTTTACAATTGTTCCAATCGAGTCACCAATCTTGTTCTAAAGATTTAAGTTCAGCTTCCTTAATGAGTTTTTTTTTTTGTTTATTAGAATTTGTTATGTTTTCAATCTAGCCATTGCAACATTCCCAGGTAATTCTACATGGTCGCTGATCTGTTTCTACCCCACCAATATCCAGTTGAAATTACACTTTAATGAACCGTATACAATTATTTTGGGTTTTTTTGTGCTGACCATAAGGTCACTTAATTGACTGAAATAGGGCACCTCCCTCAGGGATTGGTATAGGCCTGTTGGCTGTCTTCAAAATCACTGTGTCAAAGTCATATTGAAAGTAGAGGCATGAGCTGTGTGCCCAATTTACAGAAAACCTTTATAGCCCCTTATAACATTGTTCCCAAACCAGCTGTACATAAACTAAAATGTAACGGCGTAAGGACACGTCATTGATTCAGTTTGCAGTTAGGTGAAATGAAAGGTGTCAAACATGAGCTATTACTCACTTTAATACACTCCAATGTGGTCCACTAAAGTAAGTGGATGGCTCCAAGAAGGTTTGTAGACGTCGCCCATGCAGAGAGTTTTCTCCAAAGATTCCCATGACTGATCTTTTGAAATCAATAGTGCAGTCCAAAAGAAAAAGGCGTACAGTTTTTCCCTCGCACCCGCTGCTTGATCAGCCAAAGTGAATATATTATCAAATCTCTCAGCACCCCTCCACCTTCTGAAGCCTACCTAGTAAATAGTAAAAGATTTGTTTCTTCAACCCAGTTCACCAGCATTTCGAAAGGGATGTGTGAAGGTGTTTATTTGTCTTACAATTCTGCTTCACTCCCAAGCAGAGCCATCAATTTAGTTTTATCCGACATTTCTTGAAGATTGGGTGAGGTACTGAGCTACACATGGGATCACGGATTATTCTTAGTTCTAAACATGTGGAAGATAGAAACAGCATATGTTGTGCCCAGAGAGCGCTGTCTTATTTAAAAGCATTTATAGGGACTCTGTTCAGCCTAAGTGCTCCTGAGGAATGTGTAGACGAATGGTCGTCTCTCAGGGACAGTAGTAGTAAGGAACAAAAACCTGGACACGATGTGGGCTGGAATATGGACTCGATTCTGCAAGAATTATGAGTGTTTTTAATTTATATGCATTCAGTATCAATGCCTTGTTCTTCACAGTACGACCTACTAGTTGCCTGGAGCTCACCATATTGGACGCTGAATTCAAGAATGCACACTGCCTGCAAGTAGAGTGGCATTTGGCAGAGATTTCCTAAATAGTGTACGTTTAAGTTTGTTGTCAATAATCACAAAATGTAAAATCACCTTTACTGCTTAAGTATGAGAAACAACGGATTAACTCTACTAAAATCTATTAAAAAAAATTCTGGTTGGTGATATGTGTTGAGCCAATTGATAAACACATCATCAATGCAATGTATCAGCTGCACTACATTTGGATGTGTGCATCTTCTTTGTAAGGAAAACTGTTGTTAATCCAACCTTTTTATGGGGAGGTAGGATTCCTTTAGCTTCCTGCTTGACACACTTTGGATGGAATAATCTGTATGCAACCCTCCCCTCTCATTACTGTGCTTATCTTTTTTTCTGATGGCTTCTTGCAACTGTATTTATTCTTTTTTGTTGTCCTAGTGATTTTGCCCCCATTCCATATTGGCTCTACCAAAGTTCAACTAGGGACATGTTTACTTACATTTATTTCTCTCACAGAAATACCCCGTGTTTAGTTTTTAAAGTACACTTGATGTAAAAAACATTATAGCATGTTGTTTCAGAATTTTGGTTTTACTACTGATTTATTTCAGCCTAAATATGGACGTTGAAAGTATTCCTGTGTTTGCAAGGATGTTGTATCTTCAGGCTGCTTCACACTTTCCTACGTACAGTGGTTTATTAACCTGACTAGGATTGCTGTAGTGGGGTCGAAGCATGTCAATTATTCAATGTAATTTTTGCCAACATTTACAAATAGAGTTTTTAATATCCATGCAACTTTGTAGTTGATGTGTGCGCGCGTGTGTGTGTGTGTATGTAACCTATTTGACTACCATGCTCATAATGTAATTTCTATCTTGTGAGGTTCAGTAATATACCAATTACAAATCACATAGCATCAAAGAGTTTGAATTTTACCTTATAAGCAACATTGGAGGATACATGTTTTTAAAATAGAAAAAGGATCAATTATGGCTGTTATATAAATGACTAGGAGAATAACTTGGGAGTACTAGGGTGGGCAAAATGCATAAAACGTCCATCTTTACTTCTCCTGGCCCCTCATGCCTAGAAATATCACCCCATTACACCATGGATGTACAAGAGTGGCCGATAGCTCTAGCCTAATCTCATCAATTGGATCACGCACAATATTTGACGTGTCTCACACTCTGAGGCTTATGCTCACTACTTGTGAGGCTTTGCTGTATTCTCATTTATTGGTTGTGAGCCTTACACGATGGAGCACTGTCTCAGTCATCATGTATTCGATTGACTCTATGTAACATGCTCATATGGTGTGACCTTCACCACTTGGAGCACAGCATCACTTTGTGGGTGAGCGCCATGTATTACAGCAGTGTAACTCACTAGTCAAGAGTCTCACACCTTACAGAACTATCTAACTCTTTTAGGCACAGACTGCCTCAGTGAACTGAATCTTACAGCCAGAAGCACAGTCTACCTTATTGGTTATTAGGCTCGGTAATTAAAAAAGTATTACTTTTTAGCTACGAGTCTCACTGTTAACCACAGGTACCAGTGAAACTTGTGATAATGGCGAGATTAATTGTGCATAATCCTGATTACACAGTCTTCCCCTACCTTGACACAACATATACAAAAATTAGGTATGTGTATACTTTCAAACAACCACACGTCTCAGAAAACTCTTTTTAGGTGCTCTTTTTCAAGATGAGAATGTTAATGCGCTTCTAAGAAAGGGTTTCCCCATACCTTCTTCCTAAATTGGATTTCTCAAGTCACTCTTGTGTCTGCCACTACCCTTCTGCAGCAGGGTGGAATGTCAGTGCAGTGACCAGGAACAGCATATAGTGCAATGAAAATTAAAGGTAGGTCGGTTAATGATTTGCCCTTAATTATGCTTCCACATCACATTTCTTAAAATAATGTGAGAGTAACAAAGCAAGCTTAACAGATTGTTCAAAGTACCAAAGATGAAGATACTTGAGCCAAACCGAAAATACGCCAGCCATGTTAATGTGGCAGAGACCTGAAAAATCATTGTGAAACTGAGGACAGTAGACATGACTTCTTCACAAGCTCTAGATATCGCATTTCAAGCTGGCAATGCATTACAAATGCATGTCACAAAGCCCACGTAGTTCCGTACAGACATCTACCAATCGGAACGTCTGGTTTAATTGCCTTAAAAGCAACATTCCTTTGTTGGAAAACAATCCTTTGAAAAAAAAGAAAAAGCAGCATTGATAGGGACTTCCTCATGGGATTAGAACAGATGTTATTGCAAAGTCTTTACATCTTTTAGCAAGTCTGAAGAAAGCAACAATTCTTACTTGGGGATGATGTGTAAGCAGAACACCTCTCTGGGATGCTGAAGGTGTGAATCAACCCCAAATAAATCCCATTCTAATCTTGATTGTACAATTGTGGTTACTGTTGTACTGCCCAGGAAGAAAACACACACCTGAAGTGAGAATTTACATTATCGTGTAGGCCAAGGTTTGAGCTAAGAACTGTCTTGTACGTGTACGACGAGCGTGGATGTGCCACTGATAGCAAGGGTGTCTTGATATTTTCTCTAAAATGAGGGCCCTGGTATCATCTTTTGTTTTTATTATGGGAGGGTTTAACCCCTTCGCTGCCAGGCCTTTTCCCCCTCCTGTGCCGAGCCTTTTTTTTTTTGTGGCTATTTGGGGCAGTTCGCGCTTAGGCCCTCATAACTTTTTGTTCACATAAGCTACCCACGCCAAATTTGCGCCCTTTTTTTCCAACAACCTAGGGATTCTAGAAGTACCCAGACTTTGTGGGTTCCCCAGAAGGAGGCCAAGAAATTAGCCAAAATACAGTGAAAATCTCGTTCTTTTAAAAAAAATGGGAAAAGGGGGCTGCAGAAGAAGGCTTGTGTTTTTTTTCCCTGAAAATGGCATCAACAAAGGGTTTGCGGTGCTAAAATCACCAGCTTCCCAGCTTTCAGGGACAGGCAGACTTGAATCAGAAAACCCAATTTTTCAACACAATTTTGGCATTTTACTGGGACATACTCCATTTCTACGATTTTTTGTGCTTTCAGCCTCCTTCCAGTCAGTGACAGACATGGGCGTGAAACCAATGCTGGATCCCAGAAACCGAAACATTTCTGAAAAGTAGACAAAATTCTGAATTCAGCAAGGGGTAATTTGTGTAGATCCTACAGGGGTTTCCTACAGAAAATAACAACTGAAAAAAATAATATTGAAATTGAGGTGAAAAAAACTGAAATTTTTCTCTGCGTTTTACTCTGTAACTTTTTCCTGCAATGTCAGATTTTTTAAAGCAATATACCGTTACATCTACTGGACTCTTCTGGCTGCGGAGATATATAGGGCTTGTAGGTTCATCAAGAACTCTAGGTACCCAGAGCCAATAAATGACCGGCACCCTGCAGTGGGTTTTCATTCTATACTGGGTATACAGCAATTCATTTGCTGAAATATAAAGAGTAAAAAATAGCTATCAAGAAAACCTTTGTATTTCCAAAATGGGCACAAGATAAGGTATTGAGGAGCAGTGGTTATTTGCACATCTCTGAATTCTGGGGTGCCCACTAGCATGTGAATTACAGGGCATTTCTCAAATAGATGTCTTTTTTACACACTCTCTTATATTTGGAAGGAAAAAATTTAGAGAATGACAAGGGGCAATAACTCTTGTTTTGCTATTCTATTTTCCCCAAGTCTCCCGATAAAAATGATACATCACTTGTGTGGGTAGGCCTAGCGCCCGCAACAGGAAATGCCCCAAAACACAACGTGAACACATCCCATTTTTTGACAGAAAACAGAGGTGTTTTTTGCAAAGTGCCTACCTGTAGCTCAGCCGGCACCTAGGGAAACCTACCAAACCTGTGCATTTCTGAAAACTAGAGACCTAGGGGAATGCAAGATGGGGTGACTTGTGGGGCTCTGACCAGGTTCTGTTACCCACAATCCTTTACAAACCTCACAATTTGGCCAAAAAAACACTTTTTCCTCTCATTTCGGTGACAGAAAGTTCTGGAATCTGAGAAGAGCCACAAATGTCCTTCCACCCAGTGTTCCCCCAAGTCTCCTGATAAAAATGGTACCTCACTTGTGTGGGTGGGCCTAGCGCCCACGAAAGGAAATGGCCCAAAACACAACGTGGACACATCACATTTTTTCACAGAAAACAGAGGTGTTTTTTTCAAAGTGCCTACCTGTGGATTTTGGCCTCTAGCTCAGCCGGCCCCAGGAGGGGCAGAAATGGCCTAAAATAAATTTTCCCCACCAATCCCCCTGGGATGACGTGACGGCGCAGAAAAAAAGATCCACGGTGCCTAGTGGTTTCTGCCCCCTGTGGGGCCAGATTGACCTAAAATTGTCCGATTTGACCCCAAGGGGGGCAGAAATGCTCTAAATACAATTTGCCCCTCCAGGGGAGCGACTCTTGCATAAGGGGTCGCTCCCCATCTCTTAAAACACACAAAAAAAAAACCCACAAATTATTTTTTTAGCCCTGGCGCCTAGAGGTTTTTGCCCCCCCGGGGGCAGATCACCTAATAACAATAGGCCGATCTGCCCCTGGGGGGGGGGGGGGGGGGGCAGAAATGGCCTAAAATAAGTTTGCCACCCATGGGAATGACCCTTGCCTAAGGGTTCGCTCCCCTTATGTGAAATTCACAAGAAAAAAAACAATTCCCTGGTGTCTAGTCGTTTCTGTCCCCCTTGGGGGCAGATTGGCCTCATAAAAATAGGCCAATCTGCTCCCAAGGGGGGCAGAAATGGCCTAAATATAATTTGCCCCCTATGGGAGCGACCCTTGCCTAAGGGGTCGCTCCCCACCTCTAAAACAAAAAACAAAACAAAACAAACAAACATTTTTTATCCCTGGTGCCTAGAGGTTTCTGCCCGGGCAGAAAAAGCCTTAAAAAAAAATGCTCCCCCTGGGAACGACCGTTGCCCAAGGGGTCGCTCCCTCATGCCAGTTTCCTTTTTAAAATAAAATCCCTGGTGTCTAGTGGGCGTTCAATCCGGCTGCCAAAACGCAGAGAGAGGCTTAAAAGGGAAGGAAATAACTTTCCTTCCCTTTGAAGCCTCTCTCGGCCTCCCACACGTGATCGGAAGAGAAATGCAAAGCATTTCTCATCCGATCGCACTGGAAGCTGAGCTTCCAGCGCGATGGGAGGAGGCCCTGTGACAAACAGCGCGCGATCGCTCCCTCTGGGATGTGTGCCCAGGACGTAATGGTTAAGTCCTGGGCACAGCAGCACTGTGCCTCAGGACGTAACCATTACGTCCTGGGCACAGAAGGGGTTATAGGACTTTAAATGTTGTGTTTTTGAATGCGATTCTTGTGTCTGGCCCTGGTGAGCCGAACAGGGAAGAAAAGATTACTGACTTGTAGGGCTCCTTTCCTGAGGTTTGAGCTTACCAGTCTCAGCACTGCATATAGAGATGCCATTTTAAGCCTGCAAGCTCTAGCTGTTGGAGCCTGGGTGGGGCTTCTCTCTATCATCTTGACTACTTACAGATGCGACTAGCGCGGACATGCCAAAGGCAAGCCTGTCTGTGCCTGTCCGCACCCAGAACACGACCAGCCCCAGCCATGCTGTCCAATTATCTACAGACTCTGCTTGGAGAATTTTCCTTAATCAGGAGACCCTTTTAGAGCTCAGTCCGCTCAAGTCTTGTCAAGTGTAGTCAGTCCCCCTCCTGTAGCTCCCACATCTGCCCCACTTGTGGTTTTAAACTACCTTCGAGAGTAGGACCTCATAACTTGGGTGACAGAAGAATGACCCCAGTTAGACCCCACACTAGGTAACCCAGGTACTTATAAAGGTCAGCAGGATTTAAAAGCCTGTTTAATTAATGTTAGACCACGTGTTAAACGCAAGCTGGAATATGGGACATCTTTTATGATAACACTTGGGACCATATTTTTTTCTAACAGAATCACGGCTAAAAATTAGTTCAGGACCAGATCTTGAATTTGCTATTGATGATGGCTATTCAATTTCCCACTTACATAGGGTTGGAGTGTAGGTGGAGGCGTGGCTATAATTTATGGCTCTACGTTTCTATGCTCCATTCAACATTTAGAGAGGTTGATACACGTTGAGGCACTTACTTTCTCTTTTAAAATATCCGACGATTTGTCTCTCTCCGGAGTTCTCATCTATCAACTTCCTAAGTGCTTCCCTCAGTTCAGAGAGGTTTTATGTAATGCTATTAGACCTCTCCTTCTGCAATATTTTATGGTGCTGGGAGACTTTAATTTACAAGTAGATGAAACCCACTGTAGAGCTGCTGCACAGCTGATTGAAGCTATCTCTGACTTTATACCACTACAAAAAGTCAACAGCCCCAAACACAAAGGTATCATTTTTTCTAATCTTCCTACTAACAGCTAGTCACGTACCACCACTGGCATTCCATTTCTGGCTCAGCCCTGAACAAATATGCTTGCAAATTACAGTGAATCCTTCAGGAGGGACGAAGTGGTTGAATTTTTTTGATTTAGACCTAAAGTCGGACTTTGACAAAGTAGTTTCCCTGAAAAAGGGTAGCCAAAAAAGAAACTCCACCTCAGTCGCTTGGTTCTCACCTACTTTGCAAGCAGAAAAACTTACTTGTAAAAAGCTTGGGAGGAAATGGCAACTTAAATATGCCTCTGAGATCAAGCTGACTTATAAAGCAGCTCTCAAACAATCTAGGAAAAATATTAAGAGAGTGAAAGCTTTTTTGTTTTCTAAACAAATTGCAGAGGCCTGTCCCTAGGACGGTCTTTAAAATGGTAAATTATTTTTTTAATCCTGATGCTGGAAAACTATTTCATCATTTCAGCAGTTTGTTGAGAACTTGTTGACCGTTTCTCATTAAAAAGATGTCAATATTTACTCTATGTTTAACCCCCAGGTAAGGCCTTTCCTTTTCTTTCATGCCTCTGTAAGCATTTTTGCAGCCCGATCGTGAAGCGATCGGGCTGCAGAAATGCCCACTAGACACCAGGGATTTTTGTTTTGGTTTGTTTATTTCGTATTTATGTATAAGCCTTTTTCTGCCCTCGGGGGGGGCAGAAGCCACTAGATGCCAGGGATATTTTTTCCCCTTTTTTTACATATGGGGAGCAACCCCTTAGGCAAGGGTCGCTCCCCTCAGGGGTCAATTTTATTTTAGGCCATTTCTGCCCCCCTTGGGGGCAGATCGGCCTATTTTTATTAGGCCAACCTGCCCCCAAGGGGGGCAGGATCCATTAGGCGCCAGGGACTTTTTTTTATGTCAGTTACACGCAAGGGGAGCGACCCCTTAGGCAAGGTTCACTTCCCTGGGGGGCAGATTTATTTTAGGCCATTTCTGTCCCCACGGGGGGCAGATCTCCTATTTCTATTTTTGGAAGGCCCATCTGTCCCCAAGGGAGCAGAAAGCCCACCAGACACCAGGGAAGATTTTTCCAAAAAAAGAGGCTGGGGGTATGGCCATACCACCACCGCAAATAAATGGGGACAAAGTTGTTCTGCCCGCAAGTGGGCAGATGGTGCAAATAGTGGGGTGGTGGCTACCAACCAGTATGGGCATGGTTATGCCCCCACCGCAACTGAAGAGGATAAGTTTTTGAGCTCTCCCCCGCACACTAAAACATCTTATCCCACGGCAAGCAAGAGGACATTTGATTATTTTGGGTTTTAGTTTTACATTTGGGCCATGAGAGCTTGACTAACTCTCAAAATCGTCCCTCTTGGAATGGTGAGGGCTGCACTTTTTAGACTTTGGGACGCTACCATGTACAGAAATCTACGAGACCTATACACATTTGAAAACGAAACATCTGGGTGAGTCCGGGGTGGTGTGCTTCACATGCACCTCACACCATTTTCTTACCCACAATACCCTGCAAACCTCCAACTTTGCTTGAAATCGCACATTTTTCCCACATTTCTGTGATGGATCCTTCCGGAATCTGCAGGAATCCACAAAATTCCTACCACCCAGCATTGTTGCATCTATACCGATAAAAATTCTGGCCCACTTGTTTTTCTGTTTTGCCAAATTGAGGTTTGCTAAGGATTCTGAGTAACAGAACCTGGTGAGAGCCCCACAAGTTACCCCATCCTGGATTCCTCATAGGTGTCTAGTTTTGAAAAAACCACAGGTTTGGTAGGTTTCCGTAGGTGCCGGCTGAGCTAGAGGCCAAAATCCACAGCTAGGCACTTTAAAAAAAAACACATCAGATTTAGTTGCAAGAATGTGATGTGTCCATGTTGCGTTTCCTATCGCGGGCATTAGGCCTACCCATGCAAGTGAGGTACCATTTTTATCTGGAGACTTGGGGAAACACAGAATAGCAGAAGTGTTATTGCCCCTTGTCTTTCTTTACATTTTTTCCTTCCAAATGTAAGACAGTGTGTAAAAAAGAAGTCTATTCGAGAAATGCCCTGTAATTCACATGCTAGTATGGGGACCTCGGAATTCAGAGATGTGCAGATAACCACAGCTTCTCAACATCTTATCTTGTGCCCATTTTGGAAATACAAAGATTTCCTTCAGACCCATTTTTGACTCTTTGTTTTCTACCAAATGAATTGCTGTATACCCATTATTCAATGAAAACCCATTGCAAGGTGCAGCTCATCTATTGGCTCTGGGTACCTAGGGTCCTTGATGAACCTACAAGCCCTACATATCCCTGCAGCCAGGAGAGCCCAGCAGATGTAACAGTATATTGCTTTTGAAAACCTCACATTGCAGGAAAAAGTTACAGAGTAAAACGTGGAGATAAATGGCTGTTTTATTCACCTCAATTTCAATAGTTTTTTTATTTCAGATGTTATTTTCTGTAGCGAAAACCTTGTAGGATCTACACAAATAACCCCTTGCTGAATTCAGAATTTTGTCTACTTTTCAGAAATGTTTAGCTGTCCGGGATCCAGCATTGGTTTCACACACATTTCTGTCACTATCTGGAAGGAAAAGCACAAAAACCAGTAGAAATTGGGTATATCCACGTAAAATGCCAAAATTGTGTTGAAAAAATGTGGTTTTCTGATTCAAGTCTGCCTGTTCCTTGAAGCTGGGAAGATGGTGATTTTAGCACTGCAAACCCTTTGTGGATGTCATTTTCAGGGGGAAAAAAAACCACAAACCTTCTTCTGCAGCCCCTTTTTCCCATTTTATTTTTAAAACGAAATTTGTGATGTATTTTGGATAATTTCATGGTCTTCTCCAGGGGAACCCACAAACTCTGGGTACCTTTCGAATCCCTAGGATGTTGGGGAAAAGGAAGCAAATTTGGCGAGGGTAGTTTATGTGGACAAAAAAATATGAGGGCCTAAGCGTGAACTGCCCCAAATAGCCAAAATAAAGGCCTGGCACCTGAGGGGGAAAAGGCCTGGCAGCGAAGGGGTTAAAAACACTAAGAAACCTGACTCTTTTAAAACACAGCAATATCAGATTATCGCTGTAATGGTCCTCTGTTAGCCACCTTTGAGAAGATTTCTCTAACTGATTCAGAAGTGATTATTCGAAAACTCAGATTTGGCTCCCAGTTGGATATATGCCCTCCTCGCATTTTGCCGCAGGCTGTGGCTCCCCTTAAAATGCAGAGTCCATCTTTCTTTATTCTGTCTTTGGACTCTGGTTATGATCCCACAGAGTAGAAAAAGGCACTAGTGCTACTTCTTCTTACATTTTTTTTTTTTTTTAAAGCAAGCTAATCTTGATCTGACAAATGCCACCAAAACCCTGATGAAGTGTCTTGTGCCCTCAGATTAGAGGAGTCTAGTCTAACTACTTTCCCGGCAGTGTCAAAGATCCGATGGTCATACAAAGTCTCTTACTGCTGGTGTCTTTTGTCACCAAACTGGGAAGTGGTGTTTTTTATTACTCCTTTTTTACATGGCCCAGATCTTGCTACCACTAGAGATACATTCTAAGGTCCCCTGGGATTGAAGCAGCAGCTTGAAACTTGCATGATGCCAAATCCTAGAGGTAAACAGGTAACACACAAGAAGATTCAGATGGAAGCAAGCTCATGGGACCAGGAGTAGAGGAGCTGTTGTGTGTCTCTTTGTATTCTGTGTGACAATAGACATGGGGCTTCTAGCACGACTTCAGTAATGATCCAGTGAAGCAGGAGCTTGAAAATGGATAGTATTACTTGTTGGAAAGGTGAGGATGGGTGATGAACAGTGACAAGAAAAAGAGTAGCATGGGCTCTACTACAAGCATGGGAATTGGTCTTCTCTGTCCACTGGTTAGGAAGTATGAAATTGTCATAACAGGAGTTGCAGTGCACCCTCAAATCAATTATATCCCATGTCTACTGCACCTGCTTCACGGATGGTAGCCACGCTCCTGTAAAGGATAGCACTGTCATGTTTTCAGGCCTTGCCTGTCCTCTAGTCATGCTGCTTTCCAGCACATCGACGAACTTCAGATTCTGTGCTGAGGAGACGGGTGCAATAGAAGGACAAGCAGGGCATTCAGAGTGCAGGCAGTGTGGACAAAAGATACTGATGGTGCAACTCTGCTTTCTGCCCTTATGATCAGTACCTGCAGAGCCAGAGGCAGGCAGAAGACAGTAAGTGTACTTCATGCATGCCATTGTGTGACTTCTAAACATTACAGGAACAAAGTGGGGTGGTAATTAAGAATCTTCTGCCTTTTCTAATGGTTTTGGTAATTGTGGGTCACTACACTGACAATGAGGTAATACAATTCTGCACCTTCAACATATATCGACAAGTAATATATCCCTATGCATGCTGCATCCTGCACCATGACCACATTATTCGATGATAACAAAACCACTTTCATTGCCGAACTGAGCTGCTCTAAGCCTACTTCTGGTCAGTGTAGGTAGTTGTCAGCACCCACAACCATCACTGCTCCCAAACAAATGTCTCTAGAAGTGCCAGAACCATTCAGTTTGGCTGACACAAACATCCTTAGCCCTAGGTGGTTTTTGCTGGGTAAAGGACAACTACATGGTTGCTTTTGGCATTGAGAATGAAAAACTCCTCATTTGCCTTTTGATGCATTGTGTGTGTCCGGACATTCTCTACCAATTTGAGAAAGCTGAAAGATCATCGTAGGACAGCCTGAAAAAGAGTGTGATGACATATTAACTACAAAAGAGGGAATCTGACTGTGAACGATATCTATTCCACTGAAACAAGCAGAAATCTGATCAAACAACTGACTCTTTGGTCATGAGATGTAAAAGAATATGTATCACATGGTGACTTTCACAAACATAACAACAAAGAAACCCTTAGATTACATAACTCATTGCTGGCTGTGAATCTGCCATCGGAAAAAATGTACAACAAAAACACAGGAAACTAGAGGACATTCTAGGTCTAGCCAGATCACCCAGCATGGATAAATACCAGGCTGAAAGCAAGAGTCTCCACATACTCAAAGCGGTACACATTGCACTGAAAGCATGTGCCTTCCTGAGAGTGACTTCTAATGCACCTGCTCCATTTGTTTCTTTCAGTTCACACACACTGGGGTTTATCACGCCACACGGAGTAGGTGCTACAACTGTTGAAAAAAATTGATGCTTCAAGACTGTAGAATTCAAAGATCTGAGCAACAACACTCACAACAAAAATCATGTCTTTTTTTCACTCCAAATCAAAAAGCAACACTCACCATAACTAACAAGTCAAAGAAATGGCTTTGTGTCGCAGATTTCCCTTGTCATCTGAATCAATGTTGATGGTCTCTGAACAGCCCCAGAAAGCCAATGTTTTCTCATTCAGGGCAGTAATGTGAATAAATATGACAAGCAACTATCACAAATCATCCAGAACATACATTTCAATGGAACTACGATTCCTTATTTGGTTAACACAGATGCCACTATCAATGTCATGATTGACATAGACTTCACCAAACTACCACACTAGCCTAGCCTTCAATTAACTGATGAGTGCATCTATGCATAGGGCTCTGAAAAGCAACTCAAATGCTTGGGTGTATTCTGTCCCCAAACAACACATGACAACTAGATCATGGCTGCTGCTGTTGGCACTGGTTGCCTCTAAAGGTTGAAGTCAGTAATCAGATTAGGACTTTTAAATGTAATATGTTGAATCAAACAGTCTCATCTGATGTCAGACTGATGAGGGAGAACTTTTTTCCAGATTCGTCAAGGCACTGACAAACTGTAGGACTGTCAAATGTAACTCCACGCAGATAAAACTATCAAACCAGTAGCTCTATACTTCCGTAGTATTCAAAACAGATTGAAGAAAACCTTCAAAACTTGCTGGAGCAAGATATCATTAAACCTCTACAAAGGGCAATGCTGTGCATTCATCAGTTGTTCCTGCACCAGAACATTAAACCAACCAAGCCATTCAGTATGAGAGACACCTGGTGCCAAGAATCCAGGACTTCATCAATCAACTAAATGAAGCTCACATATTCTCCAGCCTAAATCTAAACAAAAGGTATCATCAGATGGAACTAGGACAATGTTTGCCACTAGCTGCAATCTATATTGATTGAAATGCCTGAGCTTTGGCGTCGCTTCTCCTGCTGAACTATTCCAAGAAGTAATCAAACGAGTCATCCAAGGCATAGTTAGCTTTAGCTAAAGTTCAGTTTAGCTACAGCAACAATAACTTGTTCTTTGGAAAATTAAAAGGGGAACATGATGTTATACAGCTTAAAGTCTGTCATACTCTCCATGATGCTCATCTGACACAAAACAAGTGAAAATGTCAGTGACCTCTCTAATTTCGACAGCCACATTTTCTTAGGGTCCAGAGACTACGCTCTGTACCTGACAAGGTTTTTGTCCCACCACTAACATTGTGCCCAAAGTATCTATTGCCTATCTGCGATTAGCAAACTACTGCTGAAGATACACACCTGATCTTGCATGAGTGAGTGCACCCTCGCAAAACCAATTCAAATGGCCCCAGAAATAAGAGAGCATTGTAAGACATTTGCCAGAATTTTGCAAAAGCTAAAAACAAACAGAATTGGTGATTGATGCCAGCCCCTGGGTTTGGGACCCATTCTGTCCCATATGAGTAAGTGTCTACGTTAGCCTGAGCCGCATAAAGCCTCCACATAAGAGGAAAAGGAAAACCCTGTTGGGGTGTGGGCCTGAGAATATTTCTAACTATTTCTGTATGGTAAGCCATTTACTGTAATAAATCACTATCATGCTTTACTCAACATATTTGGCAATTCCAACCCAAAATGCCACCTAGAATAGAGAGATGTGGCCTCTACCTGCAATGCTATAAATTTAAGCTGCTTTATCCACCAGGTAAAAACAATAACGCTACTAACGCTGTCTCACAACGTCTCCCCACAATCTCGGACACAAATTCGGCAACCACTGAAGAATACCTCAGCTACACTGTTAGCCAATTAAGACCACATGCAGTGCACTAAAGAAACACGATCTAAGCCAATCCTTGCTATAGGATCCCACCCAGTGTGCTGTGGTAGATTTAATCAAAACAGAGGTGGAATGATTTAGAATGTGCTTACAATTTACAATGAGTAAAATTAAACATCTCAACATGTTCAAAATGAGCTCTCTTGACATTCCAATGGGTTGGTACGCAGAACTCTTTTAGTAAAGTAATCCCTCATCCATTGCAAAATCAAGTGATCAGCCTCACACATGAAGGGTATTGAGGCATGGTGACAAACAAAAGTTGCTTCAACAAAATGTATGGATTCCTTTCCGAGACAAGCAAGTGGAAAATAAAATAAATGAATGCCACGTGTCAATGTTTGAACAGAGACCACTCTTCAGAGCCCCCTCAAACATAGCAAATCCCCACACAAGTGTGGAGTGAAATTACAGTTGACTTCTTTGAGGCCACTGGGATGGGATAATACATGCTGGTAGTCACTGATGAAAACTTGTGATTCCCAGAGATCATGGCTGTTTCTAGTACTTAACTAGCCCTTAACACACTCCTTTGCCCATTCGGTATCCCAAAATAAGTAAAGTCAGTTATTGGTCTACCATTTTCTGAAGGAGTGTTTTAAGCAAGGGAAAATAACACTCCTGTAACCCCCAACTGGTGGCCTAGTTAAACATTTCATGGCTGCCCTAAACAAAACACTTACAGATTGCCAAAGCCGCCAATAGCTCAGTCTCAGAAACACTAAAGACATTTCATGATTACTGAGACATTCCTCATATCAATATGCAAGTCTTCTGCTCAACTCATGTTTGGAAGGGAGATATGCACAACCACTCCATATACTGCTGAAGATCTTGGCTCTGTGATAGCCAATTAAGTGTGGGTCCAAGATGCCACTGCAAATAAAACGAAAATGAATGTGACAAGTGCCTGAAGACTCAGTCTTCACAGTTATATCAAGGAAGCATAGTGCTAGTCAAGTCTCTGGGAAACTGCAAAGATGACTCAAACTACGACTCTCGGCCATATGTAGTTACAAACATCACATGATGCATGATCACAGCTTGGTGAGATGGACACACCATAACTCTAAATTCATCATACTTCTGAAAACCAATGGTGAGTCCTGTGATCGTCTATCAGTGGTGGAGTCACCCATCTAGGATGATGGATGAGGAGAAGAAATTGGTGAAGAACCTGAACTTCTGGATAAGACACTAGCTGGCTCTGATGGTCAGGTGTCTTGCTATCCAACATCTGTCTCTTCTCAAAATTCTGAATCTGTCTGTCCTTCTACTCCTTAGTCATCCTATGCTCCTGATGCTTCTTGCTCTGTGACTCCTACTTTGCTGACTGCTCATTCTACTTACTTGTCTCAACCTAAGAGGAATGTCAGAGCTCTGTAATGCCTCTGAACAGTAATGGATTAATGTGGACTTTGTATATATGCTGGAAATGGTGGTGAAATCCCCAGGCCTTGCCGGTCTTCTGGTCATGCCACTCACCACTGTATGACTTTTGCGTACCACTGTATCACTCCTGAAGATTACAAGAATAAAGTGAGAAGGAGATTAAGATCCAATCCAATGTTTGTGCTGACTGCAGGCCACAAAATGCATCTGTTCAAAAATACAAAATGTAACTAGCAAGATACCAGGAAAGGTGAACTTTCTCTTTGGTTTGTTTTTCGGAAAAATAAAATGATGAAACAGGGTGCCCAAAGGATCCGGCGGGAAGGTACAGGGCAATAAGTGAAGGTGGAGGATCTGGCTGTGATTAGCACTTCTAAACCCAAAGTGTTTGAAATGGAGAAGTGTGAGGGGCTGACACGTCTCATAATATTAGTGGACAGAGGTGGTTGAAGAGTTGGAACAGGACAATACAAAAACGTCACTAAAGATACAGTAAAGGCTGGGGTGAAGTAGTATATGGGTTTACTCTGTAATTCATTAGTACAGCTTTAAAAAGAATTATTAGCATGAGTGGAATACATGTGTGATATGCATATAAATATGGATTCATGGAATGTGGGATGGCAGTAAGTGGTGTACAGTGAAACTCAGGACGTGAATAGTGTGGCGCATGCTGGATAAAGTGTCACTATCACTGGCAATGACTGTTTATACTAAGTGTTTTCCACACCATTACATTATTGCATGTACAAGGATGTATACAGCTTAAGGACAGTGAAAGTAAAAGCCAGGTACATTTTAATTATAGTTCGTTTTGGTACTATTGCTAATGTGTTTTCCAATGAAGTCACAACACCAACAGGTTATCAGTGCCAACATGCAGTACAACTGTTACATCTAAGATCAACCAAAGAGTTTCTGGCTACTCCTGGGGAACCAGCCGTTCAATGGAATGAATGGAAACAATATATTTTTTTATTAGATCGCTAATATGGAAGATATTAGTGGACCTTTAACACCTGAGAGAAAGAAAATAATTTTCATTTATTGCCTAGGACTTGAAGGTTTACACGTGTATAACTAATTACACAAACCCAAAAGAAAAGTGGGGGACAAGGATGTTTTTAAAAGTGCATCCTTAGATTTGGATAACCACTTCACACCTACTGTGTGCATGGCAGTAACTAGACAAACTTTTTTCAGAGGACACAAGAGAGTCATGAAAGTATTGAAGACTGTTTCAGCTGTAAAAAAATTAGCGATCACGTGTTGAATCGGAAAGCTGCACAATGACCTAGTGCGTAACCAAATTGTTATGTATACTAAAAAAGATGAGGCCAACCTTAAAGACCTTATAGCAATTGTAAAAAAAACAAGCAGAACTTTTAGAACGCTGTGCTAAATCTACTTTGTCACAAGATCAGAAATGTTTTGATTCTGTTGGTAAAATTTATGATAGCAAGGAAAGAAGTGGAACGACTAGAGGATGCTACAATGAGCAGAGAAACGATAAAAGAAAAGGAGAAAGTTTGGAACAAGAAAAGGTCATTAACATTGTGTGATTTAGGTGTGGCAGTATGTCACACTCAGCTAGATTTTATAAGTGTCCTGAAAAAACTGCCAAGTGTTTAGATTGGGGAATTGTGGGGCATTATGCAAGGGTATGTAAGGAAAAACAAAAGAAAAAGAATGTGTGAAAGAGAGTGATGAGGAGGATTCGACAAAAACAAGTGAAGAGGATACGGATGTGAAGAACATAGGACAAAATCGTTGTATTGAACATCATGCCTGAATGGACAGCCAAAGCTTTGTGTTGGGTCTCTTTTGGAGGGATTTCTTTGTAAGTAGCTGAAAATTTGGAGTCTCCTTATTCAATCCTTGCTAAGAGTGTTTGGGAGAAGTTCTTCATAAATAAAATAGGTAACCATTTGGAACCCCCTGATATTTCACTTGAAAGTTACACAGATGAATGGAAAGATATCCTTAGTTTCAGGCAGTTAATTTTTAAGTTTAAGTTTAAGGGCAGACAAGCATTGTGCAAGCTGTACATAGCCACAGATGGACCCTCTGTGTTAGGGTGAAAAGACCAAAGGAAACTAAGCATAATTTTAGACCCAAACATTGTGGAACAGGTACTAGTATCGTGTGAAGGAAAGGACAGTATGAAATGGCTTTTATAGGAATTTCCACACAGTATTCAAACTTGGTATTGGGAAACTTAAAGTGTTTACCCATCAAATATGCCCTAAGGAGTGGGGCTACTCCTAAGGTACACAATGCATGCAACATCCCTTTTATTGTCAGGGAGGAGGTAAAAAATAAGTTAGAAAAATTGTTGAAACTTAATATCATTGAACCAGTGGAGGCATTCGAAGGGGTTTCTCCATTGACGGTGGCCGGGAAGGCCATCGGCAAGGAACATGTTTGTGTGCACTTGAGATGGCTGATTTAGGTAGATAATTTTCCCTTACCAAGAAATGATGAAATGTTGTCGTTAACTAGGAAAGCAAAGTGGTTTTCGACATAGGATTTATTTCAGCATACTATCAAGTAGTACTGGATCCAAGAAGCAGACATCTAATAACGTTTTGCACAATGCACGGCTGATACCAATTCTGACGTATGCCTTTTCGATTGCCATCAGCCACAGCAGAGTTTCAAAGATTGATATTGCAGTTGTTTGGGCATTTACCAGAAGTTATTTATTTCAAAGACGACATCTTAGTAATGGGAAATAGTAAAAAAAAATCATGATGAGACTCTTAGGAAAGTGTTGACAATTCTTAAAGAAAAAGGATTGTCAGCGGAGAGTATGAAGTGCAAGTTTGCAGAGAAGCAAATTACATATTTAGGTCATGAGATCAGCAAACAAGTAATAAAACCTAGGAAAAAAAACGAGTTGAGGCTGTAATGAATGTACCATCCCCAAAATCCAAGGATGAACTCAGATCATTTTTAGGTCTAGCTGAGTTTTAGGTGACATTTGTTACAAGCTTTTCACAGAAAACCTAGGACATGGGACTGTTATTAAGAAACAAAAATAGGTTTGTGTGGATTGATGAATGTCAGAAATCATTTGAAGAAATCAAACATGTCATTAGCAATTCTCCCTGGTTATGACGTTTTGACTTCTCTGCAGACACATTTGTAACTACTGATGCCAGTAGAATAGTTGTCGGCAGTGTGTTAACACCAAAGGTCTGAACAGGGTAAGAAAGTTGTAGTGGCATTTGCATCTCGTTCTTCCTCACCTACGGAGGAAAAATACTCTGTGACTGAAAGAGAGACATTAGTGTGTGCATGGGCACTATAACACTTATGGAAGTTCATTTGGGAAAAAAACATTACGATCAGACAATAAACCTTTAACAAAATTGTTAACTGCCGAGGCATTACCTAAATCATCGGCAAGTATCGCTAGACTATCCATGTGACTGCAGGATTTTGTGTACGAAGTACAATATGTATCAGGGATCAAGAATGTGACAGCTGATTTCCTGAGTAGAATATCACTACCACTCAGGGAAATCGATCCTTGGAGCGAATGTTGTGTAGAAAGCATTTTTACAGATAAAGACAATGACAGTTTACAAACAGAGGATTGGTTGGATGCATAGAGTAAAGATGAAATGTTAAAGGATGTGAAGGAAAAGCTTGTCAATGGTTGAGGTGACTCACATAGAGGTGAATGGATTGGAGAGTAGAAAGCCTTATGGGAGGTATGTGATGAATTAAGTGTAGATGAAGTGTTTATTTGTAGAGGTGAAAAAATGATTCCTCCTAAAGGTACTCAAGAAAAAAGTATTTCTTTTGACCATGAAGGGCATCTGGGAATTTCGCATACCAAGTTCAAAATAAAAATGTTATATTGGTGGCCTGAGACTGATATACAAATTGAGAGATTTGTAAGAGCTTGTGTGGATTGGGAGAATGCATAAAAATCTCAGACGACTTTAAATCCTCCCACGTCTTCTTTAGGATGTCCTAAATTGCATTGGGACGAAGAAGCAATGGAAATCATGGGACCTATTACATGGAATGATGGTTTGAACAAGTACATTATGGTGCTTGATATGTTTTCTAGATAGATAGAAGTGAAAGTAGTGAGTAAGGTGGACACAACTACTGTTGTGAGGTTATTTTAGCAGCAGTTTATGGGCACATTATTTTAGCCATAGGCCTGCAGCTTGAGCCCTTTAGCCTAAAAAACAATTAATTTTATTATTTTAGCAGAAGCTTCATTTTGTGGTGATATTTGTATTCCTTTATCTGTTGTTCGCTCGGGTTAGAAATTGTTCTCATGCTTTAGCACAACATTTTCGCTCTGTGCTTTGCTCGGGCTGTACACAATAATGTTGTTGGTACAAAGTAGAACATCATATTCCCTGTTGTTTCATGGAAACATACATGTTTTTACATTATGGCAGTTTTCTTCTCAAAAGATGTTTTGTTATAAAACCCCTCTCTTGCCCCCCCCCCATATGTTTGAGGGAAATTCCAACCAGAAGTTGCCACTGCATGCTGTTTGTTTCATTGCACCTGTCTGCTGAGACTAGACATCTTTTCCGCCTACATGGGAGAAGACTCTTGGTAGATCAATAGCCTGCTTTGCTACTACAATATTTAGGTATGAGGGATGGTGTCTTCCCAGAGGTCCCAAAGGGCAGATTATAAGCTAACATTGCTGTGCTCTAGTATAGAACTTTAGTGGTGTAGGTAGGAATGTGAAAACCTAGCATTGCAACACTATGGTGGGACTTTTCTTATGTTTCACTTTTTCTGTCACCACTCTGCTATTATCATGTTTCATTATACCCACTATTGCAATAAATGCAGTTTAGCTAGAATGCAGTTCATTCAATAAAATGAATTGAACCAATTTCTGCTTCTGTTTGTCTTTGCATGTGTGAGACTAATATAACTGGGAGAAAAGGGAAAGATCTGTTCCACCACGATTTCCCTAAGAAATCAGAATGTTAGTGCATGGCTGCCACAATTCACCTCTACTCTTGGGAACTGGTGAGGTACTGCTAGCTGGCCGGAAGGGTTAGGCCGACAGTTGTCACAATGTGTGGAATTGGACTCAGTTCCCGCAATCAGCTGGTGCTGCCACCCAAATCCAGCACTTTCATTGCTATAATGAAAGCCAGCACAACATGGTGCCACCAATGTTTGATCAGGCACTGAATTATGGATCTCCCCGAGTATCTCAATATAACTACGTGCTAAAGGCACCCCAAAACTGTATATGGAGACGTCCGTGGTATTGAGGATTTCCTCCTCAGCTGGACAGGAAGCACCTATTTAAGACTGTAGGTTGTTCAAGCTTGAACCTTAAAATGATTAATCCCAACTGGTGTCCTTATCTCTGAACAAGTGCATTCAACATGGCGAACCCACAACAGGTGGCAATTGTAGTAAACATGAGCCCCCCCATCACAAATCATTTATTAAATAATGGCCTTGTAGTCCATGGGGTGCTGTTACATTCATGGTTGAGGCACATCCAGCTTATAGAGCAGAAATGTTTTACTCTTGGGTTTATTTTCCAGCAATTGATGGGAACAGTAATGCATTTCATGATTATACACATGCTAATGCACCTGTACAACACAGAGCATAAAAATACATAGAAATACCTTTGTCATTTCAAGACCACCAAAACTGGCTTGATGGCTCCCTATCATGCTAGGCTAGGTCCTTTGAGCAATAAAGGCCCTACTTGGCATCAACTGGCCACATACACACCACATCCTTATACAGGCACCTTGGCAGTCGCTGAGGTTTGCCGCTTATACATTGAGCCTGTAACAATATATAGACTCAGAGTACAATTTGTAATGCAAACATTAAATACTAACCCAGCATGGGCTGCTCCAGCACAACTGCACGCAGTCACACCGGGAATTAACTCTGCAACGGTGCATTCGATTATGGGTATAGTACCTGCAAAATGTGAAGAAATTCCATTCTGATTAGCTCAAAAATAAAAGCGCTGTAAGCACTGTTTCCCCATACGGGACCCCAAGATAAACACAGAATTATCACTGTGTACTTGCCATTTGGGATGGTTCCCTTGGTAGATAACTGCACCACCTGGGGCACGGTATTTGCAGCGCGCTATGCTCCAGCACACGATACACCCACACTTGCCAATCTTCCAGAGGTGTTAAAACAAATTTAAGATGAATACAAGGCTGCCCTGGATTTGGGGGTGCAATTAATGGGCAACTTTGCTAAAGGATCCTCAATAATATTAAGTAACTTCAAAGGGGAAGCAATTTCTTTGGCAGTATGACAAATGCTTCAGGATGTTCCTCTATAGCAATGGTTCCCAACCTGTGGTCCGGGGACCCCTGGGGGTCTGTGTAGCCTCCACAGGAGGTCCGCGACTGCTTAGAAAAGTAAATAATATTAACAGATTAGGTACCCGGCTTTCAGTAATTACTCAGTGGGGAGTCCCTGGATTCCAAAAATGATTCAGTGGGGGTCCCTGGGTTCCAGTAATGATAAAGTGGGGATCCACAGAAGTCAAAAGGTTGGGAACCACTGCTCTATAGGAATAAGAATGTGAGCTGCCAAACATTATTACTGAAACCTGTTCAAGTATAGGTCGGAATAGTTTGGGAGCCAGACCTAATAAACCACAATTACAAGGTAAATCCAAGTACTCTACCAAGCAAGCAGCTGAGGGTTCTAGATACCGCTGGGAATGGATAAACACATACAAACATCTCAAAAAGACATGGAAGAATCTCTACATTTGAGATCTTCGAAAAACACTTTAACTTAAGAAACAGGGATACTATAGAAACTCCTGATAGATATCAATATATTGAAACACACCAATAGCGTTCCTTTCAAGACTCACCAGATAAACATAGTGAGAGAAGTAGGCAGTCACAACATTGAACAGAGTATGTGAAACAAAAAAAAGATTTACACCGCTTATCAAAAGTTTCAATTAAAAATAGAAGAGAAACTTCCACAACAAAACCCCAATTTAAAAAGAAGAAGGTGGAAGTAATCTCTGCAAGAAATGCCATGCAAGATGCGAATTTTACTGAAGAATAGGAACTGGATACTGGCTAATCAGCACAGCAGAGGTCACAATAGTTCAACAGAATCTTCAAGAGCATCTGGAGGTGAAAGCAACTGACAACATTTTAGAAATCGAAACTGCAGATATGCAGCTCTCCCCTCCTGATAGGGTGTATAAAATGAGAATACAATTAGAGGGAGACAGTGAGTGAACGATTGATATTATATTCTGGGAATGATTAACTAGTATTTATGACATTTTATTGGCCGAAAACAATTGCCCACCAGAATTTGTCCGTAATGTCCCACAGGGGAAGAGATCATTATGCCTTCTTTCTCGTCCCTGGTTTCTGTAGAGTTAAGAGAGGATTACTCATTTGATTGGGCATTAGCACATGCCTCTGTGCTGTACTGCAATAATTTAGGGTGGGATAAAGATTCACCCTACCACATAATACCAACTAGGCTCCAACCACAGCCTCATCCTCAATTTCCTATTAAGCATGAGGAGAACAAACCTACGAAAGAGATTCTCACAGTTAGAATACCAGGGTGTAATTGAGCCCTGCTTCTCATCAATGAGCAACCCCCTATTTCACGTTGCTAAGTCGGATCATTCATATAGAATCGTTTTAGATTACTGACATTTAAACAATCATACATGCACATTTGCAATCCAAAATTCATATAGCACAGCACTCATTAACAATATAGTGCACACAAAATACAAAACAATGTTGGCTATTTTCAACAGCTTCTTCTGCCAAAATATAGCACCTGAAAGTAGGGACATAACAGCATTTAGCGCTTTATGATTGCAGAAAAAAAAAATTAGGCTCCCTCAAGGGTATAAGAACAGTTGTGGTCTGTTCTCAAAACGTGTAACATCCATTTTACACAACCTTGACAATGAGGCGTTGTCCTACGTAGACGACATCTACCTTACGGGTGATGATCTTGTTCAACATATAAAATGGGTGGCCCACATTTTTGTGGGATTTGCCAAATTCAGCTACAAATTCAATTTTAAGAAAACAAACATTGCCTTTCTCGGTGTCCTATTTTTGGGATACGAGTTATCAGATAAAGGAAAGAGCCTAACGCCCCATTTTCGAGAAAAATGTGCACAACTACAACCACCAAATACCATAAAAAAGGTCCAGCCATTATTGGTCTTTTTAAACTTTGGCAGAAGTTACATCCCAGATTATGCACAACACATTAAACCATTATATGATTTAATATGCCCCCACATTTCAAGCAAATATAAGACAATCAAACACGCGTATATTCTCGGAGCATTGCAACAAGACATGTTTGCAGCAAAACCCTTACACACAATGGACAACAAAACACATTTGGTCATCAGAGTAATTGCTGGTTCCATTGGCTTCACCTATGTAGCATTTAATGAGGGTGATACCATCCTTATAGCATTCAAATCAAATTTGTATTCCGCAGCGGAACAATACTTTGCTCCCACAGAAAAGATTCTGAATGCTGTTCAATAGCTGTCATTAAAGGGAGACCTCTGGCTCTGGGGAAATGCATCATTGTCTTGTCTCAGATCCGAGCCAGTGAAGATGTCACAAAGACCAGCATTCCAACCGCAAAAGCATTACATCAACACTGGATCCAAAGGGCAACGTCTCTGACAGCCACTGATGTATATTACGTTTTTGACCCAAAATTACAAACTCAAGAATTTCTCCAATATGAACTGGAATGTCCAGTACAAGCAAACACTTGGCCTATTGACCAATATCACAGAATTATTTACACTGATGATTCAGTCCAACCAGCAATAGGCACTAAACACCAATACTGCAGCGCTGCTGTGAGTGGCTACATGAAAGATGGTGAATTCCATCCACAAAATACTAACACACAGACCTTAGGGGACTGCACTGCACAACTAGCAGAGCTCAAGGCTCTGGTGATGGCACTGGAACACAGAGACCGAGAAAGAAGACAACATTAATAGTCAGTGAATCCTATTACTGTGTCCAATCCTTCAATGAATATCTGCATTACTGGCAACAGAATGGATTCAGAGATTGAAAAGGCAACATCATCAAACAGAGGTTACTCTGGGGAAAAGTGGCGGACCTGAAAAGAATGTTACCCAATGCCCATATAGTTTATACATTGGGACATCAACAGTCGGAATATATGTTACAGGCAATACCATGGCTGATGAAGTGGCCAAGTCAGCAGTAGCTACGGCTTCTGTTGCTGCACTGGCTCGTTCAGAAATGAGGTTGGATGATGAAACATTGGCTGCTGTGAAAGCTTCAGCTGACGGCATGCCATTACCAAAGTCATATCCTACCAAATATTCCTACCACATACTTAGCCTGAATACTGCCTTAGTAACAATACCAGGGGTCGGTGATCGTGTGATCCCCAACCACGACCAAAGATCTGAGTTGATAAAAGTGGCACATGAGAGAGTTGCTTCTGCCCATGCAGGTGTCTGCTACTATTTCTTTACTGCAAAACCGGTATTGGTGGCCAGGTCTATACAAACAGACTACACAGTATGTTTTTTGTTGGGTTATCTATCGGCAAATAAAAGGGTCCACTGTCAAACACCCACCACAGACACCCTTTCTTATTTAAAAAAAAACACTACAATGTGTGTACCTCTACCATTGTGGTCCTCTGACACTTGATGGTGCATGCAAATACATTTTAGTTGCTGTCGACTCATGCTCCAGACTACTATGAGTATGGGCACAATGATCAGCTGATGCTCGAACTGTTATTAAAAGATATGCAAGTCTTTATCGGGACATATGCAGTCGTGGCATTCCTCTTGGACCAGGACCCTGCTTTTGCCTCAAGGGCATTCAGTGACACCATGGCTTTGTTAGGGGTCCAAGTGCATTTCTTGACCCCTACCATCCTGAGGGTAACAGTGTAGTGGAATGGAAGAACCAAGACTTAAAGCAACCCTTAACAGAAAGAGTATTAGGCATGGGTAGTAGTTGGCTTAATCGCGTGTGTGGAGTCCAGAGGGCAATTAATAGTCTGCCCAAAAGGTCCCTGGGAGAGTGCACCCCATATGAGGTGCTGTTTGGAACACAAATATTTGTTGTAGATCTTGATGGCTCTGGCACGGAAGCGGCAGACACACCTTTTGACAAAAATAAACTTGTCACTGTCTTGAAGGAGTTACAACAGTTCCATGATGAAAACACGTCTGCCTGTGCCGCCTCCTTGAGAATAAGGGATGCACCAATAACATCTACTGGTCAGATTTTGAAAGTTGGGGGATCTAGTTTGAGAAAACATTTATGTGAAAAAGAAGTTTGGTCCTTCATATCATGCACCGGTTCCAGTCCCTGGAATACACGGTACCAGAACTGTTATTTTACCACCACTGCCTGATTCAAAGAAAAAACGCTTTGTTTCCATTGATAATGTAAAGTTACACCATGTGACCAATCCTACACAGCATACCTACAGGACTCCTGGGTAGTTCCTGAATTCCTCTCACTACAGACGAGGAAGTTCCTCTACAGGTTTTGAGCAGTGATGCTGACACTTTCCCGAGCTTCGGGAGGGTGGAAAATTATCTTTCATTAGTACCACTATCTTCATCTGCAACCAGAAACAACCAAAATAGCGAGCAATTCCACTCAAATTCAACTCAAACTGATGGAATTGTTTACTGCGAACCACCAAGGGAGACTTCTCCTAGTTCTCCACTTCATTACACGACTCCAGCCTTTGCACAAACTGCTTCAGAATATTTTGCTGACATAAATGACACTTTCACCGACTTATCTACTTCTTCTGCCAAACCATTATCAAAAGCACTTAAATTGGTAAATTGGCTCAAAATTAACTATTTTATTTGTCCATGGAAGTATCTATGGTTCTTACTAACTGTACTTGCCTTTCTCCTTTGCAATGGGTTTGTGGTCTTTTTTACCTACTCATACATGGTCATTTCCTTCCAGGATGCTCTTCAGTCGAACTGCTGGATGAGGCCCTAAAACTGCATCTTTCCTCACATAAGGTCTGTCAAGACTTGTCCCTAGTGAACATTTCAACTATACCAATTCCTGGTGGGATTATTTGTGATAAAGTATCTTTTGATATTTTGGGCCCGACGGAGGTTCTTCAAATTCCATGCGTTTTCAAACTTTCATTGAATGATGTGATAACACCTGGGATTGTTTCTGATGACTGGGATGTAAAAACAGTTGATTTGATGCTTTCTGAGCTTAAGTACTTTACTGTATTCGAAACTGAAGATATTTTACCAAACAAAAGAAAATTAAGGAGATATGTTCTGTTATAATTATTATGGACATCATTTCATTCATAGAGCAATCACCTGAAGACTGTTTTTAATTATACAAAATGGGAACACTGTCCAGCCCCACCATTGGGGAGTTATAAAACATATATGAAGTAGTTTACATATTTTTCTGGGAATAATGTTCAAAATGCTGTGCCCTATTATTTTAAATTGTGTGCAATGGAAATGCACAATGTACTGTTAATGGACACAAAACTGGTTTATTCTGATTTCTGTGTCTTCCAGTTGACTATAGAAGGCTATGAATCTTGGATGCAGTGATTGACTTAAGTAGTGTTGGGGGTAGGGGGGACTAAAAATTGGCAAATAATGGAAATGGAAGCTTGATTTAGAGCATGACTGATACATTTACAAATTGTATTTTTGAATGACAGTGCAGCAGACAAGTTGTCTAGACCTGGCAAAAAATGGAAGAGTTCAATGCACCCAGTATCTCCACTTCCGCAAAATTTTACAAATGGCAAAAATACATTAATGCAACTGAAGAACAGCTCAAAGGGCAGGTCCACAATCAAACATTTAACACAACACTTTCAAGTCCTAGCAGGTGGTTATGGTAGCCAGTGAAGACAAATGGGTGTCGTGCACGTTTTGTAAACTGCACGGGGGGTCTTAGAGCGAGCAGACCAGACCCTTGTTATGTGTCATCAGCACATTCAGGTATTGTGACAACATACAGTGTAGGAAAATTATGCCAGCAATGGTTAAAAATGTCCTCACTAGACGCAGTAAAAGAACACTTAAGTTTCCTGTCAAATAACACAAATTTAGGAGATTTCCTGTTAGGCCTCAGAAGACAACGTAAAAAGCACTTCTTATATGCAATTTACAACTAAATTTGGAAACTTTCACAACAAGAAGCCACTGACCTGTTAAGGCAAATAGATCAGGAAAACTTACAGAACACATTAGCCATTGCAGATAATGGGATTAACACCTGGTCAGACCGCGTATACATTCTTAACAACATAATTTCTTCTGCAATCGACATTATGCAAACTGACATGTCATCTTTACATTTTGGGCCGAGTCAACTTAGGTTCATTATGCAGTTGGGTTGGACACTACAGACATTGACGTGGTTGCATTCTGTGGCAATATGTTAAAGCCAAAGACCTGCTTGCAGCATTTAATTTGACACAACAGAAACAAATAATGGCTAAGAAAGAAGCAACATACGTTATGTTGAACATCCAAAAGTTAGAAAAGTTGCCTTTTACTGTGGGAGAAATTCCATCTGCAACATGGTTAATTCATGGGGCTATCAATCTGTCTATTTCAACACTACAGTTCACATCTTGTTTGAAACACATTCCATTAGGCAGATATGAAAGGCCAGTAGTCAGCTACATCCATGAGGTGTCGGAGATACCCTTCTCGTACAAATGTTTCAATGGCATGAAAGAGGTCTTTCTTAGCGGCAGCGAATGCAAGACCTCTGTGAACCATTTAGTGGTTTGCAGCAGTTATCCTTGCACGGAGCATGTAAAGCTTCTGCAGCAAATATGGCTTGTTATCTGAAGGGAAACCCTGTCCCCTTGATTTGACCAGCTTGCCAGGTGCTCTAAAATGGAAGTTATGTGCTTCTAAACAGTGAGGGCTGTTGTGGAATGTGAGATGGAATTGCCTAAGTAATTTCGGTCTCCAAAATTGTTACTTGTTGCAGTAATGTGCTTCACCCCACCGCACAACAGACGAAAGTAGCAGACATTTGGCCTCATATTGCTACTTCTAATGTAAATTTTGACAAGCTAAGACTAAAAGCTCTGTTTTTTCGGAAACACGTGGTGCTGACATCTGCTATTCATTCCAAGCAGCGAGGTCATCTGCAGAAAATACAAACTTTTTGGAACACTTTAGTGAAATCGTGGGACGAATTTTCAACGTGTCCATTTCTGTTGGGATTGTACATTTTTTTGAGGTTGTTGGTACTGGGGTCATCAACCTCTTTTCGCCTTTATTTGGATTAATACCTTCAGACATACACTCAATATTTCCTGGGGATGCCCAATTACTTTGGCTTTAATTGTTGGCATATTGCTGATGCTGTTTTATATCTGCAATGGCTGCCCCACCAGTGCAACTGTGTCGTGAATGCATGATGCATTATTTCGGAGCACCACGTTTTGAAAAACTGAGTGCAACTAGTCTTTATCATTCAGACTGTGTGCAGCCTGTTTTTCATTGCCTTTGGTGCCTTTTTGAATGTGCACTACAACTGTGTCTTTCTACGCAGCTCTTACTTTCATTGAAGGCAGATCTGTCGATGTTCTCGCTGAAGGATCATTACCAGACATGCGAGTTCAGGGTGCGTTTGCTACAGAAAGCCTCCTATGACCAGCCCTTTGTGGATCAAGTACTTTAACATCTGGCACTACACAGAATGCTGCCACGTTGGCTGGAGCAGAGGCTTTGGAACAAAAGTGCTCTTTGGTTTTCCTTGGCACCGATTTGGCAGCATTAACACCTGCCTAAGTGGGATCATTCCTTGGTTCAATTGTCATGGATACAACTAGTGATTTTCAAAATGACGGTGACTTCTGATATAATGTTAACATTTGGCCTTTATTAACAAAATTGCTAATTTCTTAATTGACTGTTTTTTATTTAATCCACTTCAGTATGTTCTGCTTGTCAACTTGGACATTTATGTATATATTTTAGTTTATTTTTACTGTAGTACAATTGGGTTGACCTCAACACTTTGAACTGAAGGGGGAGGGTACTGTGAGGTTATTTTAGCAGCATTTTATGGGCACCTTATTTTAGCCATAGGCCTGCAGCTTGTGCCCTTCAGCCTAGAAAACAATTCATTTTACTATTTCATTGTGTGGTGATGTTTGTATTCTTTTATCTGTTGTTTGCTCTGCTTAGAAATTGTTTTCATTTTTAGCACAACATTTTCGCTCTGTGAGACTGCTGCTGAGACTAGACATCTTTGACACCTGAGAAAGCCTCTTGGTAGACCAACAGTCCTCTTCACTGCTACCACATTCCAGTATGGGGAATGGTACCTTCCCGGGGGTCCTGAAGGGCAGATTAGGGCTAAGACTACTGTGCTCTAGTACAGAACTTTAGTGTTGTAGGTAGGAATTCTATAACCTAGCATTGTGACACTATGGTGAGGCTTTTCTTATGTTTCACTTTTTTGTCACCACCCTGCTATTATCATATTTCACTAGCCCTACTATTGCAGTACATTCCTTTTTAGCTAGAATGCAGTTGATTCAATAAAATTAATTGAATCAATTCCTGCTTCTGTTTGTCTTTGCATGTGTGAGACAAATGTAACTGGGAGAAAGGGGCAAGATCTGTTCCACCACAATTTCCCTGAGAAATCAGAATATCAAGCTCACGGCTGCCACAAATCACCTCTAATCTTGGGTACTAGTGAGGTACTGCTAGCTGGCTGGAAGGGTTAGGGCGACAGTTGTCACATGGTGTGAAACTGGACTCAGTTCCCTGCAATCCGGTGGTGCTGCCGCCTGAAATCAGCAGTCTCATTGTTATAATGAGAGCCAACATGACACTACAGTGATAAAATTTCATGAAGAGGTGTTTTTGAAGAAATTACAACTTTTATTAGATTAGGAGGTATAGAACAGAAGTATACAGCATTATATCAATCTAGAGGAAACGCGGTAGTGGAAGGGGTGAAAAGAGTTGTGAAAGGTATAATATAGTTAGCTAGTAATGGGAAAAATTGGGAATAAGAGTTGAAGAGGATGGTATGGACATATTGGACGACGCTGCATAGAACAGTAGGTGAAAGTCCTTTTGGACTCATGAGAGGCAGTGTACCTCACTACAGAGTGAATACTGGGTGGATGAAAAAGTGAAAGAAAGTTGAGTAGGAAGTTGAGACAGTAAGAAAGTGTATAGTATTCCCACAAGAAAAGAATAAACACTGTTTTGATATCAAGCATGGTGCAAGAGGAGTACATTTAAAAAAAAGAGGTCAGTGGGTCAGAAGTGAAAACAGCTAAGAAAGTAGCCACGGGGAAAAGTAAATTCAGCTATCATAAAAAAGTGGTGAGAGTGCTAGCGCAGGTGTTTTAATAAAAATTATTAAATGAGTGCTCATGCATTCTGAATAATAGGTGTGTGTTCAAAATAACATAGAAAAATAATGCACGCATTTGAAAATGTGATTACGATGAGTGGCCACCAATGATCACGAAGTGTGCTTATTAATACTCTAATACTGTGAAATGTTGAATATATGTTTTGACTAATGTAGTAATATGTCATATTAAGGGTTATGCATTATGTCTTAGCTTTATTAATTTTAATTTAACGGGACTGCACAGGGAATGGATAGCTCATTCATGCCCATTTTGCATCTTGACAAGAGATGTGTTTAACTTTTTTGCTTAAAGACTTTGCGTTTTCGGAACTTTGATGTCCTGAGGACGAAGACTGACTCTGCTTGCTGATCCACACTAAGGATAGGTATTATGAATTAGAATAATGATTAATTTGCATGACCTTAGCACTGTTCTTATAGGGAAATAAATATTCTAACTTTTACTAAAAGGTGTGGTTATTCATGACTGAAAGATCATGGTGTGTGACAATCACTAACTCTATTGATTTTTATTGTTATTGATTGTTGTTAATGTGTATTGGCAATTGATTATTGATTTGCATGAAGAACATCTTAATTGCGTGTCAATAGGTTCATCGACCAATACGCG
Source organism: Pleurodeles waltl (assembly GCF_031143425.1). NCBI lineage: Eukaryota > Metazoa > Chordata > Amphibia > Caudata > Salamandridae > Pleurodeles > Pleurodeles waltl. The sequence continues at coordinate 1,022,605,852 of NC_090442.1, forward strand.
TTCCGTTGTAATTTCACTTAAGGTCAGACACGCTAACAAGAGTCATGAGGAATACTGTGGAAACTGAGGATTGTAATATTTGTCACATGAGCATCTTGCCCTTGCAAAGTTTGGGAGGAGGAATAAGATTAACAACAACGAAGAAACTGAGTAAAAGAATGGGTGGAACAGATACTAATGGTTGGAGTTGTCGCAAGGGAGTGAAAAGGAAGGACGTAGCAGAATTATGAATGAAGAGAGTGCATGTGGAATGGTTGGAGGGTGTGACATGAGTCAAAGGGTAACTGGTGAGAAAAAAACAGGGTAGTAGTGGGAGTAAGACCAGTATGTTTGGAAGAGTCATTAGGAAACCAAAAAAATTGAGAGTTTTGAACGTAAATAAATAAATTTGTGTTTTTTATGTTTTTCTTTATTAGGGAAGAGGAATAGTAGTTTTGTTTTGTTTCTGGGAAGGGAACGTGTGGTATATGGCTTCACTCTGTAATTCATTGCTATGGCTTTAAACAGAATTATTAGCACGAGTGGAACACACACTTTATAAATATGAGGTCATGGAATGTGGGGGAGCAGTTGGTGTGGGACCACAGAGCTGTGTACATTTTGTGAAGAATGCCACATATATGTGCAATAAACAGCATTGGATACCAGATTTGTATGTGCAACGTTACTACAGGTGATTAGCCTCCCACAGAAGAATCATCTGTCTGCTGTTACGATATCTGCGCAACTTCTGAAAATGGACTTCGATGTTCTAGGATACCATTAACAATCTACCAATTCTCAAACAAATCATGCACACGCCAGCACCAACCTTATCCGAGCCCTGCTGGAACATTTTTCTCCTGGGGACGCTTTCCAGCTGTTTCCTATGCGGTTCGAACAGTTCATGAAAACACCTCGAAGCCAGCCAACAGTAGCGGCAGGAAGTGGTTGAGGCAGGCTACATTGCGAACTGGGCATGCGCCCGATACTATACTAGATTCAACTCATACGCAGGTACGAGACAGAATTCATACACACATGCGTAGAGACCACCACTGTCTGCGCATGCGTAGCAAAGAGATAGTTGTTACTGTACCATGCGTAGAGTGGATGAGTCTGTGTGAGTGTTTAGAATGGACTCTTAGTGGGTCGCGGACGAGGAATGTGGAGGTAGGGTGATCAGACGTTCTGGATTTCCCCGAGGACTGTCCCGGTGTCCCGACGCTTCTCTTAATTTTAACCAAATGTCCCTGTTTTTGGGACAAAAGTCAAATTATTACATAAATGTCCTGTTTTTTGGGACAAAGGTTGGATTATCTAGGGAAGCATAAATTCAAGGTATGCTCTCCATTAACAGACGCCTACAGAGTATGCAATAATGTAAGTAATTTATCTCTTACTGTCAGGCAACACAATCCCCAGTCTGCTCCCAGCAGAGAGCCGGAGTGGGGGCAGAGAGAGGTGGGTGGGTGCGGGTTGGGGGTGCAGGGTAGGAGGTCAAGTCATAGCTAATTTTATATTTATATTCTTGTAAATGTGCGTGTGTGTGCGTACATATAGCTATATATATATATATATATATATATATATATATATATACACACATGTCCCTTCAAGAAAAGGGACATGCCAGATATAAAAGTGAGTGAAAGGTCGTTAGTCATTCTTTTATGTCTGACATATCCTGTTTTTTGCTCCTCAAAACCTGGTCACCCTATGTGGAGGTAACATCTATTATAAGTATATGTTACTTTAATCCTGTTCGCATTGACCTGCATTATCTTTCTGAGCATGCTTCACTAGTTGGTGTCCATTTTCGGGGCACAGACTGTTTGATAACTCTTTGCACACACTTTGGAGGTTATTACAACTTTGGAGGATGTGTTAATCCCTCCCAAAAGTGACGGTAAAGTGACGGATATACCACCAGCCGTATTACGAGTTCCATAGGATATAATGGACTCGTAATACGGCTGGTGGTATATCTGTCACTTTACCGTCACTTTTGGGACGAATTAACACCTCCTCCAAAGTTGTAATAACCCCCTAAGTGTCTGTTCTCGGAGAGAGCTCTGTCAATTGGTCCTCTTTTAAGTTGATTAGTCTGTGCTTTCTGAGCATGCAGGTTAGTTTTGCTCTCAAAGCATGCTGTGTCTCCTGCTTGCTCGCCTCAGCATGCATGCTTCCGGAAGCTTTTGTTTTTAACCTGACGGTAGTGCGAAGAGTTTCGTCATTTTCACCCACGTGCAGATGCCCACGGTTTGTTGATGTGATTCTGTTTGCATTTGGGTCATTCTTTACTGTTTCTTAGAAAGTGAGGTTCCAAACGCCGCATTTTAAATTGAAAAATACAGTATGCAACAGATTTTTTCCCAAAAAGATTGATATCAGGTGAGTAATGCGTGGGTGATTGCGTAATCAGATGTTGCCTGGTAGTGGCTTTGTTGTGTGCTGTTTTTTTAATGCTCTCATCCCATGTCAAACAGGATTACTTTAGAAGCCACCCCAGAGCAAATGGATGACCATCCAAATACTTTAGTAGTCATTTTCACATAGGGTGACCAGGCATCCCAGATTCTATGTCGGGGGGAGGTCACCGCCTTGTTTTAAATCTCAAAGAGTTCAAGATAGGGACTGTTAGACAAAACAGCCCTATAAAAGTAGCCTGGAAAGTCACTATATTCTTTTGTTGCACTGAGAGCACTTGTGGGTTCTTAGGTTGCCTATGTTCCAAACCCGACCCGGTCACCACCTTTCACTGCTAAACCCCTTCCTGTCACCACCCTATTACTAACCAACCCTAACATAATCCCCAGGTCTCTAACACTTGCCTCTTTCTTTATTCTCGGGGTCCACCGCCGACGGTTGAAGCGGAGCCATCCTAACTATCCCGACCAACACTCCCACCGCGCCGACATCCACCAAAAGAAGAACCTAGGGAAGAAAAGGGAAAGAACGTTAATTCCTGGACTAAACCCCAAGGAAAAGACCCTACGAGTTACCAGAAGGGAACTAGGAGAATCTTTAAACCACAGCCTGAGAGAAAAATAAAGAGCACTTGGAAAAGAGATAGTGTCTCCTTTATCTTTAATGCCTTAAAAACTATCGGGGTCCTAGTGGAACCCACCACAGTGGTGTCAGAAGTGGGATATATATTATAAGGCATTAAAACTGTACAATCAGCGATGGAGGAAAAACCCACCATAGTCGATATGATGCAACAGCTGGCTGAGGGGCAACAACACCTCCAGCCTGTATGGGAAGAACAACAAAAGGAAGCCAAAACGGAGCGAGAAGCCCTTCAAAGCGCATTCATAAGCCAAGCCACCATCATGGCCAACAATCAGTTAGTTAATGAAAATGCACTGAAGACTCTGATTGACACCATCGCCGCTACCAGGGGTTCACCCCAACGTTCCCAGTTCAGTATTACAAAGATACCAAGATGGCGATGACCCAGACGCCTTTTTTACGAATTTTGAAAGGGTAGCCACTTCCGCTACGTGGCCCCAAGAGAGGTGGGGCCAGTACATTGCCCCATTGCTGACGGGTACCCTACAAGCAGCTTACCAAGCGGTGAACCCTGGTGGAACCACCCTGTACCAGGAAATCAAGAAAAGCATTTTAGAACGTATGGGTTTTGACACCGAACATTACTGACTTCGCTTCAGGAAAACCAAGTGGGGTCCTTCGGACAACCCTCGGGCATTATATTATCGGGTTAAGGATCTAGGCCTAAAGTGGTTAGGACCAATAGGAACAGAGAGGACGATTTTGAAACCATTCTCTTAGAGCAATATATGGAAGCCCTTCCCCCTGCCACCCGCAATTGGATTAAACAACACCCTAATCCTCACACCACCACTACTATTGATTTGGCTTGTGCCTATCATCGTTCCATAGAATTCAGGACTGGAACCCAACGAGGTAGTCCTGCCACTACCCATCCAGTTATTTCCCCCTTCTGTCCCCTGAGTAGAAAACACCCTGAAGACAATGGAAACTCCCGGCTGGCGGAACGACCACCCCTCCAGCAACCTCAGTGTTATAGCTGCAGGGAATGGGGCCATATTGCTCGTATGTGTCCTCACAAATTGGACAAGCCTGAACCAATGGAGATTGGTATAGCCCGTGGAAGGGTGTATTAAGCAGGAAAAGAAAATAGACAGTAGAAGCGTGATTTAGTTGTCAATGGACAGCGGGTCAGAGCATTAGTAGATTCTGGCTGCAGCCAGTCGGTCATTAGGGCGAGCCTGATAGATAAGAGAACACTGACCCCGGGATCAGCAGTGGCTATTTGCTGTATTCATGGAGACTCAAAAGAATATCATATGACCTGGGTCATCCTTACCTGAGGTGAAAGAAAGGATGAGATTAGAATGGGGGTAGTAGACCGACTGGTGGAAGAGGTTATTATCGGAGCTGATTATGTATAGTTTCCAGCACTTCTCGACAGTGTCCGAATGAACGGAGACATCGATACATGGTGGAGGGAAGCCCCATTTTCTGGAGAACCAATTTGCCTGGGTGAAACAAGATACAAACCTAGTAAAACTGAAAAAAGAGAGACAAAGAGACTATATGCACTTAAGGATCATGAGGCTAGTCGGGTAACTATATCAAATGTTGCTCTTACTAGCCTTCCCCCTTTCAGATATTGTCAAAGAGAAGACCCCATGCTCCAAAATGCCTAGAAGGCAGCCCGCCGTAGGAATCCTGGAGAAAAGGGGCCTTGTTTTTCCATACACAAGAACCTTTTATATAGAATCACGAATCACAACAACCAAGAAAAGAGACAGTTATTAGTTCCAGAACCCTATTGGTTGCAAGTCTTACATCTAGCCCATAGTCAGTCGGGGGGTCACTATGGAAGGGAAAAAAACGAGGAATATCTCTTGCGTCCATTTTACTGGCCAGGCGTATTTTCCCAAATACGCAGGTTTTGTCAACGGTGTCCCAAATGTCAACTTGTTGATCCAGGGCCTAGCAGACAGGTTCCCCTAAAACCGTTACCTATTATCGACATACCCTTTTCCCGGGTGGGAATGGACCTGGTGCCTCCACTTATTCCTTCCTCAAAAGGATATAGATATATTCTAGTACTCGTCGACTACGCCACTCGATATCCTGAGGCCGTTCCCCTTACCAGCATGAATACTAAAAGTGTAGCACATGCCATGATTGTTTTTTTTTCCCTAGTTGGTTTCCCTAAGGAGATATTAACCGATCAGGGTAATTCATGTCGAATCTAATGACACAAATCTGCCAGATCCTTTGGATAAAACACCTAAGGACCTCGGTATATCACCCCCAGACTGACGGACTAGTAGAGAGGTATAACTGTACCTTGAAAACCATCTTGAAAGAAACTGTCTCCGACTCCGGAAAAGACTGGGATAAACAGTTACCATTGGTTCTCTACGCAATGAGAACCCATGAGCAGTCCTCTACGGGGCACAGTCCCATTGAGTTAGTATTTGGACGACAACCCCGAACCTTGCTGGATATGGCTGCCGAGATGTGGGAGGAGGATGAGGGAGGCGAAAAATCCCTGCTTGAATATACCCACAACCTAAAATCCCAGATCCATTCCGTATGGGAAGATGTGCGAGAACACTTAGAGAGAGCCCAGGCCAAACAAAAACAATATTATCACCGGAACACCCAGATACGTAAGCTGAACACCAGGGAGAAAGTTCTTATCCTAATACCCAGTTCAGAGAACAAATTATTAGCGAGATGGCAGGAACCCTATAAGGTTTTAGGGGCCGTAACTCCAGTCACGTACATCATTGAAATGTCCGAAAATCCGAGAAAAACCCAGATTTACCACATAAACCTCCTAAAGAAATGGGAAGACCCCAATATTCTCCCAACAGAATCCGGTGCGGGATTCCTGGTTAACACAGTAAAAGAACTAGACATAGGATGGTGCCCTACACATTCAGAAGCAAACCCCGAAGGGCCCCAGAGAAATGATTCCTTACTACCTCAACAACAGGAGCAATTAACCCATCTCCTGTCTAGACACAACAAGGTGTTCTCCACGCAGCCAGGGAAAACCACAATAACACAACATCACATTAAAACTCTGCCGGGGAAGGTGATACGTCTTAGACCCTACAGGATACCTGAAGCCCGGAAGATCGTGGTCGAACAAGAGATAGAGAAGTTGTTACAAATGGGGGTCATAGAACCCTCTAATAGCCTGTGGTGTTCCCCAGTAGTATTGGTCCCCAAACCCGATGGGTCTGCCCGCTTTTGCATCGATTTCCTGCAAGTAAATGCCATTTCCTAATTCAACACCTATCCCCTTCCCAGAGTAGATGAGCTAATAGAACGGTTAAGAGGGCCAAATACATGTCCACGCTTGATCTAACTAAGGGATATTGGCAAATCCCTTTAGCTTCAGTAGATAAGGAAAAAACAGCTTTTTCCACATCCTCGGGCCTGTATCACTTCACGGTTCTTCCTTTTGTACTACATGGGGCCCCGGCTACAATTCAACGTCTCATGGACTCCCTATTGCGACATCATACCAAGTATGCAGCAGCCTACTTGGATGATATCGTAATATATAGTGAAACCTGGGGGGACCACTTAGTACACCTGGATAACATATTTACGACCTTATACCAAGCTGAATTGACAGCCAACCCCACGAAGAGTCGTTTGGCCTATACTGACATTTCATATTTGGGATACCACATAGGGGAAGGCATAATTAAACCTTGCTTAATAAAGTAGAAGCCATTACACGCATACCTCCACCAACCACAAAAAAGGAAGTACGCTCCTTTTTGGGCTTAGTAGGATATTACCATAGGTTCATTCCCCATTATTCCACCTTAGCGGCTCCCTTAACGAACTTATTAAAAAAGGGTCAACCGACAAAGATAGCATCCTTAACACCAGCCCATCACAGGAGTTATGTGACCCTACAAACCTGCTTTACCACAAAACCTATTCTGTGTTGTCCTGACTTCCTTAAACCATTCCACCTTCAGACTGATGCCTCAGATGTAGGCATAGGCACAGTGTTAATTCAAAATGGAGAAGAGGGTACTAATCATCCCATAGACTTCATCAGTCGTAATTTACTGCCCCGAGAGCAACGCTATACTATTATTGAAAGAGAGTGCCTGGCCATCAAATGGGCCATTGAAAGCTTACAGTACTATTTGCTGGGACGTCCCTTTCTTCTGTACACCGATCACGCCCCCCTTATCTGGTTGTCTCGTCATAAAAACACCAATGCCCGTATACTTTGATGGTTCATGGAACTGCAACCTTTTACCTTTCAGGTGTGCCACCTTCCAGGAGAACTGATGTATCATGCTTATTACTTATCTCGCTATCCAGTGGAACAGGGTCTGGAACAGCCCCAGTCAAGGGGAGGGACATGTAACCGGGTCATCGCGTCTCCGGTCACAGCATTGACCCCGAGCCGCATCGGCAGTGCCCCGGGGGAACAACGCAGAGCAGCGACTACCAGAAAGTGTCTATCAATCCGGATATCCGGGTTGATTCGTCGTCACTGACGGGTCAAAAGGGGAACACAGAGGAAGTGAGGGCGCACGACTCAAGGAAGCCGGAAGAAGCATGGAGTGAGAACCGGATTGAGGAGAGCCATGTAGACGAAGATGCAAGACGAGACGACAGGAGCGAAGAGAGCCATACAGACGAGCGAGGTGAAGAGGGGAAGAAGGAGATGGGCGGAGAGAGGCTACAACTCCTAAGGCCATTGGACGAACGGACCTGCACGTCCCTGGAGGGGCATGGCTGTCCCAGGTAATTGTATCTTAAATTTAGTTATTTTCAGTTTTTGAGCAGGAACGAGAGAGAGGGGCAAATAGCAGGGGAGGGACCCGAGGGAAGGGGTCCCAGAAACGAGCAAGAGAACTGAGAGTGCATGTAACTCTTACCACACACACAAGCCCCCCCCCTACCCCAGATAGGGACTGTGAGACATAACAGCCCTATAAAAGTAGCCTGGAAAGTCACTATATTCTTTTGTTGCACCGAGAGCACTTGTGGGTTCGTAGGTTGTCTATGTTCCAAACCCGACCCGGTCACCACCCGTCACTGCTAAACCCCTTCCTGTCACCACCCTATTACTAACCAACCCTAACATAATCCCCAGGTATCTAACACTTACCTCTTTCTTTATTCTCGGGGTCCACTGCCGACTGTTGAAGCAGAGCCATCCTGACTATCCCGACCAACACTCCCACTGCGCCGACATCCACCAAAAGAAGATCCTAGGGAAGAAAAGAGAACGAACGTTAATTCCTGGACTAAACCCCAAGGAAAAGACCCTACGAGTTACCAGAGGGGAACTAGGAGAATCTTTAAACCAAAGCCTGAGAGAAAAATAAAGAGCACTTGGAAAAGAGATAGTGTCTCCTGTATCTTTAATGACTTAAAAACTATCGGGGTCCTAGGGGAACCCACCACAACCGGGCTCTCCAGAGGTTAAAAATTCAACATCTGTGCAAGGGCCTTTCCTATTTGGAACAGATCCCCTTAATCGAGGAGGTACGGTCAGAGATCCTTTGGTGGTTGAACCATATGAAGCCTGGAATGACAGAGCCATATTCGGTTCTCTTCCGGACGTAGTAATAGAATTGAATGCCAGCCAGTGGGGCTGGGGAGCACATTGTGGACCGATTACAACAGGGGGTCGCTGTTCACAGGCGGAGATGAGTCTTCAATTCAATTATTTAGAGCTACTAGCGGGTTCTTTTGCCATAAAGAGTCTCTCTCCCCACAAGGGGGCTGTTGAGGATGGACAACATACCAGCAGTGAGATATATCAATAAGTTAGGGGGAATTCAGTCCAAAATGTGGGCGGAGATAGCAAAGGAATTTTGGCATTACTGCCTCCTTCACCACCTGAGTGTCACGGCAGTGTATCTCCCGGGGGCTCAAAACACCATTGCGGACTGGAACTCCAGATATTTGAGGGACGCCAGCTATTGGAGGTTGCATCAGGATCTCTTTCACCAGATTATTCTGGAACGGGGTCCTTGCGACATAGATCTTTTTGCCTCACGTCTCAATTTCCAGATTTAGATTTTCTTCAGCTGGCGTCCAGATCCGATGGAACTGGCGACAGATGCCTTCCTTCAGGATTGGAGACAATTTTGGGGATATGCTTTTCCGCCATTTGTGATGATTCCCAGGGTGTTAGCACATGTGAGAAAACGAAAAGTAGAGATTGTGCTTCTAATCCCTCTTTGGAGGGCTCAACCCTGGTTCCTGTAGCTCTGAAGTTAGCTTGCTCTCCTCCTCTTCTCATTCCGCCTCTTCGGAATCTGCTGTGGAGTCCGGAGGGCCTTGAACATCCCTTGGTTCTGTCGAACCAACTTTGGTTGATGATTTGGACGGTTTCAGGGCAAGATGGAGTTCCCCAGGCATTTCGCAACAAGCTGCAGACTTCATTAAACAAGCCTCGTCTTCAGGCACGCGTAAGTGGTATGCTTCAGCCTGGTGGAGATGGGCCAGTTGGTGTGATACACGGAGTATCGATCCCATGGGGTCGGATGTTGACATGATTGTGAACTTTCTAGCAGAACTTGCGAGTTCGGGTCTTGCCTATCGTACCGTGAATAATCTTAGGTCAGCTATTTCTGCAGGTCATTCTCAGCTGGAAGGTAAACCAGTAGGGGAGCATCCTCTTGTCTGTAAGGTGATGAAAGGGATTCGTATGAGGTCTCCTCCTCAATCTAGATATACTTCCCTTTGGGATGTTGATGTAATTTTAAAATTCTTGGATAAATGGCCTTCTAACCGTTATCTGTATAGGAAACAAATTTCAGCAAATTTAACTATGTTACTTTGCCTTATTTCTTGTAAACGTGTTTCAGATGTTAGAGCTTTAGACTTAGCGGACAGAACCCATTCGCCGGATGGAGTTACATTTAATATCACCAGAAGAACAAAGACCAATTGCAGGTTGGTAACATACCCTAGATTTCCTGATAATCAACATTTGTGTGTAGTTCAGTGCTTAAAGGATTATGAAATTGCTACTGTTGACATTAGACAAGATTTTAAAGGTCAGTTGTTAATATCTGCAAAAACCTTTTAAACCGTTTTCAGACGCTACTTTGTCTAGATGGATGAGGTGGTTGATGAATGAAGCTGGGATAGACACCTCTAAATATGGAGCTCATTCAGCTAAAGGGGCAATGGCTTCCAAGACCTTTGCACTAGGTTCTTGACTGGAGGACATTATGAGAGCAGCAGATTGGTCTTCGGAATCTACATTTAGAAAATTATATCACAAACCAGTAGTTGATGTGGTGACTGTGGTGGTTGATCAGCTTTAAACGAGCATAATCAGAGCCTCTGGTCCTGACATAGAATTAAAAAAAATTCTAGCTTACGCATCAAGAATTTTCAATTCTATTAAAGACATGGAGGCGAGGATTATGCTTTCTCTTTCTTTTACTGTTCCAAAAAAACATGGTTCCATGTGGATAAAATCCATCTGTATAGCTTCAAAGGGGAGGTCAGGAGGGGCAAAATGGCCAGGGGGCGTAGGGGTCCCTTTTCCTGCATTGTGTACTGCACACACCATACAACTTTTAACCAGGGTATTAGCAGCTTTGGATATCAGAGGGTTACTCCAAACGTGGTCCAAAGTTGTCTTGATGCCTTGGGCCCTGATGTGTGCAGGACTGTGGGCCATAGTAACCATAGCGTGCACATAACAATTAGGTAACATTCATCTTCTTCTGTCTGTGTCATCTGTGTAACAACCCTCACTGTCTAGTCTACCGTTCTTCTCCCACTGTTCCCTTTCCTCTGCTGTTGCTTCTGCTTGAATATCTCTCACACACTGCATGGTATTTTCTAATACTTCGTTCTGGGGCTCTCCCTTGATGCTACTCTCAACATATGCATTGCCAAATGGTGCTCGTGCTGTTGCTTTCGCTGTAGCATCTGCAAAAGCATTTCCTCGTCCTATATCATCAGTAATTTTTTTGTGGGCACTACACTTAATGATTGCGACCTGACGGGGCAGGCTGAGAGCATTCAAAAGTGTCACAATCAAGTTGCCATGCTGAATGGTAGTGCCATGTGACGGGATAAAGCCTCTATTCGCCCAGAGTCGCCCCAAATTATGAGCTACTCCAAACGCATATTGGCTATCAGTGTAGATATTAACACTAAGATGTTCACTTATTTCACAAGCTCTGGTGAGGGCAATTAATTCTGCAGCCTGTGCCGAATTTTGCGTGATTCTATGAGATTCAACCACTGTTTTTAATGTGGTGACGGCATAGGCTGCAGTGGTTGTACCATCTGGTAACTTGAAGCAAGACCCATCTACAAACAGCTCTCCCTGTGGGTCAGATAGGGGAGTGTCTGTTAAGTCTACCCGTCCCTTGGTTTCTTCCTCAGTGGCAAAAATGCAATTATGATCAAATTCCACATTGTCCTGAGGGAGGGGTAGTAACGTAGCTGAGTTCAAGACATTGCACCGCTTCAAAGTAATATTTGGACTGAACAATGTTAATTCGTAACCCGTTAGACGAGCACTGGTGAGGTGCTGCGTCTGTGTCTTGTTTAACAAAATATCAACTGCATGAGGAACCATCACAGTGAGCGGATTGCCACCAACAAACCCTTCACGTTGTTTCACCGCAGCTGCTGCAGAAGCCACTCCTCTAAGACAAGTAGGCAAAGCTTGCGCCACAGTGTCCAAGGTGGAAGAGAAGTATGCACAAGGGCGTTGTCTCCCACCTTGATCCTGTGTCAAAACAGACAATGTAAAGCCATGCTTTTCATGCACAAATAAAACAAATGGTTTGCTGTAATCCGGATTACCCAATACAGGAGCAGAGCACATCGCCTTTTTTAAATCCTGAAAAGCCTCCTCACATTTGTCAGTCCAACGTACAGGAGAGGGCACATCTGAAAGTGTCAGAGCAGTCAATGGTTTTGCTATAAGTGAAAAATTTGGAATCCACTGTCTGCAAAAGGATGTAAATCCCAAAAATACTCGGACTTCAGAAGGGGTGCGTGGTGCAGTCATTGTATGAACCAGTTTAATTCTGTCTGGATGTCCTTCCCTCCTTAGAGAGGAGGTGTCCTAGATAGGTGACCTCCTCTCTACAATACTGCAATTTTGGGAGGGACACCTTATGGCCCAGGGATGCTAAATGATGTAATAATGCAACAGTATCAGTCTTACATTGTGTCATGGAATCTGAGGCAATTAAAATATCGTCAATGTACTGCAGCAGTGCAGAGCCTGAAGGTGGATTGAATTGGTCTAGTTGACGTTTAAGACACTGATTATATAAACTGGGACTCTGCACAAATCCTTGTGGAGCTCTTGTCAGACAAAATGATCTATTAAAAATCGCGAAGCTAAACAAATATTGAGATTCTTCGGCAATTGGAATGCTAAAGAACGCGTTCTTCAGATCGATTACGGTGAAAAAACACGCAGAGGGTGGAATCATGGTGAAAAGACTATTCATGTCTGGGACCACGGGAAACTGGGGAATTACTATTTTATTTATTTCTCGGAGATCAATAACTAATCGATATACTGTGTTATCAGTAACTGATTGCTCACCATCTAATCTTTTAGCATCATTTTGTTTCTTTACAACAGGAAGGATTGGACTGTTACATGGGCTGCTCACTATTTCCTTTATGACACCTGCATGCACAAGATCAGATATGACTGCCTTGAGCCCTTTTTCGCTTGATTTAGGTAATTTGTTTTGCGGAACACGAGGTAACCGGGCACCTGGTTTGATTTTTATTACAATAGGGTCGATATCCATAATGCCTACATCATTTTTGCCTTTGGCCCATAAGCAAGGGTCTATTTCCTTTAGCTCTGGGGGTAAGTCGTATTCCTGTGAGAACATGCACTGAGTAGGGGAAACACTAGCCATAGTTACATAGACACCATCCATTGAACAGTGAATAACTGCATTTAATTTCTTTAACAAATCTAATGCAAACAAGTTTTCATTGCAACCTGATGTTAAAGAGAGTGTTGTGTGTACTGTAAATGGGCCTACAGTTACTCTCATAGGTGCTGAGATGGGGCTCACCACGGGGATCCCAGAAATCCCAATTGATGTGGTATGAAGCCCAGACAGGGGAGCCCCGAGGACTGCAGAATGTGCAATAGATGTTCTGGTGGCATCAGTATCTAGAAGAAACTTATGGCCCTCTCCTTCGATTTTTACATCAATGTAGGGACCATTCTGATCTACAGGAATACTTACTCGCCCCTGGCCCTGTCTGTGGCTGTCCTAATAATTGTAGGATTCAGAAAAGGAATCATCAGCATAATATTGTCGTTCAAATGCATTGTCAAAAATATTAGTGTTACGCGGGACCTGGTTCTCATTCTGCGAATTCTGATCAGTCCTACCTCTTCCTCATCCTCGTGCAGTACCTGCCGCGTTCCCTCTATTAAGTGACATACTTTGTCTTCCTTCCAGTAATGGGCAAGTATCACGCCAATGTCCATCTTGCTTATAGTAGGCACATTGGTTGATATTCAATCGGCGTTCTTGGGGTGGTGCAGATGCACCTCCGCCTCGACCCCTTCCCCGTCCCATTGGTGGGCCACCCCTTGGCTGAGGGGTTGTATCCCGCTGGGGATATGCCTGCTGTAATAGTACCTTTTTCTTCAATTCCTTTACTGACTTCTCATTCTTTTCTAATTCTTCCTTGTACCTGCTCTCATAGTATTGTGCCATCTGTAAAATCTCTGCCTGTCCCTTCGTCATCCACAAACTCTCTGTTGCTTTTAATTTTTGTGATATTTCAGGTAGAAGGCCATTAACAAAGCGTTCTACAAATAGTGTGACACCTGTTACGGTGGCGAGGTCTTGACCGCTAAAATCTATGAAAGCTTGTTGAAATCTAGTAAAATAATCTGGGACATCTTCACCTATTTTCTGTTTATAAGTGGCAAGTTTTCCCCAATCCACAATCTGAAGAGGTATAACAGTTTCTAACTTAGTCAATATCCGGTTAGGTAAATTTAAAATATCCTGATGCGGCAGGGATCCTGGTGCCCTTTGTGCTTCCCGTGATTCTAAACCCCCCCATGTATTTCCCAAAGTAGGTGCATCATCTACTCTTCAAATTTTATGCCAAACTTCAGGACCCAATAAAACACCAAAAAATAGTCAATGTCTTTGAGTGTCATGGTGGTGGTGGAAATAGCAATTCTAAGGTCCCGATAGAATCCAGCTGGATTCTTTCGAGGGTCTGGCAAGTCTTTTTTTATAGCCATTACCTCCTCCCTTTTCCATGGGATATGGACAAATTGGGCCACCGGTACGGGAGCTGGTTGTCTGGCGGCAGCTGCTGCTGCAACTGCAGCTGCAGTGGGAATATCAGGGTGTACTTCCCTCATTGGGTACCCCTTGTCATATGTATTGAGAACATCTTCTCTGGCTATAACACAAATGCGTACTCCCTCATTTATGCTGTTACTATCAAGCATACAAGCCACACTGTCCCGCCATAATTGGCGTAATTCTTGTTCATAAGGGAGAGAGGTAGAATCTGTAATACAAGAATTCCAATCCCTCTCCAATTTTTCAATCATGTACTGTAGTGCTAATTGCTGTCCAAAATGTGACATCTGTTGTATTGTGTCCATAATATCGGTGTGGGTGTAAATAGGATGTGCCATCCAGTTCTCTGACTGATTCTTGATAACCCGTTTTTCCCCCTCCCCAATAGTGGAGCAGGTACTAGGGGGCGAAATCGACTTCATAGGTGTGCTCCATATGGGTGAAAGTGAGTGAGTGGCTGTGCACCGTCGGCGTTGTCCATTTGGGGTATTAGGGGCAGGGGACATGATTGGTAACCTTGCAGTGCTGGCTGGTAGTGGTGGGGCAGGTGGCGGAGGGATTAGGACTTGGGCTATTGGGGTAGCTTGGGCTAGAGGCTGTGGTTGCTGTGGCACATGCTGCTGTAGTGGTGCACCTGGATTTCCCTAATTGTGCCCATGCTGCTGTTGCTGTACCCCCATGATAGGTTGGGCTACTGCAGGGGGTGTGTAAGGTGGAGGTGCAGTAGGGCTATTATCTAATAGCTGTAGCATTACCTCATCTTCCTCTAATGCATGTTTGGGTTCTGTTGGCTTTGATACATAACTTCCCTCCACCTGGGCCCTATGGACTCTATCTTCAGACTCAATTCTTTTCTGGGTTTGGGAATGGTGGTACAGGGCGGCTTTCTGCATGATGGTTCTCCGGTTTTCCTTCTCTAACAGTTTATCTGACTTAATTTTTCTTTTGGTGGCCTCCATTTCCCATTTTCTGTATACCTCAAACATATGTTGTCTAGCCTTTTTATGAAACAAACATTCCTGTAGGTAGGTTAGTTTCTTTAAATCAAAAGACCCATCCTCTGGACACTGGAGGTCAGGACAATGTCTAGTATATCTGCGCCATATACTACTATACAAATTATTCTCTAAACCATAATCCTTTAACATGTCCCACCCTGGTGTTCCCTTTTTTGGGATCGGTTGCTTTTTATTTAAACGTGGCACATGATTTCGGCGAAAACAAAGACATAGCCCTTGCCAACATTTTTTATTTCCCATATCTTACCTTTTAAATTTCAAAATGCAACATGCACCAAAGAAACCCTTTTTCAAAAATGCACCAAAGAAACCCTTTTTCAAATATGCACCAAAGAAATCCTTTTTCAAACGTGCACCAAAGAAACCCTTTTTCAAATGTGCACCAAAGAAAAACCTTTTTCAAATTATTTACCAACTTACAAATTGCTCCAGGCCTGGGCAAATTATTCAAACAAAACACGTGTAATACAAATTGTCAAATGGTACCTTGTACAAATGCAAATTTACCAAGAACTAATCATTCCCAAAAGTGATAAGTTATCCAAAAACAATTATTCTCTCAAATGCAAGTTAAAGCAGACAAATAGCCAGCGAGGAACAATCTTACCTGACTATCTGCTTTTTCCTGGATTTCTCTCCGGCCGCCCGTGTCAGACTAATCAGTCAAGATAAAAACCGATGTTTCAGGGACTTCGCTGGGACATCATGAGAAAGCGGGGAGAGGCCTGCCCGGTGGATAAGATGCAGCTGCTTTTGAAACTAAGTCTTTGTGCAGGGGCCCCTGGAATCTACACCTCCGGAACGGCGTCCCCCCACTGGCAGCACGTCTCGTGACAGAGCTACTGAAGATATCCACTGAAAGGTCCCTGTTCGGGTGCCAAATTGTCAAATGCACATATTTGCAGATACTTACAAATGCATTTACAAAGGAGTTTTTGACACGGAGAGCCGGAGTGAAAAATCAATGACCAAAGGTCTGTTTATTTTTGCTGCAGCAAAGAGGACAGGTTTACCACTGGCATCCCAGGCTCGAAGTAAAGTGTGCTGGCATGAAGTGATATTTATACTCATACATCAAAGGATACATAAAGTGTGTAAATAATGATATACGTCATACAGATATTTTAAGGAGTTAATCAGTTTTCCACACACCGGTTCCATTCCCAGCTTTTGCCCTCGACTCCCTTCTGCAGCTGCCTGACTCCCCACATTCTTAAGACCCTTCAAAGGATTGCGTGGTTCAAAGGTATAGATATCAGCCTTTCCCTCCCCAAAATACAACAGCCGAGGTCAGTTAGTTATTTTGAACACATGATTATAATGAGTAACTTGCCCCAGTTAGGGAAAGAAACCAGCTGCAAGCCTATGGTGTGGAACCAGGCTTATTTTACTTAAACAAATATGTGATAGACAGTGCGTTCAGAGAGGAAAAAGTTCAAACTTACACGTGTTAAAAGAAACAAATCAATTCAAAATGAATTCTAACACAGCAGAGTTCAGAAACTTGTGCCTGATGATTTGAAGCCGACTTGAAAATGAGTCTTTAATGACTTTACAAACTGGGATTTCCCGATGAATTAAGGATGACTTGAAAATTAGTATCTGGTTACTTCACAATATGTGTTTGTTCCACATGATTTAAGGATGACCTGACAATGAGTGTCTGATTACTCCCCAAGTGGTAAAATGAAGTTGATCCAGTTGATTTAATAATGATTTGATGATTACTGAAAGAGCACATCCATAATTTTAGTTTACTTTTGTTAAAAAAAGATGAACAAGTCAGATTATTTCAGAATTATCTGCAGATGACTGTAAAGTGACCATTAATCTATGGCCTGCATGTTAGATGTTGTGCTTTGCAGCAGTCGTATTACCCACCATGCTACTTTATGATCTGCCAACAATGTGGCTGGAAAAACACAGATGTCTCCTGGGATTGCAATACCACCAAAGTTATTTTGTCAATATTATTATTATTTGTTGAACATTGCTTGGCACACAAAGATCTCTGCAGCAGGTGCCCTAGCCCTATAAGATATTTTGAAAAGCACAATGTTTGCAACCAGCAAAGTAAGCTGAAAGAAAAAAGTGAGAAAATGACTTTCGTTTGTCCTTGTTGCCAATTTATTTGCAGCAGGGTTTAAAAAACACTTTATAGTATGTTGACTCTCAGACCCTTCAATTTATGACTCCCCCGCCTCCTCTGTAACTTCACATGCTTTATGCTGCTACACATTGAGTCCCAATTTAAGGCATCTTGTACTGATTGTTTTCCATTTCCAGCATGGATTAGCACATTCAAAAATTAATTTAGCACTTGTTTGTTTGATCTCTCTGTGGTCGCCATGCTAAAATAGCTGCCTTCCTAAAATATTGCAGTGTGGGTTTCTTGTAACCCCTTTTCTAGGTTTTTCTTTTTTTTACACACCGTACTGCCTGTGATTCAGCAGTGGGTCTGCAGCGAAGCCAGGTAGGAAGTAGCAGCTGGTCCAGGCATCTGCTGGTGCATTGTTGGCATGGAGCAGAGCAGAATGGAAGGAGAAAGGATTGCTATCCAATACATTGACCCCTGGTTTAGGAAATCCCAGGTGTTTTACTTCTACAGCACTGTTTGGCACATTAAGAATTTAAATTAGGACTTAGTTGGTTTTTTCATCTGTGGTCTCTGCGCCTAAAATGGCCATCATTCTACCATATTGTGGTGCTGGCTTCTTATAGTCCCTTCTCTATGTTTAGTGTTTTCAACATGCTGCCCTTGACGAGGCTGGGAAAGAGCTACAGTTACTGGGCGTCTGATGGTTCTTTGCTGGTACGGCGGGTACAGCAGAATGGAAGGAAAAAGGGCTCCTTTGCATTGTTGGTATTTTATTTGGGTGAGGCAGGAAGTTTCTTCCCTTTGTTAGTCAAGCGCACAAGCACTTTTAACTGTTGTAAGTGTTGTGGGTTTTAAACTACGCCCATCACTTTCACTCGTTCGTGGGTTTGCCTTTCAAATATCACTTGATATCATTGGTATATGTTTTACATTTGTTCTGCCTTGAGGCAATTTTTATCACGCCTTGCAGATTGCTCCGTTACATGGATTATTACACGATTGCCGATATACTTCAGCATGGTCAACTATTTTTTTTTGTCTCTCCCCCCTTCGTGCTGCAAGGCGGCCATGGTGCTCCCAGAGTGAACAGGCACAACAGCATGAACTTGATCGGAGGTATTGAAGAGCTGGTCATATTGTTCACAGTTACCTAATCAGAGTCATTTATTGTGGCTCTCTCCTTAAAACACTTGAAATTTGGTAAATGCTTTACATAAAACAAAAATCCTCAAAGCGAAAGTGTCTCTCCTGGCACAGCGGGCGAGCCAATACTACAATATTCTCTACACTTCAGAAAACCGACCCATAATGCTATTTCTGCTCATAACTCAACCTGTGTTGGTCCTAAGACAATAGGACCACCACCAAAACGTTCAGCACAGCGTACTCTTTCTGTCTAGGTTATCTCTGGGACCCCACACTACATTAGTGGGGACCTCAAAATAATATCCTCTCCCACCATTCAGTGTCTTTTTAAGCATTCTTATGGCTGGAACTTTTGTTTTCTAGCTGGGAATAGCTTGTGTTTTAAGGCCTTGTTTGTAATATCATTGCAATAGGCCTGCTACCCCTGAAAATAAGTAATAGACTATGCCCTCTAGGGGCATAGTCTAGTGTATATGGTTACTCTTCATTAGTTATCACCATTTTCTTTTTGTATTATTTATTGCCATTTTCTTGTTGTGTGGTTATGCCTTCTAAGGGCTAACTATATAGTTACATGACCATGTTTCTTACAAATGCTATTTTCATTGTGGTGCCCTCTAGGGATTGTTACTTTTACAAATCATTTTTGCTCATAACCCAGCCTGTGGTGGTCCTAGGACAAGGGGACCACCTTCAAAACATTGACCACTACGTGCTCTTTCTGTGTACATCAGCTTAGGGTCCCCACACTAAGTTAGTGGGGTCTCAAAAAATAACCCCTCCCACTATTCACTGTCTTTTAAGCTTTTTCACGGCTAGAACTTTTGTTTTACAGCAGGAAGAAGCTTTGTTTTAAAGGCCTTGTTTGTAATAATAATGTAGTTGGCTTGCTAGCCCTAAACTTCTCTCTAGGGGCTAGGTATATGGTTACACTGTGTTACTTTTTCTTGTGTTTTTATGTGTGGAGTTATGCCCTCCAGAGGCTAACAATATGGTTACATGACCATGTTTTTTTTTACAAATGATATTTTGGTTATGGTGCCCTCCAGGGGCTGTTTTGAGCATTACAGTCTAATGCAAAAAGTTTATTTCTGATAAAGGTTTAAATGATAATTGTATACGTTTTAGCAATCTCTCCTCATTACAATTATGACCATAATTCAGGCCAACTTAACATCCTTATTACACTATGACTGTTTGAACACTCTTGATATGTTTGGGTGACCCTTCTATTTTATTTCTCCTCAGTGGCAGTCTTGTGTCTTTTTTGGGGGAATTGTGTTAGTCAGCCAGCAACTTTGATGGTGGGGTGGTGAAAGTGGTATTCTATTGGAATTAACATGCAGATTTAAATTAGGATGCTAAATGGCAACATTTTCATTTTTTGCTGCAGACGGGGGAAGAAGGTAACCGGAAGTGCTTTAGTTATATGCAGGGCCACTGGAATTATATGACAGGAAAAGATGAAATTATGAGGCAGGGTTGACCAGTTTATGTGGCAAGAAAAGTCCAGTTATGAATTTACAGTGCCAAATGCCAATAGCTCTAACTCAAGCAAATGTGAGACGT
Source organism: Pleurodeles waltl (assembly GCF_031143425.1). Classification (NCBI taxonomy): domain Eukaryota; kingdom Metazoa; phylum Chordata; class Amphibia; order Caudata; family Salamandridae; genus Pleurodeles; species Pleurodeles waltl. The sequence continues at coordinate 1,022,626,017 of NC_090442.1, forward strand.
ATTTCATTGCAAATGCTTGTTTGACTCTATGGTATCCAGGTTACCTGTGCCTACATGCTCTGGGATGTGGTGATGGAAGGGAGCGGGGAGTGTCAGTTGGAAGGTATACTGATGGAGTGAGGACGCTACCAGCTTGCTCTCGAAGAAACATACAACTTACCTTCTTGTCCGAGCGTCGTTCTCACAAATTGGCGATAAATGTGAGCCCTTCTACTCCACATGATCTCTGGGTGACTCTGAGTGCCTGCAGGGTGGAGAGCAAGCTGAGGACGGAGACATTGCAGGTGCAATCTGGTGGTTTGTTTTGCAGTATTCCTGGAGCTGCTGGTGTTGAGGAGCACAATCGCGATTGTCCAGCTGGGGAAGTTGGATTTTTGGTGTGGGACTGGTAGTGAGCGCAAGCATTTTCTGAAGTATTGCTCGATCTCATGCCAAGTAACAGGTGCATCAGAACGTGAGGTGAGGTACAGAGTGTGGCAGTGTGGTGAAGTCCTACTAGCAATCCTGTTTTCACGCGGAGACGTAGGTAGCAGCTGGTACAAGTCACAGCTGCATTAGTGTGGCCGCACATAACTGACACCCTGCTTATGTCTATGTCAACGCCATTTTGGATTTGTACAGTTACGTTGCAACTCCAAGACGTATCAGAGCTCTTTGACCAGTAATTGGTTTTGTCCTGTGGTGCACTTTCATGGTGAATCGCACACCTCATATCCAGCAATTTACAGATATGATTCTGCATGTCATGGTAATTTGCACACCTTATGATATCAGCATCACTCAGGGTGAGTTACAGTGAACAGTGATGATTGAGAGGAACCCTGAGTGTTTTCTTCAAAGATGTTCTCGGGCATCACAGTGATACACACACTTTATTATGATATCATTGTATATACAACATTAATTTTAACACTTAATATTGAAATGCTAAAAATTTTAGGAAGTGTATAGAGTTATACTGTGCTTTTCCAATGTGATTTGCACACTAATTCTTGGAGCAAGCAACATTGTTGGAATTTTAGAGTGTCTTACAATTTTAAGTCTATTAGTATACATATGTGTGCTGTGGGACACATATATTGCTTGTATCATTAGGGGGCTGTAAGGAAATGCCTCCTTGGCATGGTTGCCCCCTGACTTTTTGCCTTTGCTGATGCTATGTTTACAATTGAAAGTGTGCTGAGGCCTGCTAACCAGGCCCCAGCACCAGTGTTCTTTCCCTAACCTGTACTTTTGTATCCACAATTGGCAGACCCTGGCATCCAGATAAGTCCCTTGTAACTGGTACTTCTAGTACCAAGGGCCCTGATGCCAAGGAAGGTCTCTAAGGGCTGCAGCATGTCTTATGCCACCCTGGAGACCTCTCACTCAGCACAGACACACTGCTTGCCAGCTTGTGTGTGCTAGTGAGAACAAAACGAGTAAGTCGACATGGCACTCCCCTCAGGGTGCCATGCCAGCCTCTCACTGCCTATGCAGTATAGGTAAGACACCCCTCTAGCAGGCCTTACAGCCCTAAGGCAGGGTGCACTATACCATAGGTGAGGGTACCAGTGCATGAGCATGGTACCCCTACAGTGTCTAAACAAAACCTTAGACATTGTAAGTGCAGGGTAGCCATAAGAGTATATGGTCTGAGAGTCTGTCAAACACGAACTCCACAGCACCATAATGGCTACACTGAAAACTGGGAAGTTTGGTATCAAACTTCTCAGCACAATAAATGCACACTGATGCCAGTGTACATTTTATTGCAAAATACACCCCAGAGGGCACCTTAGAGGTGCCCCCTGAAACTTAACCGACTGTCTGTGTAGGCTGACTAGTTCCAGCAGCCTGCCACACTAGAGACATGTTGCTGGCCCCATGGGGAGAGTGCCTTTGTCACTCTGAGGCCAGTAACAAAGCCTGCACTGGGTGGAGATGCTAACACCTCCCCCAGGCAGGAGCTGTGACACCTGGCGGTGAGCCTCAAAGGCTCACCCCTTTGTCACAGCCCAGCAGGGCACTCCAGCTTAGTGGAGTTGCCCGCCCCCTCCGGCCACGGCCCCCACTTTTGGCGGCAAGGCTGGAGGGAACAAAGAAAGCAACAAGGAGGAGTCACTGGCCAGTCAGGACAGCCCCTAAGGTGTCCTGAGCTGAAGTGACTCTAACTTTTAGAAATCCTCCATCTTGCAGATGGAGGATTCCCCCAATAGGGTTAGGATTGTGACCCCCTCCCCTTGGGAGGAGGCACAAAGAGGGTGTACCCACCCTCAGGGCTAGTAGCCATTGGCTACTAACCCCCCAGACCTAAACACGCCCTTAAACTTAGTATTTAAGGGCTACCCTGAACCCTAGAAAATTAGATTCCTGCAACAACAAGAAGAAGGACTGCCCAGCTAAAAACCCCTGCAGAGGAAGACCAGAAGACAACAACTGCCTTGGCTCCAGAAACTCACCGGCCTGTCTCCTGCCTTCCAAAGAACTCTGCTCCAGCGACGCCTTCCAAAGGGACCAGCGACCTCTGAATCCTCTGAGGACTGCCCTGCTTCGACGACGACAAGAAACTCCCGAGGACAGCGGACCTGCTCCAAAAAGACTGCAACTTTGTTTCAAGAAGCAGCTTTAAAGAACCCTGCAACTCCCCGCAAGAAGCGTGAGACTTGCAACACTGCACCCGGCGACCCCGACTCGGCTGGTGGAGAACCAACACCTCAGGGAGGACCCCCGGACTACTCCACGACTGTGAGTACCAAAACCTGTCCCCCCTGAGCCCCCACAGCGCCGCCTGCAGAGGGAATCCCGAGGCTTCCCCTGACCGCGACTCTCTGAAACCTAAGTCCCGACGCCTGGAAAAGACCCTGCACCCGCAGCCCCCAGGACCTGAAGGACCGGACTTTCACTGCAGAAGTGACCCCCAGGAGTCCCTCTTCCTTGCCCAAGTGGAGGTTTCCCCGAGGAAGCCCCCCCTTGCCTGCCTGCAGCGCTGAAGAGATCCCTTGATCTCTCATTGACTTCCATTGCGAACCCGACGCTTGTTCTAACACTGCACCCGGCCGCCCCCGCGCCGCTGAGGGTGAAATTTCTGTGTGGGCTTGTGTCCCCCCCGGTGCCCTACAAAACCCCCCTGGTCTGCCCTCCGAAGACGCGGGTACTTACCTGCAAGCAGACCGGAACCGGGGCACCCCCTTCTCTCCATTATAGCCTATGTGTTTTGGGCACCACTTTGAACTCTGCACCTGACCGGCCCTGAGCTGCTGGTGTGGTAACTTTGGGGTTGCTCTGAACCCCCAACGGTGGGCTACCTTGGACCAAGAACTGAACCCTGTAAGTGTCTTACTTACCTGGTAAAACTAACAAAAACTTACCTCCCGCAGGAACTGTGAAAATTGCACTGTGTCCACTTTTAAAGTAGCTATTTGTGAATAACTTGAAAAGTATACATGCAATTGAAATGATTCAAAGTTCCTAATGTACTTACCTGCAATACCTTTCAAACAAGATATTACATGTTAAATTTGAACCTGTGGTTCTTAAAATAAACTAAGAAAAGATATTTTTCTATAACAAAACCTATTGGCTGGATTTGTCTCTGAGTGTGTGTACCTCATTAATTGCCTGTGTGTATGTACAACAAATGCTTAACACTACTCCTTGGATAAGCCTACTGCTCGACCACACAACCACAAAATAGAGCATTAGTATTATCTATTTTTACCACTATTTTACCTCTAAGGGGAACCCTTGGACTCTGTGCATGCTATTCCTTACTTTGAAATAGCACATACAGAGCCAACTTCCTACATTGGTGGATCAGCGGTGGGGTACAAGACTTTGCATTTGCTGGACTACTCAGCCAATACCTGATCACACGACAAATTCCAAAATTGTCATTAGAAATTGATTTTTGCAATTTGAAAAGTTTTCTAAATTCTTAAAAGATCTGCTAGGGCCTTGTGTTAGATCCTGTTTAGCATTTCTTTTAGAGTTTAAAAGTTTGTAAAAGTTTGAATTAGATTCTAGAACCAGTTTTAGATTCTTAAAAAGTATTCCAACTTTTAGAAGCAAAATGTCTAGCACAGATGTGGCTGTGGTGGAACTCGACACCACACCTTACCTCCATCTACAGATGAGAGAGCTAAGGTCACTCTGTAAACTAAAGAAAATAACCATAGGCCCCAAACCTACCAAAATACAGCTCCAGGAGCTTTTGGCAGAGTTTGAAAAGGCCAACCCCTCTGAGGGTGGCAACTCAGAGGAAGAGGATAGTGAATTGGAGGAAGATTCCCCCCTACCAGTCCTATCTAGGGAGGACAGGGCCTCTTAAGCCCTGACTCCAAAAATACTAGTCAGAGATACTGGCTCCCTCACAGGAGGGACCAACAACTCTGAAATCACTGAGGATAACTCCAGTGAAGAGGACATCCAGTTAGCCAGGATGGCCAAAAGATTGGCTTTGGAAAGACAGATCCTAGCCATAGAGAGGGAAAGACAAGAGATGGGCCTAGGACCCATCAATGGTGGCAGCAACATAAATAGGGTCAGAGATTCTCCTGACATGTTGAAAATCCCTAAAGGGATTGTAACTAAATATGAAGATGGTGATGACATCACCAAATGGTTCACAGCTTTTGAGAGGGCTTGTGTAACCAGAAAAGTGAACAGATCTCACTGGGGTGCTCTCCTTTGGGAAATGTTCACAGGAAAGTGTAGGGATAGACTCCTCACACTCTCTGGAAAAGATGCAGAATCTTATGACCTCATGAAGGGTACCCTGATTGAGGGCTTTGGATTCTCCACTGAGGAGTATAGGATTAGATTCAGGGGGGCTCAAAAATCCTCGAGCCAGACCTGGGTTGACTTTGTAGACTACTCAGTAAAAACACTAGATGGTTGGATTCAAGGCAGTGGTGTAAGTAATTATGATGGGCTGTACAATTTATTTGTGAAAGAACACCTGTTAAGTAATTGTTTCAATGATAAACTGCATCAGCATCTGGTAGACCTAGGACCAATTTCTCCCCAAGAATTGGGAAAGAAGGCGGACCATTGGGTCAAGACTAGGGTGTCCAAAACTTCCACAGGGGGTGACCAAAAGAAAGGGGTCACAAAACCTCCCCAGGGGAAAGGTGGTGAGACAGCCAAAACTAAAAATAGTAAAGAGTCTTCTACAGGCCCCCAAAAACCTGCACAGGAGGGTGGGCCCAGAGCCTCTTCACAAACCAATCCTGGGTACAAGGGTAAAAACTTTGATCCCAAAAAGGCCTGGTGTCGAAACTGTAGTCAGTCTGGACACCAAACTGGAGACAAGGCCTGTCCCAAGAAAAGTTCCACTCCAAACTCCAATCCAGGTAACACTGGAATGGCTAGTCTCCAAGTGGGATCAACAGTGTGCCCAGAGCAAATCAGGGTCCACACTGAAGCTACTCTAGTCTCTGAGGGTGGGGTGGATTTAGCCACACTAGCTGCCTGGCCTCCTAACATGCAAAAATACAGGCAGCAGCTCTTTATTAATGGGACAAGTGTAGAGGGCCTGAGGGATACAGGTGCCAGTGTCACCATGGTGACAGAGAAACTGGTTTCCCCTGGCCAATACCTGACTGGAAAAACTTATACAGTCACCAATGCTGACAATCAAACTAAAGCACATCCCATGGCAATGGTAACTTTAGAATGGGGAGGGGTCAATGGCCTGAAACAGGTGGTGGTCTCCTCAAACATCCCAGTAGACTGTCTGCTTGGAAATGACCTGGAGTCCTCAGCATGGGCTGAGGTAGAGCTAAAAACCCATGCAGCCATGCTGGGTATCCCTGAACTGGTGTGTGTAAAAACAAGAGCACAATGCAAGGCACAGGGTGAAAAAGTAGAGCTGGAGTCTGGAAAAATGGCCCAGCCTACCAAGAGATAAGGAAAGTCAGTTGGGAAACCAACTGCAACACAGTCAGAAAAAGAGAGCCTCTCTTCTCAGGAAGAAGTTCTGCCCTATGAGGGAACTGAGCCTTTGGAGCTTGAACCTTATCAGGTTGAGCTCTTAGGCCCAGGGGGACCCTCAAGGGAGGAGCTGTGTAAGGGACAAGAAACCTGTCCCTCTCTTGAAGGCCTTAGGCAGCAAGCTGCTGAAGAGTCCAAGGGCAAGAAAAATGGAACACATAGGGTCTATTGGGAAGATGGACTCCTGTACACTGAGGCCAGAGACCCCAAACCTGGTGCCACTAGGAGAGTGGTAGTGCCTCAGTCGTTCAGAGAGTTTATTCTGACCTTAGCCCATGATATTCCCCTTGCTGGGCATTTGGGACAAACCAAGACGTGGGAGAGGTTAGTCAACCACTTCTACTGGCCCAATATGTCCCAGAAGGTTAAGGAGTTTTGCCTCTCCTGCCCCACCTGTCAATCCAGTGGTAAGACAGGTGGGCACCCAAAGGCCCCCCTCATTCCACTTCCAGTGGTGGGGGTCCCCTTTGAAAGAGTGGGTGTGGACATAGTTGGTCCACTGGAACCTCCCACAGCCTCAGGAAATATGTACATCCTAGTAGTAGTGGATCATGCTACTAGGTATCCTGAAGCTATTCCCCTTAGGTCGACTACTGCCCCTGCAGTAGCCAAGGCCCTCATTGGTATCTTTACCAGAGTGGGTTTCCCTAAGGAGGTGGTGTCTGACAGAGGTACCAACTTCATGTCAGCATACCTAAAACACATGTGGAATGAGTGTGGAGTGACTTACAAATTCACTACACCATACCATCCACAAACTAATGGCTTAGTTGAGAGATTCAACAAGACATTAAAAGGCATGATCATGGGGCTCCCAGAAAAACTCAAAAGGAGATGGGCTGTCCTCTTGCCATGTCTGCTTTTTGCTTACAGAGAGGTGCCACAGAAGGGAGTAGGATTCTCACCCTTTGAACTTCTGTTTGGCCACCCTGTAAGGGGACCACTTGCTCTTGTTAAAGAAGGCTGGGAGAGACCTCTTCATGAGCCTAAACAAGACATAGTGGACTATGTACTTGGCCTTCGCTCTAGAATGGCAGAGTACATGGAAAAGGCAACCAAAAACCTTGAGGCCAGCCAACAGCTCCAGAAGTTTTGGTATGACCAAAAGGCTGCACTGGTTGAGTTCCAACCAGGGCAGAAAGTCTGGGTTCTGGAGCCTGTGGCTCCCAGGGCACTCCAGGACAAATGGAGTGGCCCTTACCCAGTGCTAGAAAGGAAGAGTCAGGTCACCTACCTGGTGGACCTGGGCACAAGCAGGAGCCCCAAGAGGGTGATCCATGTGAACCGCCTTAAGCTCTTCCATGACAGGGCTGACGTGAATCTGTTGATGGTAACAGATGAGGATCAGGAGGCAGAGAGTGAACCTCTCCCTGATCTTCTGTCATCAGACCCAAAAGATGGCTCAGTAGATGGAGTGATCTACTCAGACACCCTCTCTGGCCAACAGCAAGCTGATTGTAGGAGAGTCCTACAACAGTTTCCTGAACTCTTCTCCTTAACCCCTGGTCAGACACACCTGTGTACCCATGATGTGGACACAGGAGACAGCATGCCTGTCAAAAACAAAATCTTTAGACAGTCTGACCATGTTAAGGAAAGCATCAAGGTGGAAGTCCACAAGATGCTGGAATTGGGAGTAATTGAGCGCTCTGACAGCCCCTGGGCTAGCCCAGTGGTCTTAGTCCCCAAACCTCACACCAAAGATGGAAAGAAAGAGATGAGGTTTTGTGTGGATTACAGAGGGCTCAATTCTGTCACCAAGACAGATGCTCATCCAATTCCTAGAGCTGATGAGCTCATAGATAAATTAGGTGCTGCCAAATTCTTAAGTACCTTTGACTTGACAGCAGGGTACTGGCAAATAAAAATGGCACCTGGAGCAAAAGAGAAAACAGCATTCTCCACACCTGATGGGCATTATCAGTTTACTGTTATGCCCTTTGGTTTAAAGAATGCCCCTGCCACCTTCCAAAGGTTGGTGAATCAAGTCCTTGCTGGCTTGGAGTCCTTTAGCACAGCTTATCTTGATGATATTGCTGTCTTTAGCTCCACCTGGTAGGATCACCTGGTCCACCTGAAGAAGGTTTTGAAGGCTCTGCAATCTGCAGGCCTCTCTATCAAGGCATCCAAATGCCAGATAGGGCAGGGAACTGTGGTTTACTTGGGCCACCTTGTAGGTGGAGGCCAAGTTCAGCCACTCCAACCCAAGATCCAGACTATTCTGGACTGGGTAGCTCCAAAAACCCAGACTCAAGTCAGGGCATTCCTTGGCTTGACTGGGTATTACAGGAGGTTTGTGAAGGGATATGGATCCATTGTGACAGCCCTCACTGAACTCACCTCCAAGAAAATGCCCAAGAAAGTGAACTGGACTGTGGAATGCCAACAGGCCTTTGACACCCTGAAACAAGTAATGTGCTCAGCACCAGTTCTAAAAGCTCCAGATTATTCTAAGCAGTTCATTGTGCAGACAGATGCCTCTGAACATGGGATAGGGGCAGTTTTGTCCCAAACAAATGATGATGGCCTTGACCAGCCTGTTGCTTTCATTAGCAGGAGGTTACTCCCCAGGGAGCAGCGTTGGAGTGCCATTGAGAGGGAGGCCTTTGCTGTGGTTTGGTCCCTGAAGAAGCTGAGAACATACCTTTTTGGGACTCACTTCCTAGTTCAAACTGACCACAGACCTCTCAAATGGCTGATGCAAATGAAAGGTGAAAATCCTAAACTGTTGAGGTGGTCCATCTCCCTACAGGGAATGGACTTTATAGTGGAACACAGACCTGGGACTGCCCATGCCAATGCAGATGGCCTTTCCAGGTTCTTCCACTTAGAAAATGAAGACTCTCTTGGGAAAGGTTAGTCTCATCCTCTTTCGTTTGGGGGGGGGTTGTGTAAGGAAATGCCTCCTTGGCATGGTTGCCCCCTGACTTTTTGCCTTTGCTGATGCTATGTTTACAATTGAAAGTGTGCTGAGGCCTGCTAACCAGGCCCCAGCACCAGTGTTCTTTCCCTAACCTGTACTTTTGTATCCACAATTGGCAGACCCTGGCATCCAGATAAGTCCCTTGTAACTGGTACTTCTAGTACCAAGGGCCCTGATGCCAAGGAAGGTCTCTAAGGGCTGCAGCATGTCTTATGCCACCCTGGAGACCTCTCACTCAGCACAGACACACTGCTTGCCAGCTTGTGTGTGCTAGTGAGAACAAAACGAGTAAGTCGACATGGCACTCCCCTCAGGGTGCCATGCCAGCCTCTCACTGCCTATGCAGTATAGGTAAGACACCCCTCTAGCAGGCCTTACAGCCCTAAGGCAGGGTGCACTATACCATAGGTGAGGGTAGCAGTGCATGAGCATGGTACCCCTACAGTGTCTAAACAAAACCTTAGACATTGTAAGTGCAGGGTAGCCATAAGAGTATATGGTCTGAGAGTCTGTCAAACACGAACTCCACAGCACCATAATGGCTACACTGAAAACTGGGAAGTTTGGTATCAAACTTCTCAGCACAATAAATGCACACTGATGCCAGTGTACATTTTATTGCAAAATACACCCCAGAGGGCACCTTAGAGGTGCCCCCTGAAACTTAACCGACTGTCTGTGTAGGCTGACTAGTTCCAGCAGCCTGCCACACTAGAGACATGTTGCTGGCCCCATGGGGAGAGTGCCTTTGTCACTCTGAGGCCAGTAACAAAGCCTGCACTGGGTGGAGATGCTAACACCTCCCCCAGGCAGGAGCTCTGACACCTGGCGGTGAGCCTCAAAGGCTCACCCCTTTGTCACAGCCCAGCAGGGCACTCCAGCTTAGTGGAGTTGCCCGCCCCCTCCGGCCACGGCCCCCACTTTTGGCGGCAAGGCTGGAGGGAACAAAGAAAGCAACAAGGAGGAGTCACTGGCCAGTCAAGACAGCCCCTAAGGTGTCCTGAGCTGAAGTGACTCTAACTTTTAGAAATCCTCCATCTTGCAGATGGAGGATTCCCCCAATAGGGTTAGGATTGTGACCCCCTCCCCTTGGGAGGAGGCACAAAGAGGGTGTACCCACCCTCAGGGCTAGTAGCCATTGGCTACTAACCCCCCAGACCTAAACACGCCCTTAAACTTAGTATTTAAGGGCTACCCTGAACCCTAGAAAATTAGATTCCTGCAACAACAAGAAGAAGGACTGCCCAGCTAAAAACCCCTGCAGAGGAAGACCAGAAGACAACAACTGCCTTGGCTCCAGAAACTCACCGGCCTGTCTCCTGCCTTCCAAAGAACTCTGCTCCAGCGACGCCTTCCAAAGGGACCAGCGACCTCTGAATCCTCTGAGGACTGCCCTGCTTCGACGACGACAAGAAACTCCCGAGGACAGCGGACCTGCTCCAAAAAGACTGCAACTTTGTTTCAAGAAGCAGCTTTAAAGAACCCTGCAACTCCCCGCAAGAAGCGTGAGACTTGCAACACTGCACCCGGCGACCCCGACTCGGCTGGTGGAGAACCAACACCTCAGGGAGGACCCCCGGACTACTCCACGACTGTGAGTACCAAAACCTGTCCCCCCTGAGCCCCCACAGCGCCGCCTGCAGAGGGAATCCCGAGGCTTCCCCTGACCGCGACTCTCTGAAACCTAAGTCCCGACGCCTGGAAAAGACCCTGCACCTGCAGCCCCCAGGACCTGAAGGACCGGACTTTCACTGCAGAAGTGACCCCCAGGAGTCCCTCTCCCTTGCCCAAGTGGAGGTTTCCCCGAGGAAGCCCCCCCTTACCTGCCTGCAGCGCTGAAGAGATCCCTTGATCTCTCATTGACTTCCATTGCGAACCCGACGCTTGTTCTAACACTGCACCCGGCCGCCCCCGCGCCGCTGATGGTGAAATTTCTGTGTGGGCTTGTGTCCCCCCCGGTGCCCTACAAAACCCCCCTGGTCTGCCCTCCGAAGACGCGGGTACTTACCTGCAAGCAGACCGGAACCGGGGCACCCCCTTCTCTCCATTATAGCCTATGCGTTTTGGGCACCACTTTGAACTCTGCACCTGACCGGCCCTGAGCTGCTGGTGTGGTAACTTTGGGGTTGCTCTGAACCCCCAACGGTGGGCTACCTTGGACCAAGAACTGAACCCTGTAAGTGTCTTACTTACCTGGTAAAACTAACAAAAACTTACCTCCCCCAGGAACTGTGAAAATTGCACTAAGTGTCCACTTTTAAAGTAGCTATTTGTGAATAACTTGAAAAGTATACATGCAATTGAAATGATTCAAAGTTCCTAATGTACTTACCTGCAATACCTTTCAAACAAGATATTACATGTTAAATTTGAACCTGTGGTTCTTAAAATAAACTAAGAAAAGATATTTTTCTATAACAAAACCTATTGGCTGGATTTGTCTCTGAGTGTGTGTACCTCATTTATTGCCTGTGTGTATGTACAACAAATGCTTAACACTACTCCTTGGATAAGCCTACTGCTCGACCACACTACCACAAAATAGAGCATTAGTATTATCTATTTTTACCACTATTTTACCTCTAAGGGGAACCCTTGGACTCTGTGCATGCTATTCCTTACTTTGAAATAGCACATACAGAGCCAACTTCCTACAGGGGCAATTTTCTATACTGTGTAACTTACCAATACTAAATAATGAGTTGCCAAAAGTGTGGCCTCACTCCCCCTTCGCCATTTCTTCCACAACCTGGTAATCCTTTATTTAAATGGCCAGACTGGAAAGAATACCTTATTAATTACATTTCTGCTCTACAGGGGGATTATGATAAGAAGTTTACTCCTTCTAGAAGAAAAAGATTCTACTACCCAGTCTTGGCCTTCATGGTTTGCATGTATACACTCAGATGAGAAAAAACAACAAGACCTGCTGACAGCGCAGAGGCATTTAATGATGCCCTGGAAGATTTAGATGCTCACTACCAAACAGCTGTTTGTGCGGCTATTGACAGGTACCCAATTTTCCAAAGGAAACAAGAAAAGACTGTGTCAGTAGAGGACTATGTAGTTGCACTCAAGAAACTGGTAATTATGGGTACATTTGGGGCGTTGCATGATGACCTCATAAGAGATCAGTTGGTAATGCATTCTAATAATGCAGGTATCCAAGAGAAACTGTAGGGGTGTGGCAACTCACTGTTAAATGAAATATGTGCTATTGTAAAGAAGGCTGAAATGTCTGATAGGTGTGCCAAGGCTGCTTTGAAAAGTAGTGGTGAAAGGGAGTCAGTATGCAAGGTGTCTATTCCCAAGGATGATGAGAAGAAAAGTGGAGATACAGAGTAGCAAGGGTCTTGGTGGAAGAAGTCAGTTAAAAGTAAACCTGAGTTGCATGGCAAGCAGCCCCAGTGTTTAAGATAAGGAAGTAGGCCCTATGGCCAGGGTCAAAAATTGGCCTGCGGTTAAATCCAAGTGTGCATATTGCAGAATCGTTGGCCATTTTGCCAAGGTTTGCAGGAAGAAGAATAAAAAAGGAGACAGGAATACTATTATGTGTGTGATGGATTATGAGGCTGGTGTGGAAGGAGAAAAAACCCAGGGTCACCGTATACCATTGTGCCGTGTTCTGTGTGGGAGGACAAGTTTGCAGTTGTTTTGGGTGGCCATTTGAATCCTACAGATGTACATCCTGTTACTTTTACAGCCAAAACAATCCCTATGGTAGGTTTTCTCTCTTTATTTTAAGCATGAGTCTCGGTTTCACAGTGATTAGCCTACAACCCACTGGGCCCGCCGTGATACAACATGCAGAGAGTATCACGTAAGCAAGGACACATTGGTAGCCCAGAGGCTGCAGGAGCCATCAAACTTTGTGAGAAGCCGTGTTTGAGGAAAAAGAAACACAAACAACCCCTACCCACCCACCCACCCCCATACCCTGGTGCGGTTTCATCTGTATCAGCCTATATTGTACTGCTATAGTGACTCAAGAGGGGAATGCCCATCATGTGTGGTGTGCCAGTAAGGTGGTGTTCACGCCAGGGGTCTGATCAGGAATCAGCCGCAGAAGTTTCAAATAGACAGGGCAAGTTAATTTTTTTAATTCAGTAAAGAGGGGGTTTATGAAGGGGGCCCATAGTTCAGCATATGTGGCACAGTCTGCTTAAGTAGACATAGCTAACTTCACCATCCCCAGTATAAACCAAAGTTTGTTTAGCCAGGAAGTATGGGCTGGTGTCTTGTCGGTGCCCCAGAGAGATAGGATAACCTGCTGGGCCGCTGCTAATGCCAGGGCCATTTGCCCCCCTCGTACAGAGCGCAGTGGGTATGTCAAAGGGTTGGGCAGGCCCAGGAGCGTGTAGGCGGGGAATCGTGGAATATAGGTGTTGTAAGCTGTATCAACATCATCTAAAACCTGCTCCCAGTACCGTGTTAGTTTCAGACAGTGCCTTGGGAGGTGTACAAAGGTCCCGGTGGCATCACAACCCCACAGTTTTATATGTGGATTCAGTGGCAGCTGTATTGTACGTAGTAATGGACTCTGTAAAAGATGTCCTTCCACTCCTGGGCTGTCAGTGTTCTACCCAGTTCTGCCTCCCACCCGAGCTGTCCCATGGACTTGGGTGAACTGTCCTCCTGTGTCAGGAATGTATAGAGTTCAGATATGAGTGGTTTGTTGTCTTGTTTAAGTAGGAGCCACCTTTCAAAGGGAAATAGCGGTCTACTCGATCCCGGCTGGATCCCAGTCATTGATACCCAATGAAAGACTTGGAGGTAGTGTACGTAATCGGCATCCATCAGGGAATAGTCATCCTTCAGTTGGATTAGCCCTTGGGTGTCAAAGAGATTGCCTATCCGCTTACATTCGGACATTAATACTGAGAATTTTAGGTTCCATTGCACCTTAGAGGATTGTGCAGGCGTCTAGGGAGGTCCCAGTAGGTCATCGGGCAACAGTTCCATGTAGTGCAGAGACAGATAAGGCAGTAAGAAAATCTGTGGCAGCTAGAGGCACCAGGGTAGCCAAACATACCCCTCCAAAACAACAGAAGAAGAATCTAATCTTCAAAACATATAACAGTCCATTAACCATGGAAACATAGAATAGTATGTGGCCCAGGCAGGTTGGTTGTGGGGGGAGAAATGTCCACCCAGGGGCTGCTGTATCTTCGGAGGCAAAAAGGGTAGTTCCGAATCAAAAAAGTAGAGTCCCCTAGCCTGCACCTTCCCCTTTGTGCTCCTCCCTTGCAGTTTGGATGTTGAAGTTGGATGTCCCATTTTAGGAAGAGTCTACTTTACCAGTGTCCCCTGATAGCAAGTTCAGATTAGCCTGTCTTTCTAGAGCCATGGTTTCAGGATCCGGACAAGCCACACTAGTAGTGTGATTTGCTTGGCATTTCTGTAGATGACTCTGTGATTTTGGGCCTCTGGGGCTAGCTGGGCGGTCATCTGTGGGAGTCTCCTCAATACCCATTACGTGGCAAGCCTCTTGGAGAGAGTGGATCTGGTGGAGTTTTCCTTCACGGCAAAAGATGAACTGAAAGGGGTGGCCCCAAGAGTAAGAGACACCAAGTATCCGCAGGTGAGCAGTGACAGGCGGAAAGCGTGCCACATCTGGAGCGTGATGACCTGAAAGAGCAAAGGAGTATGCCCTCTGAATTTAAATGGGTGTAAGGCCTGAGCATTGCACACTATGGCCTCCTTCAGCTGAAAATCATGCAGGCACCAGGATATCTGAAGATAGGCTTTTGCCGGGGGGGGTAGCCTACACGGTGAAGCCTATTGAGTTTTATTGCTGCTTCAGGAGGATCACCTGATATTTGCTGGAAGAGAGCCGTGGCATAGTCAAAGAGGTCAGTTCCCTCCGAGATAGTGGGGATGCCCCAGATTAGAATTTTGTTTTGTCTAGAGTGGTTCTCAAAGTCTTCCTTGTGCGCCTGTAAGTCCAGTTGTTGGTCCTGAAGCTGAACGATTTCTTGCTGAAACCCTTCTATTTCCTCGTTGCGCCCATCATGCTTGTCTTCCAGTGCAGAGACCCTCTCACCGATATCATCCAGGTCGCGGCGTATGTCCTGCCACTCAGCTAAGAGGTTTTTCTTGACCACTTGTAGGTCGTCGTAGAGAGAGGAGTATAGGGACTCCGATAAGACCCGTGTCACTGGGCTGTCCGTTTCCAGCACGATTGTGCTCACTGGTAGAAATTCTATTTCTTGTTGCGCCCATCATGCTTGTCTTCCAGTGCAGAGACCCTCTCACCGATATCATCCAGGTCGTGGCGTATGTCCTGCCACTCAGCTAAGAGGTTTTTCTTTACCACTTGTAGGTCGTCGTAGAGAGAGGAGTATAGGGACTCCAATAAGACCTGTGTCACTGGGCTGTCCGTTTCCAGCACGATTGTGCTCACTGGTAGAAATTCTATCACCTGTTGAGCCTTCGAGGGTCTCGTCATCATACCCCGGATGGAGCGATCTTTTTTTGTTCTGGGTTGCGGACATGGCGATGGCGTCCACTTTCCATCGTCAGGCAGTCTCAGCCACAAAAGGCAGTGGGGCTCTCCCTCTTCCTAGGGCCCAGGGAAAGTCACAGAAAGGAGGATAACAAGCCCGCTCGCAGTGCTGGCCCCAAAGAGAGAATCCCTTAGATGCTTGGAGAGCAGCCTCGCTAAAAATGTGCAGCCCAAGGAGTAGTCTCGGGCCTGCCTTAGGGTGATCACTGAGTGGGCTTCAGGTTTAGAAGACTGGGACCGTGCAGATCTCCCAGAAAGCGAGTGCAGAGGGTTAGCTGATGGAGTGTTGCATTAGGCAAAGCGCAGCACAGGTGCACATTCGAGGCCCAGGCCGTTGGTGGGTGTAGTTGGTGTGGGAGTGCAGATGGGAGATCAGCAAGTATCAGCAGTGCAGCAGGTCACAGTGTGCTTCAGCACTCCCTAGGCAGTAGGCAAGAGAATCGTGGGGGCCACCCCGACCTCACCTCTATGGTTGAGGGCCAGTGAGCACTTGAGGCGTTCCTTAGTTGGATGGAGGCAGCAGCAAGTGCCCGTTGGCAAGGGTCACCGTGCCGCCTGGGCCCAGCCGCTGGGCCAATCGCAGAGCGCGTGGTGCAAGGCCTTCACGGTTGCGCTAAAGCCCAGGAGGTTGCTCTGTGCTCGGCTGCCGTGCCGCATGTAAGGTGGTATCTGGGCCTCAGAAATTGTTGGCGTCAACAAGGTGGAGGTAGGCTCCCGTGTTACATGTCTGGGGCTGGGCGCGGCCGGCTGCAGGTGTTCACGACCTTGCCCTCGTTCCAGGTGGCAGCCACTAGATGGGCAGCCGCGCCGCTGAACCGTCCGAGCAGTGGTGGGGACCAGCTGAGATGCCAAGGGGGTGTGTGTTGCTCACCGCTGAGGTGGGCTCATCTACGGGTCCCACCTGCCGATTCCACTCCAGGGCTGGGAGGTTGCTCTGCTCCAGGGGTGGGGAGGGGGGTGCACATTTCAGACAACGGTCTGTGCCATCTTAAATCTCCAAGCATCACCTCACATTTCTTCGCTTTGGGACACAGTCTCCGGCAGCAGGAGGGTAGTGCCGGGGGCCCCCTGCGGCATCTGCAGCTTCCACTCTGCCCAGGGGAGAGCTGTGGGAAGCAAAGTCTGTGGCAGGAAGGGCGCTAGTTGCTACGATGTTTGGCAGGTGGTGGAGAGATGAGGAAGCGTGTCTTAGCCACCCACCAAATTTGGCCATACTCTTCCCTATGGTAGGTTTTAGAGAGGGTAAATTTGAATTTAAAAAACATGACAGCCCAAGGGCAGAAAAAGGGCCATCACTACTTGGTTGGGTGGATCAGGGGGCTTTAGTTATTACCAGGACCACTGGAATTATGCGACAGGAGAGGCTTAATTATGCTGCAGGTTTGAGTAAATTATGCAGTAAGAAAAGGCAAATTATACAACATAATACAGCACATTTTGTAATAGTATTCATATTTCATAATTTTTAAACTTGGTAACATTCTCTGGGCATTGGTTGTAACTTAATAGTGCCAGTTTAACATCACGTTAGAGCAGTAAGCCAGGGGATATAGCAGTAAGACAGGCGATATAGCAGTAAGCCAGGGGGTTGGAATTCCTGTAGCCCAATGTTTGGTGTCAAAGGCAACAAGTTTTCATTTTTATTTTGACCCTGGGACAAGTAGGCCCAACCTGTGCAGCACAAACACTTTGGCTGCCAATTTACAGTATCACATTATGGAGCAGGGAAAGGAATGATCTCCAGTTGAGGTAATATGTGTGTCCATTTGTTAATGCTATTTGAACTTGTTTTTATGGTTCATTAATGCAAAGCCCTTATTGTTAGAGTGAGTACACCAAATACACGTTGTAAGCTTGGACTGCACTATTGACAGTGGTTCCAGTAAAAAACATGTGCACGCACATTTGCAAAGTTTAACAATATCAGGCTACATATAATGCTCCCAGAATGCTCTCTGATTAGATGCAAATATCTGCAGAAGTTTGAAAGCAAGACTAATGATCTCTTTGCTTTCAAAATAAAATGTTATTAGGAAACAAATGTTTTGCTAACTTACTTTGAAATTTACAATTTCTTTGAAGCATCATTGAGTGAAATGTTTTGATGCAGGCTTATAGTTCCAAAAAGTAGTCCTGATGGAAAATCAGTGTAAGCATTTTCAACAAAATTTTGGGAAACATGAAAATAAACAAGCGTTGGCAAAGCCAAGTGGTCCGACATTGGTGGTCGGTCTTTTGGTTTTGTCAGTGCATGTCCTGCTCTGCCATGACTTTTGTAAAATGTTGTGGTTGAAGGAGCTGCCTGGCCCTCCCCATTGTAATTGACATTGGCAAAAAGCATTTATGGTCTCAAAAGGCACTCATTGCCACAGTAGTTCCTGGTACTGAACAAAACGACTTTGTTTGACAATATGCTCCTTGCGAAAGAGCAGCTTGCTATCACTCACAGTGAAGCCACCCGACACATGGATAGTAAGAGAGAGAATTTTAATACAAAAACAAAAAGTAGAATTTCAATTTAAAACAAAACATCTTGGTTAATGCCACACCCATTTAGGGCCCCTGTTATTAAAGAAAGTCACAAAAGTGCATCTGTGGTACATGTTTTTGCATTAGGGCAGATTTACATATTTCATGAATTCACAAGAATTTACAGAAGTAGACCAGGAAATTGTACTTCTAGAAAATATTTGTGGACTGTATTTTAGCACAAGCAAATATGCATGTGTAGATTTGCTCATGTGAAATCTGTTGAGCGTTTACAAGTTCACTTTGCCTCCAACCACTTTCCCCCCAACCTTGTAAAAAGTTTTACTTGTGCCCTTGTCAGGAGTTAATTGGCAACCTTTCTCAGTACTGGAAAAGATTAGAGAAGAGCAAGTGAAAACTCCTAAAACATACAAGTTAGGTGGTTTGCCCAGTCTTGAATGGGCATTCAGACCCTGGAACTGTTGCTCACTGCTACCTCCAACCACCGGCAAGGTGGCAAAATAAGGAAATTGCTAGCACTCAAGACCCACTATAGTATTAGCCTTCTCATAATCAGAGAGGCTCTTATCAGAGCTCTTTATAATGAGATTGCTGCTTAAATGTTTCACCGCACCTTATGGTGCCAAAGGGACAAGTAGATTTTTTTTACAGGACAAGTAGATTTACGAAACTACCGGTCCCGTGCACAAGTAGATATTTTATTAAATTCCACACCCCTGAATAAGCAACAGAAAGGTGACCACTCTAGCTTTCGAAAGGGCCTTCCACTGCAGGCACATGTTGTCACATTTTTAGTAACTTTTGGACATTTAGAGCTAGAAATATACATTATTTTATGTTGAATTCTGCAGATTATGCAGCAGATGATGGATTATGTATCAAATCTATAATTATGTGAAAATTGCCACAGCTGCACCATCACATAATTTCAGTGGCCCTGGGTATTACCTTTGACCCCAATAGATGGAGCAGTACCAGTATGTCCTAAGGTCAGGAATATACCTATGAGTGTCAGGGAAAGTGTCATGAAAGAGTTGGATGCCTTGGAGTGTAAAAGGATTATAGGACCTGTAGAAAGTGCAGAATGGCTGGCTCCCTGTGGCCCTTTACGGCTATGCATTGACCTCTGGGACTTGAATAAAAATATTGTTATTGACAAGTTTCCCCTACGTAGGATTGATGAGCTCCTGTTACAATCCTAGGCTATAAAATATTTTTCGATGATAGATCTAACTTTGGCCTATCACCAGGTCCAACTGCATCTATCGAGTAGGAATCTTACAGCGTTCAACACTCCTTTAGGGTGTTATAGATTCATATGCATACCGTTGGCATTGCGGTGGCGGTGTTTCAGACCCTGATGCACAAACTTTTAAAGGTGTCAAAGGAGTGACGTACTTTCAGGACAGTATACTGGTGATGGACAGACACAGGCAGGACCATGACTTTAGGTTGAAGTTGGTGTTAGGGAAATTAGCTGACAAGGGACTGACTGCTGAACTAAAGAAATATAAGTTTTCAATGAGGTCTGTAACATACCTTGGTCATGAAGTGGGCAGTGATGGTATTTATCCCAAAAAGGACATCATTGAGGCAATTAGTAATGCCCCAGCCCTGACTTCCAATGAAAAAGTTGGCTCCTTTATTGGTCTCTCAGAATTTTATTCCCTATTTGTACAAAACCTTGCTATGAAAACACATGGTATGGGACAGTTGTTAAAGAAGAGGCAAGAATTCAGTTGGAATGAAGAATTGCAAACGGATTTTGAAAGAATAAAGCATGTTATAATTACAGTGGTTCCCTTGCAAGGGTTTGAAGTGGGAGCATGCAGTATTTTCACCACAGATGCCGGTGGGAAGGGCCTGGGGGCAGTATTAACCCAAATGTATGGAGCGGGAGAAGAATGCTCAGTGGCATACGCTCCCCCTGATTGTCCCCAGCTGAAGGGGAAGTTCTCAGTGATCAAGAAGGGAATGTTAGCTGTAGTCCGTGTAGAGCAGTGGAAAAATTCAGGAAGTATTTTTGGGGATCTCAGTTTAAAATCCATGCGGACCTTAAACTACTGATGAAAGTTCTTACATCAAGTGGCATTATCAGGGCCACTCGGCGAATTGCAAGAATGACTTTGAGGTTACTGGATTTTGTGTACGGTGTTGAATACATGCCTGGGAAATACAACAGTGTTGCAGATTATTTAAGCCATTCTCCTTTTCTTTTAGATGAACAGGTAAATATGGAGTGGGATGACTACAGCGTGACTATGATTGAGGCTGGCAAAGAGGCCATATTTAATGAGGAATGGGAAGCAAAGTGTAACATTGGTGTTGGTCAAAAAATACATCATTAATGATTGGTCAGATAAAAGCAAGCTACAAGATGAATGCAAGAGATTGTGGGAAATTAAAGATGAAATCTCTCAGCGATTCAGGATATGTTCTCCCGGGGGTACAGGTTGGTACCTTCGGAGGGGTAGAGATTGAGAATTTTTGACATAAACCATGAAGGACACGTTGGTATTGTTAAACTAAAAAAAGAGTGAAGTCAGCCTATTGGTGGCCAGGCATAGATGTGGACACAAATAGAGTTGGAAATAATTGCCAGTTATGTGCCAATTCCGACAAAGCACAGTGTATGTTCATGCCACATGGGCGATCAGAGGTGTCCAGAGTATCTATAGGAAGACTTTAGCATAGACATTCTGGGACCTATTTTAGATGATTGAGGTGTATCCAAATATGTTATAGTGGTCATAGACCATTACTTCAAATGGCCTGAAATTGAGACGTCAGATGTAATTGATGCCTATGCTATAGTTTACTTTCTAGAGAAGATATTTTTAAAAAGAGTGTACTCCTAAGCCCATACTTAGCGATAATGGGCCAAAATGTATCCCTGAAAAGTACGAAAAGTTCTTGAGCAGGAATGGGATAACTTGGAAGAAAACTCCAGTTTGCCATACTTCTGGGAATGGCACCATGGAATGCTTTAACAGAGTGGTAATAGGCAGTGTACAAGCAGGCGTCAATGCTGGTCAGGATTGGGTGAAGGAGTTGAGTAGCACAGTCTGGGCTTATAGGATACCACCCACGGGAACAGGGTATAGCCCATTGAGAATTCCTAGAGGTAGAGAGACGTTTCTGAAAGACAGTATAGCTTTGAGAAATATGAAAAATTGTAGTTCATGGTCTCCTGCTGTGGTGAAAAGTAATCTGATAAAAATGTAGAAGTAACACAAAATGTACTATGACAGGAAGCTTGGTTTGAAAGAGGTGTATTTATCACCTGGCGATTGGGTGAGAGTAAAGTTGAGCCACAAAACAAACAAGGGGTCTAGCAAGTTTTCAGAACCATTTCAGGTTGTAGACGTTTATACTAAATCTGCGTTGTTGGGTGACAAAAAGATATGGCATTTTGGTAGAATGTCCAGGTGCAATAAAGGTCTTGATTGGTTATTTGCTAAAAGAGAGGGAGGAGATTCTCCACGTTCTATGGAATGTATGTGGGATGATGTAGCAAATGCAAACAAGGAAGTAAGAGCACCCACTTTCTGAGAAGGAACTGAGAGTGGTAGTGGATATATCCACACTCCAGTTACTAACACTACTAAATTGAGGAGTAGCACGAAAGCAACATATGTGTTTAGGTCTATTATGTTGCAAAAAAAAAAAAGATTCTGTAATATGATTGTGTATACTCTGTCAAAGGAGTAACTGCTATGAGCTATAGTATTGATAATTTTTTCCCTCTAATTGTGTTGTATATTAACAAAGGTATATGGGTTGTTGCATAAGGAGTGGGAAGTAATATGTGATATTTCATTTACAGTTATACCTCTATTGCAGTTGTGTCAGTATTAATTTGCATGTAACAACCTTTCTGTAATATGTGGTATTTCAGTTACACTTATACTGCTATTGAATCGTTATCAGTTTGCATGTAACAACCTTTCTATTTTCATTGCGCATATGATAGCCTTTATGTTTTGGAATTTGCTTATTTAGTCTACTATTTATTAAGTCTATCGTCGTTGTGGTTAAGAAGGGAAGATGTGGTACCCAGGTTACCTGTGACTAGGTAATGAATGGGATGCCACAGGTTCTGGAATGTGGTGATGGAGATGCGTGCCAGTTGGAAGGTATACTGGTGGTGTGAGGACGCTACCAGCTTGCTCTTGAATAAACGTACAACTTGCCTTCTTGTATGAGCATCGTTCTTACAGAGTCGCCTTTCAAGTCACGCTCGCTCTTTTGGATGGGGATGGTTTGTGTGGGAGAGATATGAGCCCGCCTTTTTGCTTTGCACTCCATTCTGTTGTGGCGAGTGCAGGGTTTTACCTCGGGAGAGGCGCGAAGAGCCTGTAGGTAAAAGCATTGGGGTTCCTTTGGATACGGGTTTTATTTGCAGAGAGGGAGCCTGCTTCTAAAGGCTCCGGGATGGGTCGAATGTGCCGCTTTCTTTAGATGAGAGTGCGGGAGCCCGTCTCGATCTTCTCCGTGCCTACGTTATATTCTGTCATCAGTGAGCCTCTGCACAAGCAGAGACTTGAAAATAATTGGCATGTAAGGTTTTTTTTGGAATACGATAGGTGTTTTCAGAATTCAAGGCAGTGTATTTATATAACACGTGGAAGATTTTCACATTAGTATATTCAGATAATATATTTGCTTTGAGAAATTGTTATTAAAAGTGAGTTATTAAACATGCACTATGAAACATTCCGTTTCGCCTTTATAAAAATGATGTTATTGAACTAAGAGGCAAGCTGGTTATCTTGTGTATACTTTGTGGTTTATATTCTTATTCTAGATGGAGGAACTTTATAGGCTATCAAACGCAAGAGGTTTTTTCACAGCGCTCAAACTGAGCTCACATATTTGAAGGTGGTCTTTTGTGTCATTTGAAGTTCTTTCTTTTTTTTCATGTTGCTCGCTTATGTTCCTGTCTTCTTTAAATAATCCTTTATCTCTGCCCACTCCTTGCAGCTCTTTACCACCAGGCTCTTTTTGGATAACGTCGGTTGCTTTCATTTCAGAACAACAAGAATTGCAAAAGTGTTACCACATTAGAGCAAGGAACACAGAAGGGAGTAAGAAGGAGCGCACAGAGAACTATAGCTATTACTTAGTTCCTCATGCTGTTTAATAGAAGCAATGAATTGGAGAAGAAAGGATACACCCAAACAGCCAGTGACATTATGTGAGTGATATATACTGCACTCTTTTAAGCCAATAAGTGTTTGACAAATCCTCAGGCCAGTGACTGAAAAAATCTAATCGAAGTGAGGCAGTGGATAATAAAAATACAGGTGGGCGCGCCACTGAAAGCTCAAGTCTTATGCCTGGCTGTGGCTCAGCTCAAAGTCCTTTTGGAACATTGAGCCCAAAACTATCTAAGTTCTCAGGTGGTTTCTGCCTGCCACTTACCCTACTCTTATGGTCTTTAAAAGTTAAATAGCTACCCATTTCGTGACACTTTAAAACACGCAAACCAGAGAACCTAGAATTAATTACCGGTCCCTCCTTAACCAAATTGTACGATGTTAGGCATATATTTTATTTTAATGACCCTCTTTTTACTTCATTATCATATATGAAAGTACTTTCAAATACGTTAGTCCAAAATACAAGCTATAAAAAAACATACAGTTTGAATAACTATAGCGTTGCTCTATCTAAAAGAATCTGGGTCACATACAGGCTGCACATGACAACTGAGTTGCTTCTTAGGTCACTAAAGGTATTGTCATCGGAACAAAGGCAGGGCTGGAACATTTCTAAGTTCATGTTAAAAAATATATCCCTTTTAATAAGTACCGGTCAGTCCAGTGATATAATGTGATAATTATGGTCAAAGCTTCCACGTGTTAGAGTGCACTTGTTTAAATTTTGAGGAGACTATCATATTTTACATGGTGTTTGCTGCATGATTTTATGGCAGCCATTTTCAGGGCTCAGCTCGTGCACTGGCTCTTAGAGAAAGCCAGATGCTTGATTCTGCTCACCATGTAAATGTGTTGGCTCACTCACCTCTACTTAAGTGGTGGAGCCAAAGCACGCTCTATATTGCAAGCAAGAGATCGGATTGAAAGCTGTGATCTCGTAACCCATACATATTGACTCTGCCCACTAACAGTGTATCCCATTTTTAGAGCATAGCTCCCCTCAAGCTAGCGATGTAACTCGCAATGTTGAAAATCCTCTGTATTTTTGGGAGTGGCATAGCATGTTGGTGTAGATGTATATGAGATGCTTGCATGGGAGTGGAAAGAGGAATGCATGTACTGAAGTAGACTGTTAAATCGTGGCAACATTAAATTCTGTTTGAAACTGTTGAGGTTATAATTTGTCATTCATTATTGTCCAGAACAATTCCAAAATGCTGAATTTAAAAAATCATATTCATCACATACGTTATTTAGGTCATCTTTCTGTACCCTAAAAATCCTTTACTATCCCTTAATGCTGCCCTTCTCAGAAACCGAAAAATTGCTTCATGCCACCAATTTCTGAACCCAAAAAACTGCTCTTCCTACCCTTAAACACTACCCTTCCCAGAACTCCGAAAAACCCTTAATACCGCTTAATGCTTCTTTCCCAGAACCCTAAAACCCCATTCTAATCCTTAATACTACCCTTCCCTGAACCTTTAAACACCTTAATGGTACCCATCCCTGAAATCTAAAAACCTTTTACTACCCCAACACCACACATTCCTTAACAAAACCCTTACTAGCCCCAAACCTGACCTTTCAAAAAACCCTAAAAACCATTTCTGATCCTAAACGCTAGCCTTCATGAAACTCTAAAAACCCTTCTCTACTCCTTAACGCTATCCATCCCTGAACCCTAAAAACTGTTTAACTACCCCATTAATGCTTCCTTGAACCAGAAAAACCCTTTCTAGTTCCCCTTCCCTGTCCCCATCTCACTCTAAATGCTACTCTCTACTTTAGCAGGGAGGCACCCCATTGCCCCTTCTCTCAGTGCATTGTCCAGGCAAGGCACAACATTTTTCAGTTTTTATGTAGTTATTACTTTTTTTCAGTAGACCACATTTTTGATGACTGTTTTTTAAAGTTTGTGTTTTTTCTTTCTTCGTTTTTGAGTGCAAAGCGAAAGAAGCAAGTGTTAGGAGGCACATGACAAGGAATAGTATTAGCGGGGGGGATGGCATGGGAAAGGAATGGCTGACTGAATAGCAGGGAGAATATGGTAACAGGATGTAGACCTAGGATGGTGATAATGAAGGAAGGGAAAGAGAAAGATAGGAGAGGGATCAGAGATCTGTCACCTGTTTCGTTAATGACGTACATGCAGAGTGTCGTACTGTAAAAACACCTGTGATTGTCACATGCGTCAAATAAAGAACTTTATTCTGCTATTGAATTCTGTTTTGCTTCACTAATTACCGAGCTGAAACACTCAAGCACTGACAAAAATCTCTGGAATGCGCTTCTTAGTCCAAAGAAGACATTTATTATTTCACTACGCAAGGTTCCTAAAAGGAGATTAGCATACTGAAGGCACACATTCAAAAGTGGTCAGAGCAATGAAATGAAAGAATGTACAAATGATTCTCCACTGCAATATACACAGCAAATATATGTATCGGTATTATAATGCAAAGCAAATAATGAATTAAAAATATGCATCACCATGAGAAAAGGGCAACACTGCTTCATCTCCCTCCTATTCAGCATCAGATCGCCAGATCCCAGAATCGATAGAGGACAGAGAGATCAATTATCCCACAAGAAGGATGGCACACTCCAGCTTCCTCGATGTGCATGAGATCTGCAAACACTCTCTGTCCCCGGTCCATCTGGTCTCGGCCTCTTATACTTTGAACAAACAAGAGAGGTAAAATCTAGAGCCTCCTTCTCCCTGCAGAAGTGTATTTATTCAAAAATTGCTGAATGCTTTAGGCTTGCTTTGAAAATAACATGCCGGGACTTGGCCACAATCCCAAGGTGCCAATTCAAAACAAGACCGTCCCTGCTGTCTGAGTACATTCTTATCAGCCTAAGCCCTACTGGGAAAAAACACGAAGAATACAAACAAGAGCACAGTACAATGTGGAAAACAACTTGCAGCTTTTAACGTGGCAGTGGCTAAAGCTAAAATGAAGTCAATAGGCAAAATGAAGCTGGTGGTCACTAATGTGACGGTGCAGTGATAGGCTAAGTGCAACGTGGAGTCAGTGGTCAAAACTCACATATCATTACAAATTCCTTAGTACTTTCTTTGCATTTTAATGTAACTACTACCTTGATGTTAGCACTGGAATTCTCTGTTGAAACATACAAACGTGTGGCAGGCTGTTGTGTTAATTTTAGGAAATAGTATGTTTTATGAAAGAATTTCTTTCTGCTGGTCAGAACGTTTTGTAGCTGGTGAAAATGGGAGCTGATCAACAAATGTAATATAGTGCAACAGGTACAGTTTCAATGTTACTCATGCAACAAGCTAAAATTTGCACATATTTGATTGTTTGTTGTTTACATGTGCAGGTCTCCATGTGTGCACTGCTGCACATTGAAGTGCATAACAAGGCACTTAAACTATGTCCAACAATTGTTTATTCATTCGAGGAATCCAAACATACTGCCAAGCAAGTTGAGGCTAGATCACTATCCGTTCTTTTTACAAATCACTGTTTTCTGGTGTGCCTCTGCAGCTCATTCAATTAGAGCAGACCAACACAAGAGGCCCCACAAATTAACCGTTTTTTTTTAATGAAAACCTAGGATTAGACACAAGTTCCAGTGAGACTCTTCTGGTAATCACACACCCATCATCTGCAATATCCTCATTGTGTGTTCCTCGTGTTTTCTACTCCCACAGTCACCCATGTCCACACAGCACCCTCGATTGTCTTTCCATAGCAACCTTTCACCATCCTCATACCACACGCTTCTCTCCTTCTTCATGCCATAGGTCCCTACCTGGATCTGCCTCAATCACTCTTTCTCCCTTACCACCTCCCTCTATAGGTAGTTCATATTATCTCTCACTCACGATATCATTCATCGGGATGTAGGTCAGGAATATTGATGATGTCATATTGAATAGCCACAATTTCATGGCCAGAGCTTATTGGCAATTTCAGACACCCTCAGGAAGCTCCTAGATGGAGGCCAGAATGAAACCACTCATCCTAACTACTTGCATTTAATGACAGCAATTCTGCAAAACCAGTCAGTCACACCATACGCACGCAATGCTTACTGCAATAAAATTTTTTCATTTATGCAAATAATCACTTGTCGCCACTGACACTCACCGCCTATAGCTCACACCTTTCACTTACTATCATTTCAAAAAATAAATAACTGACATAACCAGTCACTCTTGCCATTTAGTCAAGTCTCACAGCCAGGTGCAGCCTATTTTCAGCCTTGTACAGCAGAACTCTGCTGCTCGCATCCCTCATACACTGCATATTTGTGATCGCTCTAAACATTTACCTTAGGCACTTGTATCACTCATTCACTACAACAGCAGCATCTATGCATCACCCAGCCGCTAACCGCAGTAACCCAGAACCATCCTGAAATGCCTGTCGCAAAAATCGACTTATGCCAGTACTACATTCTTCATGGCCAGTTGCTGTACCCCTCACTTACAACAGTTCTACGCTCATTCACAACACACTTGAACCTCTCTCCTGTCACGTGTTACATGTATCACTCACTGCTACTGTTCTGCTTCAAACTTAGAGGAAACAGTGCCAAGGAATGCAACACTCTTAGGTTGAGTAATTAATTTATTAAGGCACTTCCCAGATATCAAAGAAAAGCACACAAAAATATGAACATGGGCATTTAACTTGAATGCTGTAAAACAAGTAAATGCTAAAATACTGCAGTTAAACAGTGACAGACATAAAAAGTGCAATATATCAACAATGACTATATGCAGTGAATGTGTGTGTGTGTATAGATATATATGCATATATATATTATATGCAGAGCAAAGCTAGATAATTAAGAATAAAAATGCATCACCATGGGGATGGAATCCATCATCATCTTCGCCAACTTCAAGCTGAGGAACCCTGGACAGCCGAGACAGGAGAAACTTCCCGTTCCTTCTGCATCACTGCCAAGCTCCCCCACCTTGTATACCTTAAACAAACCCAACAGGAAGGTTCTGGCAAACTCCCCCTCCCTTCGAGTAAGTTATGAAATTCAAGCGCTGGCTTTGACGCAGATAGAGTACAAACACACAAAGGAATGTGCCCTGCCCCAATGCGCATTTCAGAGACAGAGGAGCAGTACTTTTCCGTAATGAAAACATTCCCAACCTGAGACTGTCTTATGTCTTCTGTCCACATCCACATGTTATGTTCCTGCACAGTGCAACACAGTGCTGGTGGGAAGAAACGCAAACACGTTCTATGTGGAGAACAAGCTTGGTATGGAAAAACCCTGCGCCACCAATGTGACAGCAGGCACCTGAAGCTAAGCACACAACGGAGTCTGTGGTCAAGAAGAGATGGTGGTTAAATACAGATAGCATTACACTCCACCCTTTGACCAGTGACTCACATAACCTACTGGTCTAAAAGTACCCCTTTTTGGTCTAAACATTGCAAGCAGGTTAAGTATACATTGTATACAGCAACATAACATTATTGTAATACCTAAAATAGTGCATAATTGCCCAAAATTAGGAAACCAGCTAAATAACCAGTCCCACCACCCATTAGCTACATCTTGTTTTACTCCCTTCACCAATTCATGCAAAGCTTTAATATGAGACTGGAGAGGGATGGAATGGTCTGACAAGTTAAATAGCACATATCCTCAAATTCTGAACAGCCATGATCATGCTTCAGGAGCAAGTATTAAATGGCTGCCTCGTTTTGCAATGAAGTTTTTCTAGTGCCTCGTATACCTAACAACAATTCAGACAAAGCAGTGGAGGTATGATTAATGCTCTTGACCATTAAACATGCAAACTTGTTAATAACCTGAGCGTTATAAGTAGCTAATCCAGAACTCCTACTATAGAAATACTTAAGCTTACATTCTCTGACTTAGATAATAACTGAATTTCAGAGTCACAGTCTTCACTTAATTTAACTGCTTCCCTTATGAGTCGCTTATGTGATAGTGTGAAATGGAGACATCATAAGTCCTAACCTCGTAAAAGCCCACAGTTCTCCAGTTATTTTGGCAGGAATGTACATATAGGTGGTGTTTCCACAAGAGAACAACCACTCCACTTGTAGTTTAACATGCTTGACATGACTAGCAGCAGTCACGATGTGTTGGCAAGACATGCTATTATTCATGTTTTTACAAATCTTATAATTTCCAAGCTGACACAGTACTCGTTGTTCCCACGGGATCTCTTCAGGAGACTCTGTTGTTGCTTCAAGACGCATTTGAGCAAATTTTTCGATTTTGTAAGTGTTGCAAGTTAAGTTGTAGCAGACATCACCGGTAGTAATCATGTGTGTTATATTATACCATCTTTTGTCCGTTACCTCTTGGCAAAACCTACAATATTCCTAGGGGGTGAGTGAGTACCTCATTTTTCTTCTACTGTTCATCTTTGTTGGTTGCATTGAAGATTTGCAGAAAAACAGAACAAGGTGTTGGTATGGTGACTAAACGTGGAGATAATATGAACAGCACTTTTCATATTGGTCATGCAGAAATCCAATCTGCTCAGCACAGTACGTGCCAAGTGGCTCCAAACATTCTCATTCTGATGCAGTAGAGGTGTCGATCGGCGTGGTCGGTCAATCATGTCAGGGCTTGTGGCTTTCAGTCCCTACCAACCCCACACAGACACGCCCAAACACTGACCAGGTAGCACAGGCAACACAAAGACACCTTGCTGTATGATCTGTAAAAGAGACAAGTATGATCATTCTCACAAATAACATTTATCAGCTGGTACGTGCTTCCATTTGTATATAACTTCTGCTGGTTCAGGGGGACAGTTTGGGATTCTACCCACATCTTAGTACCCGGAGTTTTGTCAGTTGAGCCAAAACCTCCTTCCCCACGCACTGCAAGGAGGTCTGGGGTAGTTCCTTTTTTAACTATTGCTCTATACACTGGAATAATGATAATCTGAGCAATTCTGTCTCCAAGTTGTATTATCAGATCAGCATCTCCACTGTTCAAAAGGATAAACGTAAGTTTTCCTTGGTAGTCTGCATTGATCACTCACCCCAAGACCTGAATACTTTTAAGTGCCAAGCCAGATTGAGGAGCAATCAATCGGAAATGCTCCAGGGGAAGTTGTATTCCAACACCTGTTTCAAGAAGTACTATGTCTCGTGGTTTCAATCTGTACATTTTCAAACCATGCAAATGTAGGCCTGCAGAATCTGGTGTTGCTCGGTAGGGAGCTAAAGCTCCTGGTTTATTTGCTAATACATGATGGTGTTTGTTGCTACATGAGGTTGTATCCGTAACACTGGGGTCACTATTCACATGCATTTGTCAAAGGTCTATTATTCTCAATTTGGAGGGCCTCATTTAAATGCACTCTACAGTTTCTCAAAGTTCTATCAAATAGTTTTTGTAATTGGGATTTTAATAAGCCATTCATTCTCTAAATCAATCCAGCAGCTTGTGGATAATATGGAATGTGATCAATCCACTTAATATTGTGAACAATAGTCTTGCAGCAATTTACCTTTAAAATGTGACCTGTTGTCAATTTGGATTTGGAGTGGGACTTCGTAATACAACATTAACAAGTCCAGAGTTCTGATAGTGTTGAACTGGGTAGCACGTTTGCAAGGGACTGCAATCAAATAGCCAGAATAAGTGTCCACCACTGTGCTGGCGTATTGACACCTGCGACTATTCGGTAGTGGCCCAATGTAATCAATCTGCCATGTCTGCCCTGGCAACTTCCCTCTCCCCAACTGACTTCTGACAGTTTGTGGGACAGATCACTGTTGTCTATGTTGACATTGAAGAATGACTGTTTTGATCAATTCTATAGGAATGTGCATCCCTCTAATCTCTGCCCTCCTGTTAGTGGCCTTTTCTCCTAGATGTCCACATTTTTGGTGTGCCCGTTTAGCTATTCCCACTAAGTCAGAATCCTGTGTCACCACTTCTGCCTCTGAGATTTTGGCTTTATCGTCTGCAAGGGAATTAAACCTTTGTTCTAGTGCCTGGATACTCAAAGTACGGCCCACGGGCCTCATGCGGCCCCTCTGACCTTTACATGCGGCCCCTTAGGGAACAGGAGCACTGGGCAGCTGTTTTACTCCACCACACTAACAATAAAAATATTAAATAGACACACAATCATTTATTTCAAACTTAATTGGTGTTAAAGAAAGGAAGTAACTAGGGACTCTTGCACTTAACTTTAGAAATGCCTTCTTTTTTAAAGACATCTTGCAGCATAAGTGTAAAACTAAGACAGTCTCTTCAAAATTAAAAAAGTGTATGTAGTTAACATGCCGAACTTTTTCGCCTTAGTACAATTTATTTTATCAGTGCATTGAGATGTATTCATTTAAAAGTGATAGTTTTCAACCATAAATTTGGAAACATTAATTCTTCCCCTTACACCACCAATAGTAAATTAAAGAGGCAAGTCACTTGGTATGTGCACTTTATGGGTGGCCTGGGTTCCTATCATACATTAACAAAATTATAGTTTAATAAATCAAATATAGAAGCAGGTTTTGTGCAGCACACACCATGTATTTCGAGGTCCTCTTAAATGTGATAATGCAGAAAAAGGAGGGAAAGTGAGATTAAACTATTGCCTAGGATCACACAATTTGGAAAAGTGGGTAAGCTGGGATTAATTCCAGGTTTTCTGGTTTCCTATTGTTTATTTCAGCCACTAAATGTATATCCTTTGCTTCCCCTACACCTACCTTGCCACCAATCCCCCTAACCACCCCACCCAACCGCCACTGCCCTGGCATCAATGCGGCCCCCAGGCACATCACAGACCAAACTTTTTGGCCCCTGAGAAAATGTTTGCGAGTACCCATGTTCTAGTGAATCAGTGGGACAATGGGCATCTACATGATATACAGTAATGGTACATTAATTTAAAATTTCCTACACAGCTCGTTACCCAAGACCTCCTTTGAATGTATTTGCCAGTTGTGTGCATGCCATGTGGGAAGCCAGGTGGCTAACCCATGGGCAATAGACCAATAATCAATATAAATGTGACAGGTCCCAGGCAATTCTTGTTTCGGTGCCTGATACAGCATACAATTCTGCATATTGACTACTCTTTCCTTCTCCTGTAGTGGAAAGTAACTTCTTGGTGACTGCGTTATATGGCACTGCCTTTCAATGTCTTTTGGGCCCCACATACTTGGCTGAAGCATCGGTGAACCATACATGCTTCCTATTCTCAGGGGATAATGATTCAAATGGCTCACCCCACCTAACGGGTGATTCTTTTATCTCTGGTATCTCCTGCACTCTCTCATCCTCCTGCACTGGGGCCTGTGTCCCCTGTTCATGCAGGGCTGCTGTTGCTGCTGGTCCCACTCGGGCCCTGTCTTGTACCACGCATTTCCACTTAATTACACTGGCATCTTTTGCATACCCTATCTGGTGAGTTTTAGGTGAATTCATCATCCACTGCATGATTGGAATCTCAGGTCTCAGAATTACATTGTGACCTAGGGTCATTTGCTCCGTATCCACTAGAGCCCAGTAATGTGCTAGTAACTGCTTCTCAAAGGGAGTATATCGCTTTCCAACATCTGGTCACTTTTTGGTCCAAAAGCCCATGGGTACCCTCTTTCTTCCTTGTTTTTGCCAC
Source organism: Pleurodeles waltl (assembly GCF_031143425.1). NCBI lineage: Eukaryota > Metazoa > Chordata > Amphibia > Caudata > Salamandridae > Pleurodeles > Pleurodeles waltl. Next base: position 1,022,658,689 of record NC_090442.1, read on the forward strand.
ATACTCCAATTTGCATATTGCCCCTGAACGGTTACATGTATCCTTCCTGTACTGGCCATAAGTCTAAACCTTGTTGAATGGCCTCCTTTGCCAATTCAAACTCACATTGCTGCTGCTTTCCCGATTCAAGCTCATGTTTCATTCGAGTCACCATGTACAAATGGGACAAAATCTGACTCAAGTGAGGGATATGCTGCCTCCAAAAGCCAAACAACCGAGTGAATCACTGATTCTCCTGCTTATTACAGGGTACGGCAAATTCTAATATCTGTTGTTTTGCCTGTGGCAGCACTTCCCTATGTTCCTGATTCCACTGGATTCCTAGAAACTTCACATTTTGAGAGGGTTCTTGGGTCTTGACCATTCACCCTTTGCTCTGCAAAAGTTCTACAACCCTGTCCAACTGAGTCTGCACCTGTTCTTGTGTCTCTCCCTGAATCATCACATCATCAATATAATGAGACATTTGCACCCCTGGAATGACAGATACTTCATCCAGGTGTTGTGTCACCAGACGGTGGGGCTATGTACATATCCCTGGGGGAGCCTTAACATCTTGAATTGTCTGCTTTTCCACGAAAAAGCATATTGCTCCTGACTTTCAGGGGCCAATGGAATGGAAATGAAAGCATTAGCAATATCAGTAGTTGCATACCAGGTCCCTTTATGTTTTTGTATCCTCTTAATCAAAGGGAAGGTGTCAGGTACTGCAGCAGTCAGAGGGGGCATATATTTATTCAATTCGGGCCACAGAGTGTTGTTCCATTTAGTGGTGACTGGAGCCACCACAACTGCCTCTATACATTCATGTATAGTTTTACTTTCGCTCTGATCCAGATTGATAACAGCCATCATCCAAGTATAAAGTCATCCCCTTCAGAATGTCGGTTCCCAATATATAGTCTAGGCACAATCAAAACAGTATATTCTCTTTTTGATGTACTCCCTATTTTCATTTGAACATTAGTCTGCACTGCGGGGGTTTGCTTTTCACCCAACCCTGTGATGGTGTAGCACTCACCTGTAAACTTTTTCGGATTCCTATATAATAGAGAGGCCTCCGCTTCGGTGTCCACCAAGGACCAAACCTTTACAACATGTCGATGTTTCCAATTAATTTCTTAATCAACATGTGGTCTGCTATTTTTACCAGCACATCCCTGTACCGGAGCTTGGCCTGTTTCCTAATATGATTTAAACCTGTCAACTTAAACAAAGTCAGGTCTGGATATACGCTCATATCTGCGAAGAGAGACCTCTCCTTCCCTGTTTACAGCAATTAACCAATCAGTGTCCAAATCTCCCTCCCCATGAAGAAACATTTTTCTCACTCTCTTTTCTTTCCTCCTGCATCTGTGACTTGCCCTGACAGCAATTCATTAAACCACTTCCCATCAGTTACTGGTAACCACTCAGCACCACAATACCAATCACCCACCTTTAACATTAGTCTCATAACCATTCAACTGCAGTTTTCAACTTGACCATTCACAGTATAACATAGCACAATTACAGGGTTCATCTAGAGTTCATCATAACACACCTTTCCTACATTTACACATACCTTGATTTCCCCATCACAAATTCTCCATCTGTTGTCTTCTCACATTCAGTTACTCATTAACACCTGCATCCCACCTACTATTCAGAAGATGTCCCAGACCAAAATCTAGATGTAGAGAGGAGGCAGAATTAAAAGGAGTGCAGAAGTGACATTGCAGGGTTTATTGTTCTCTATACTGTGTACTAAGCTTAACATTACTTCCATGATTTTAAGGTGTATTGGAAAGCGAGTAGTCATAGTCCACTCTGAAATAGGACTTGTCCTCTAGTAATACAAACATATTCTACACCTCTCATCAGAATTTTTCATGATTGATGCAAGCATGCCATTTCCTGGATCCTCCTCCATTTAGGAAGCACAGAAAAAGTGTGAGAAAACAATGATATACTGACCCATGAAGCACAGCAAGATTGCTTACCTGACTACTAGGCACAGACAGAACCATAGTGAATGGAATCTCAAACTAATCAGTACTACTGAACTGCCCTAAACTGAGCTGCTCGCTGTTTTAGCACATCTGATTGGCTGCCATCAACCAGTCAGTATGGTCACTATTGTTAGATCTTCTGATTGACTTCTGGAGGCCTTTTTACAATAACAAGGGTAGCCCTGCCTTCTTGGACAATTGTTTTGGTGCGGTTAGCGCGGGCAGACTTACAAGGGTGTTTTTTTCATATTCAAGCAGAAACCCATCCTTTCTGTAGCTTGCCTGTATAGCAGTTGTAGTGCACCCATGAACCATTCTTCAAGCAACTGAAAAAAAAAACAGCGTTCTTATTGTTCAGTTTAGCAGGGCACAATCCTACAGGAATAGTAGCCTCATCCTGAAATCGTCTTGTTACCATCCTGGAATAATGAAACCTCATCCGGAAGTCATCGTTTGATCATCAAAGCGTAATAAATACCCCATCATCCTTAAGTCATCCTGAGATCATCCAAGGGTAGTAAAGCCTCATCCTGCAGTCTTCAAGTTATAATCCTGAAGTAATACAGGCTTAACCTGGAGTAATCAGGAAATCATCCTGGAGTAGTAAAAGATCATCACGTTTTCAACGGAAGTAATCACAGGCCTACTGTGTAGTGGTAAATTGTCATCACCTTGAAGTAATCACAGCATCATCCTGGAGTCGTTTTCCTGAGGACTCCAGAGTGATCTCATTTAAATATTTTGCCCCATATACATACTTCAGCAGGATGACTTGGGTGACTTCCTCAGAGAGTTACAGGGATAGCCCAGTTGAAGTTATCAGATGACTTAAGAATGACTCCACGAAGATCTTCCTTTTTGACTTGGATCAGAGACCACGCTATTTAGAGATGTCAAGAGTCCATGGCATTTTCCTTGCATATGAATTGCATATATGCAGGTGTGTGTTTAGTTTTAGATTTGTAGGCCTAGTATATTTACCTTTGTTATTTTATTGTAATAGAAGATAGGTTACATGGGTTATGTTCTGTGGCTTTGTGTCCCATTTGTTGTATTTCTATATGTGTGGCAACGGATCAAAATGAGATCCACATTGGGACTTACACAACATCAAAACACATGGTATTGCCACTCTGGGTGGTTGCCCAAGGGGTGGCAACAAAACACTACTGCTTAGACAGCTGGAAAGCAGATGGACAATCAGGCTCCGGGCAGTGGAGGAGGGGCTAAATAAGGAAAAAGATTTACATGTTTTCTTGTAATTGGTACTTGGTAGCCTTTCCAAACAATAATGTATATAACATTGTGCTAGAAAGTATGTTGTGTTAAATTCACATTTAACTTATGTACAACACACTGTTTTTTAAGATCTCATCAACACAAGCTCTGTATGTTAGATATGACTCTTCTAAATATGATGTACTATAATGAAATTTAATACTATGTATTTGGACTAAATGACCATACATGGCACAAGTGGACATATTGCTTCTTTATATTGATAATAGTTTAGCAATGTTTATGTTTATGTTTGACTATCAACAATCGCCCTTATGTCATGGTGTGTACTCTCGAGTACATAAGTATAGATCGTAAGTCATCTAAGTATGTGGGTCACACTTTGGTGTTTCTCTTTGGGTCCACGGTTTCACGTTTTCACTTTTCTCACATTTCCATATTTCTAATTCATATCCTTGACAAATTGCTATATATTTAGACTTTCCACCATTGATTTCCACCTAAGTGTGTTGTTGGCTGCCCATTTTAAGATGGCCGCCACTGAGATCGAGAATCTGTTTGTCCTTCCTTCTTGTCTAATGCTCGTTAAACTATTAATGCCGGTCCAAGCCAGCACGAGTGTTCTAAACTACTCAAAACAATAGACGAGACCGAACACACTACGGGTAAGATTCCATCTCCACATCACATTGATCTTGTAATCGTACTCTCTGCCGCTTAGCAATCGTTAGAAGTCTTTGACTATGCAACCATACTTTCTGCCGCTTAGCTATTTTACTTAGCCTTAGATTTGCCCGACATCGGAACTAAATACAACAATGAGTTGAATAGCATAGTGCCCTTCTTCTCCTTTCTCTCCGCATTTTTCAGCATGCGGTTTGGCGTTTTTGAGATTGATATGGCTCACCAACAGTTTTGTCTGTTTGTTTATCGATTATATGAAGCTTCAAACTCTATTATGTTTACAGTTTGATTGTGACGTCAGATATTGTTACAAAAGTAGGTAACAAATATAAACCTCAGTGTCTTCATTTCTCACCGCTTTTGCAATATGCGGTTTATATCTTCCAAATTATTCTTGTTCACTGACAGATATGTGTGGCGGCAAATAGTTGACACTCCATACTATGGTGATGTAATTCTTATGTAATTACTTTCTCTATATGTGGTAATCTATCTATCACCTCACGTAAGTATTTCCTATGTGTAGGTATAGGGTCAATATGCTATGTTGCGATTAATCTTTGAGCCTTGAGAAAGTTGTTTTATCTCACTCCGTGCAGACACCCATATTAACAGGTTGGTGCTTCCGAGTATGAACACATACATTATCCCCTGAGACATAGAATGATATGCCACTTGCATCTAGATCTCCATTGTACATTACGTTACTATCCTTATTACTAACCTTATTAGTACTTGGCACTGAGCTGTCTTCTTGATCCTTTTCCTTTCCGAGTTTGGACTTATCACGGTTCAGGTACGAGCCTTGACTCATTTTCAAGGTGTACCGCTAAACATAAATCGATATACCCCTATATGTGAAAGGAATTTCTACTTCGAGTGATACAAGATGGTTGTATTGTGATACAGATCTAATAATTTACATTGTATCAATAAGGTATGTTCTCCATTGCAACCTCTGGTGGTTTTGTTTTTGCTTTCATATATCTTCTCTCTCCCTCTCTCGTACTCTTATCACTATGGTCATTGATATGTATCTTTACAATTCTCTGCACTGGGTGTTATAACAATTCACTCCGGAAACCTCTATCCATGTGCAACACCTGTGTAGCATGTTTATTACCCATTTCTAGTAATTTAGACAAGCACCAATTAGCTATCTGCTAACTCACCTCACACAGAGATAGGGATATCTTTTTTGGTGATGGCAAAGATCTTATACTAGACATTGGAACTATTGGCTTACTATGATGTGTTTTGGATATTGTTTCACAGCCTTAAAAAAGTCGTTGTTACGATGAAACATGCGTCGGCTGTATGTATATGGAACGGTATAGCGATTGCTGTATTCAATGAATACCCAAGAAGAATAAAGGACTAATATTTGGAATGCTTGTTTGTGCCGTGGTTCTTTCTACTTCATTCATTCATTGTGGACCTCTTGGATCACAACCTACACACCCTGTGGCTGGGTGTGGAGCCACTCTGGCACTCTTTACATTGTATATGCTGAATTGTTAATAACATTTACTGTTTAGGATACGTATACCAGTAAAAAAATATATATATATTTGGAAGTGCGCACCATTATAATACACAGCCACTAATTATCTTCAGTTTTTGAGATCCACATTGATGTTAGCAGGGTTGAGAACAAGAAAGCTCAGGATGACATAATTTCTTTCTGGTCATTAAGAGAAAGTTAGTTTATGTACAGGAGAATTAGCCATTTTCCTTAACAATGTGTGAAGGAAGTATAGTAGAAAAAGTGAGCTTCTGTTAGTAAGCTGATCCTTAACTAGTCTGAGATCTGTGAAGGCAGAATTACAAAAAATACATAAATTATAACAATAGAATGTTTGAATGAAACTATTGCTAACCTGGAATTTCCAGTGCCAGCTGCAATCTAGGGTCTCCTCATTTTTGTTGTACACCCACCATGTTTTCCTTTAAGGAATACGGGATGCATTTAAAAAATGTGCTCTACTTAAAAGCATTTCCAAACATGGTAGCTTGCTGGCAACCATCCCAGTAATGGCAGTGAATCACATCAACTTACTCATTATTGTTCATGAGGTAGGTCGACTTGCGACCCATTACGATTTAATGTTTTGCACGCCAACCTATTAGTATATAGATTGGTTCGCTATGTGCCACTCTGGTTGCATATTGTGACCTGTATTTTGCGACCACTGTTTAGTACATCAGGCCCTAAAAGCCTTGGCTTCTCCAGGGGGTATTCTGAAATTGGAAATTGATTCCAAGCCAACTAGCAATTACTACAGAATTTTTCTTTTCCAATAAACCTTCTAAAAGTGTACCATGAATTGAGTACTTGTTAATAAATTATTTTAGTTTTTAACAACAGATGTACAGAATATGGTGCTTACAATGGAGTACCACTTACTAAGTGCTTCATCTTCTCCAACAGGTGGGCTAAAGGCAGTACAAGAGTCAGAGGCGAGTGATGGATTCGTATGGCCCAGAAGATAGAGAAGTTAGTACAACTCCTGGCTCAGGTACATTTCATTTCCCACAACTGAGTTTTAGTAAATGCTGTTGGTTTAATGTGTTGTAGCAAATGTGCTTTGAGTGAACTTGTGAGGAGATAGAGTCAGAACTCTTGTTGGTGATAATGTAAGAATTGGACTGTGCTTTGCATGATCACATTCATTCTATTGTTAGGTAAACCATATGCTTCAATAATTACTAAATTGTTATTTGGCCCCTGACAGAGCTGAAAATTGTAGGGGGTCATTTCTCCTCAGACTCCCTGCTTTGTGAAAGTAAGCTTTGATAGAATGTAAAGAAGGCAATCCAGTAGCATCTATTTGCCATTCAGTTCATGACTAGATGACTAAACACAGTGATATGAAAGGTCAAAGAAACAGTGTAAGAAAGTGATTTATTAGCTGCGGTAATAAAGCTCTATCATTTACCCAGCAAAAGGTTTCAGTCATTTAAACCTGAGCTTAGCCCTTGGTAGCTATAGCACAGAGCAGTCAGACTTAACTTGAAGAAAATGTCAAAATTATTTAATACTACCAAAACAGTTAAAAAGTCAAAAACACAGCACAGTAAAAATCCCACTCCAATGTATAAATAATAATAGCACCAAAAAGCACAGAGCAGCAATGGTCGCAGTACAGCAAGACTTATGCACGGTTTCAGGCCGTCTACGATGGAGGGCGGGTTGGATACACCAACCAGGTTAGACCTGGTTGGAGGTTTTACCATGGGGCTCAGTCTTTTTCTTTTCTTTTTTTTTGGGAGGTCAAAATCTTTTAGTAGGGCAAGCAGATTATATCTATGGAGGGCTCCAAGAAGACTGATCAGCATTGTACATGGTCCTGGTGAAGCCTTTACTTATGGTGGGAAAAGATGAGAGCAGAAACATTTGAATTTCGCAACCAGGGAAGACCTCTTGCTGGTCAGATACTTTTAGCACAATCACCCGGTCAGGATATTTACCTTTACGCCTACTGCCTTTTTCAGAGTTCTGAATCGTCCAGTGGGTCAAGGCCACGGGCTGTATCCGAAGAGGGCTCCACGAGGTCAGATACCTTCTCGTCAAGGCCCTGCTGAATCTGATTTGCCAAGTGGGAAAACCTTTTTCTTCAGCCCAGTGTCCACGCACTTTGAGTGGATGTGCTTGGAAGCTTGTCTTAGTACTCTGGAGGTCTTCAAATCCAAACGTGTTCTGAGTCCCAGGTTTTTAGGAATGTTAGGAGAAGTCCAGTTAGATAAATTCTAGGTCTCAGGCCATCAGGAACCACACTTGGGGATCAAGACTGACTCTAACAGAGGCCACTGGCAGGGTACAGGACATACTCAGTTGGTACAGGTCAGGTAGGCACTTGCAGCTTATTGGGGTTCTGTAACTTCCACAGAAGGTCAGCCAGCTGACCACTGGATTCCACTTATTTGTGCTGAGTACAAGTGTGGGCAGGTCCAGTCCTTCAGGTCTTTTCTCAGGTCTCAAACAGCAGGTGTAATCCTTCTTCTGTTCTTCCTCAGTGTTCTGAAGAAGGTGTCATGGCTGCCACATTTATGCCTAGCACTAGTTGGTGAGAGGAAGGGACTACTGTCCCCTCACTAATCGCTAGGATAAAAGTTCCTCGGGTAACCCTTCCCTCTTTTTAAACAGTTTGTGTGCCCCACTGCAGACAATCCTTCAGTACTACAGCCAGGATAGTGAGCAGTCCCCTCCTCCGTTGATCACTTTTACCCGATTGGGTTTGGTGTCCGCCTGGCTGGTAGGACAAAAGAGAGGGCCTTCTCATATGTGAACTACATTTTTGTGTGACAGAAGAGGTCCCTTAGAAGTGAATTACGTTTGTGAACATTGCCCAAGTGGTCTTCCTGTGAAAGGAACAAAATACCTTTCTACGTGTCCTACTTTTAATTATCATGCACCCTGCCTGGTTGGCTACATGATCTACAGAGAGGTGACATTACTATTTAAACAGCAGGTGTTTTCCTGTCCAAAAGGATCATTTTAGTAGGTCAGGTTGTAGTTTTAATCTGCACTTGCTAGGCTGCAGTGGCAGTCCATGAGTCACGCTTGTCTTCTCACACTAGTGGATGGTACAGTAGTGCTGTAGTCCATAGGTGACTTTTAACTTTCCGAGCCATGGGTGTATTTTGGGACACCATATACCATGAACATAGGGGGTCAGTGCACATACATTAGGCACTGGACAGCAGTGTACCAGTGTGCTGAGTTTAAAAGCCAGCAATACAGTTCAGCAAGGGGGTGTGGGTCGAGGCAGCCAAGATGGTGGTCGCAGATAAATGCAGCTCATGACCCATGTTATTATATGCTGCAGTCCTGGCTGGTGAAAGCACTTTTCAGGACCCCGCTGTCCACCCCCTCCCCAACCATTCCCTGCCAGCCGCTGAAGCTCTTATTTGGGCTGGGACCGTCGGGATCGGGGTAGCAGTAATGCTGTGAGACCAGGCTGGAGGACTTAGGGATGGATGCTACGGCCTGCTGGTGGCAGACAGAGGCCAGCCTGGCGAGAGGAGACGCAGTCGCCCTAGGCCCGGAAATGGGCACGTTTAGAAAGGCAGTCAGCTGCTGACAGCTGTCTGAAATGGCCACAGCTCGGGCCCTGAGAGACCAAGTGGATGCAACCCAGTCCTCTCTGATCCTTGGCCATATCTGCCCAAGGATGATCTCCCGGCCCTGAGTGCGGGGCCCTAGGTGGACTTGGGCCAGCCCTGGGGAAAATGTCCTTTGTGGCTGTCAGGGCAGCGGCTGCACTGCATAACTTGTATTGAGGCCCCTGAATTGGCAGTGGATGCTGGAGCACCCTGCAGAGGAACAGGATGAAGGAAGACAACAGGGTGGGGTTGCCTGAGGACATAACATTGCAGCTTGAAAGAGGACTGTCGGCCACTCCACTGCGTGAGGGCCTGCTGGTGAATTGTGGGCTTGGTGAGCCTGGGCCTCCCCGGGCACCCATCAAGGCCCTGCTCCGCCTTCCGGAGCCCATCTGACACCTGCTTCGCACTGCTATACTTGACAGGGCTGTGGGGGACATATTGATCCTCCTACAGCGGGGTCCTCCCCTGATCAGACTTCTTTGGATACCCCCCCTTCATGGTGACGCCCTGAGCCATGGGTTTCCTGCACCTTAGGGGAACACCTTCTTTGCTCGGGGGCCCTGCTCTGACTGACTTGAGGACCCAAGCAACTGTTCCACCCTGAAACCAGCCAGCTCCTGAGGGCCTCCTGGCTGCTTGTGCTGCCCCAAGGCAAGTGTGCCAAAGAGGGCCATTCCTGTATTTCATCCTCCTGCCACTGCACCCCGTGTGTTCTGGCACCTGTCACATCCAGCTGCTCGTACTGCCTACTGGGTAGGTGGGCCCTCTCTTTTTCTTCATCCACTGGACTTGGCTTCTTGATACCACTTGCTATAGGTAAAGACATGGCCCGCGTCTGCCCGAGCCCAGACAAAAATAGACCACCTTACTACATCACATGCGCTGCCCGGAGGCTCTGAGGGGCCCCTGTGGCATGGCAGACTCTCTGAGACACGCTCATCCTGATCTGGGCACTATCCTTAAAACCATACAGGATATTGTGGCTCTGGAAAATACAGGACATTGTGGTTCTTTACAATATGGTTGGCAAGGTCCAGATGGATGTGGCACTCCTACTCCAGGATCTGCGCAGTGTCACTGCCAGAGTGCGTGAAGCCGAGGGCTGGGAGTCCTCTGTGGAGCATGACGTGTTGTTCTGCTTTCCTGCTCTTATCTTATAACCGAGCTTACAGAACCTCTCTGGAATGCACTTCTGAGTTTAAAGAAGACATTTATTGTTATTATTAGGTTCCTGAGAGACGAAATTAGTAGATTGGAAGCACACGTTCAAAAGTAGTCGCAGCAATGAAAGCAAAATATAACAAAGTACTTCTCAGTTGCAATGTACACAGCAAATATATGTGATTATATTATAGCATAACTTCAAAGCAAAGCATAAAAGTCAAAATTCATCACCGTAGGGCCTATAGCTCAGCTTCATCTTTCTGGGGTCTGCAAGTTGATGACTCCGGTCAACTGTGAGAAAGAGATTCTCTACCCAAACTGGAGACAGGCAACTGACGTCTCCGTTCCTGTCTGAAGTCAAGCAGATTCAATCTACCCCTGCTGTAGCCCAGAGTCATCCTTAAAAGCAAACTCAGTGTGAGAACCGAAGAAAATTGGAGAGTGGCCAATTCTCCCGAGCTCAATCGTTCTCAGACTGGATTGCGAGGTAAACACAAAATCTACGTGCTCTTATCAGCTAAGGTCTGGTGTGAAAAACACTGCTTGGTCTACCATGTGGAAAAACACAGCCTGGAAAAACACAGCTCATCTGCAATGTCTCAACTGCAATGGCTAACCCCACGTTAAAGCCAATAGGCAGCTAACCTAAATATCAAATGTAATGTCTAATGTCATGTCAAAGCCAATTGGCAGCTAAACTGAATACAGAATGTAATGTCTAATGCCATGTCAAAGCCAATAGGCAGCTAAACTGAATACAGAATGTAATGTCTAATGCCATGTCAAAGCCATGTCAAGGCCAATAGGCAGCTAAACTGAATACAAAATGTAATGGCTAATGCCATGTCAAAGCCAATAGGCAGCTAAACTGAATATAGAATGTAATGGCTAACTCAGTGTTAAAGCCAATAGGCAGCTAAACTGAACACAACATGTAATGTGCTACTGGTGAACATTGAGCAACTAATATGCACAGTGGTGAAACACAAAGTCATTGGTCAAACACAATCAATAGCATCACACGTGTCCATCCTGAAGCGGCAGGTGGCCGTACTTCTGGCTTTGAGGGTTGCCTTGGAGGAGTGGACGGTGGACGCACAGAACCGCTCTCACTGCAGTAATCTGCGCATAGTGGGATTCTCTGAGGGTGTGGAGATGCTGAAAAAGTTCTGGAAGGCTGATTTCGCTCATGGGTCCTGGAGTCATCACTCTTGCCTTTGTTTGTGGTGGAGTGGGCCCACTGATCCCTGACTCAGCACCCTATCTCTGGGGCCCCGGCACGTCCCCTTTTTGCCCAGGGCTTCAACTTTTGGGAAAGAGATGCGATCCTTAAAGAGGCTCAAGGACAGTCCGAGCTCTGTTTCTAGAACACGCGTATCATGTTATTTCCGGACTGTACTAGGGCTCTCAAACAGTGCCATTGCTCCATCAAGGTGTTCAAGCAAAGGCTCCGGGCACTTGAGCTCCAATACATGCTCCTCTTTCTGGCAAAGCTTTCGGTCCTCTTCAACTCTAAGTCCTTTGCTTTGAGACTCCCAAGCAAGTATTGGAGTGGATTGAGGAGCGGAGGGACCCACGTGCTCCCGTGGACTCACAGAGAACCACTGGAATTTTACGTCTTTACGTCGGGGCACCTCTGGTTGCCCATGGAAGCCTCCAAAGAAGTGGAAGACCTGTTCCTACAAACTGCATAATCGTGATGGGGCTAGGAAGGCTCTTAGGGCTCATACTCTGAGCCCCCTCCCTCTGGCATAGCTGGCATTGACTGCCTACTGAGCGGAGCCTCACCATCACATTCCCATGAGGGGGAGGCCTTCCACTTTGGTCCTGTGTATGTGCGCTCCCGTGGCTGCACCGGCTGTCTCTGTCTCTAGGTAACTGTTTGCTACACCTAACATGATTTTCTCCGGCATGGTGTCTTCCTTGATGGGGGCTGTTAGGTTTCCAGGCTCACTATATGCCTCCTCTTCTGTCCAGCTTTCAGTAATGTCTTAGTGGGGGGACGGGGGACCCGGATTCCAATAATGATTCACTGGGGGTCCCTGGGAGTCAAAAGGTTGGGAACCACTGCAGTATATCATACCAGGATAACAGGCATGCACGTGCAGGAAACAATACTAATCAGTTGCCCTAAGTTAGAGTCAAGTGACCACATGACCGTACCCACATCATAATTATATAGCAAAAAGGCCATTTGCAATCTTAGACGCACAGTGCCACCAAAGTGTACAAATATCACACAGTGGATAATCTGTGCCATCAGCAGTTTTTTAGGTGTGAGGGTGCTTGCCCAGCTGCTAGCTAAAAGAAGACATACAAACACATAATTAGACGGGATGTCATATACTATATACCAAGTAGTAAGGTATGCCACGTAGGTAAGGCTTTACGTACAGATCTGTAGTGTCAGGACCGCGGTTTACCTACCCTTCTCTGCTCGCTTGGAATGGAGACTGAGCAGGGAGGGCAGTCCGTTTTTAAAGGACAGATAGCGTAGTAATCCTTGACAAGTCTGTTAGGAGCTCAGTCAAACTCCCCTAATCATGAACATAAACGTAGGGCTAGTGTCAGTGTCAAGCTCCCTTAATAATGAACATAAAGGTAGAACTATTGTCAGTGAGCAAGTCTATATAAGGCAACTAGGGCCATCTTACGATAGAACAGGAAGCGTTATATGAGAGCCAATATGTTGAAATCTTAGTTGTTTGAGGTGGGTAGTGTATAATCCACAAATACATAGGCCCTAAATTGCGAGTTTGGCGGACGGTGGAGGTCGCATGCCAAACTTGTACCGGCATTGGCCAGAACACCGCCGGCCCTATTAGGAGTTCACCGCAGGTCTGGCGGGCGTAAACAGGGCCTTAACATTGACGCCTGGTCGTAATCGCAGCAGCACCCGTCGCACTTTCCACTGCCTGTAATTCAGGCAGTGGAAAGCACGACGGGGCTGTCCATGGGGGCCCCTGCACTGCCCCTGCCAAGTGCATGGACAGTGCAGGGGCCCCTGGCAGCCCCTTTCTGCCACCCTTTGCTTGGCGAGGCCACCGCCATGCAAAGGCTGGCAGAAAGGAGACTCGTAATCCCCAGGGCAGCGCTGCCCCGGCGGATTACAACCACCACGACCGCCCGGCTATCAATTGGTGGCAGCCTAGCAGTGTTGGCGGTCGGACCGTGGCGGCTCCATCACATACGTAATTTCTCGGTCGGACCGCCACTTTGGTGGCGGTCCAACCGTGACCGTAGCCCTGGCAGTCAAGTGACCACCAGTGTCATAATGAGGCCCATAATGTCAGACGTGAACAGTGTCAGCGAATTCAGTGGCGGGCCCCTGGGAATGAACATGGGCACTTATGGGTATCAAATACAAAGAGCAGTGGCGGCCATCTTAAAGTGGGGGAAAGATTGTCATTGCAATTGTGATGGCACATGTGTGTGTTGAAAATTCAAGTAGGGCCTATCGGGTCCTCAAGGCAAACTCAAAAAGGGACTGTAGATATTAGGAATTATACTAGAATAGTATGTAGGTACTTGATGGCAAACCAATAAGAGCGGAGAAGGTGAGCTTATACTGTCACCTTTTTATCATTGTTTTTCTTTCTCTTTTCTATTGCAGATGGGACACTAATATATGTCACCATTCCATGAGATTACAAGTATTACCTTTTAGGGGGTTACTTTCACTACCGCACAGTTTTATTTTTTTTAGGTGTGGGGACGTAATCCTTATATGTTTGGTCCTGAAGAAGAGCCACTGACCCATTTTCTTGGGCCTAAGAGGCACGAAACATGTTGACCCAGTATCACTTATTATTTTCTTGCATTTAGGCTACTTGGGTACATTGACTCCCCACAGTAGCCACAACCATTTCTATGGTGTTTTAATCCTGTCAGGAGCATCCCAAAAGTAAAGAGTAGACAGTTTTAATTTTCAGTTTTTGCACATATTAACCCTACACTCTTAAGCCGCCCCATATGGACACCTTCACACTTGAACATCTCTCATTAGATGGCATCAACTAAAAAGCCCTCCATCAAAGTGACCCTTTGGGAGCCAGTAGGACATTGCAGCATCGGTCCTATGAGGAGCATGCCCTTTAATGTAGTATGACTTCCCTTCGGGTGTGTGAGGGCACCACAATGCAATCCATGGGTCCTCTTGAGTCTTGCGTCCCACCTGTGGTTTTCTTCTCTATAGGAGTAGTACCTTTCTTTGTGTATCATATTCACCACAGCTCTCTGCAGCACACACATTGCACATCATGTGTGGCCTCTGGGTCCTGTGCACCTCCACTGTACGTTCATACGCCTATGCTCTGAATCAGGTCCATCTTGGAGCTAGCCCACAAGACCACCCTAGTCTGCTATGTCTTCTTTTAAACTGATGTCCTGGAATGTGAATGACCTCTTGGATTGCATCAAATGCACAGCTGTTCTGCACTTTGCTAAACGTTTCCAACCAGCGGTCCTTATGCTTCTAGAAACCCACCTGCTAGGATCCCACTGTCCCTTTCTCCTATGCTGTGGGTATGACAGGGTGTTCCATGCGGGGTTCAGTGTAGGTTCACGGGTTGTGGCCATTTTATTCCTTAAGGATTTTCCTTTGACTGTATCAAATTCACACGTAGATCCTCACAGGTGTTAGGAGGCAGTTGAGGGGTTCCTTGAGGGCCGTCTCTACACCTTTCTCTTGATCTACAGGGATGTACTCCTCGCTGACCGCCTTGCTTGCGGGTCTGCCAATGGGAGTACCTAGACCATTGGTCTCCAAATTTTTTAATGCCGCGCCCCCTCAGTTGAAAAATAAAAATCACTGGGCACCCCACAGAATTTTTCACAATTATTTTATAAAGATGCAATGTTTAAATATGTCTAGACCTATTTAAACATTGCAGTTAAGTACTGTTACCTTTTTAAAAATGCAACAACATGCTTCTGCTTAAAGCAAAGGCCTGTTATCTGTATAATGCTGCTTTTCGCCAGGGTCTGGTGCCCCCTAACACCTCCCCCACCCCCGGGATCACTTGAGGCCCCCCAGTTTGAAGACCTCTGACCTAGATGCTTCTGGCCTTCTCACTCAGGGTGCATCTCTTGTGTGCACCAACTCTCAGCTTTGATGGATACACTGAGGCTCTGTGATGAGTAGAGAACCTAGCATTTGCAGGATCGAGTATATACCCATACTTCAGCTGTACATAAAACTGATTCTGTTATTGACCGTTTCTTATTGCCAGCCACAGATGTATGCGAAGTGGACAGCGTAGCTGTCCTCCCAGGGGGCTATGAGACCATGCCCATGTTACCATGACGTTTGGCGTTGCGACCAGACTTCGAGGCCCGTTCGGCCGCTTAATTCTGGTACTTCACAGACCCCAAATTTGAGGTCTCCCCGGCATCTTAGATACAGGCCTACTTTGAAACCAACCAGTGCTCGGTTGCTTCGGCGGGCGCCCTATGGGAAGCTGGCAAAGCAGTGATCCGAGCTATGGTGAAAGGAGCGAACAGAAAAAGATGTCCCAGATCACTGCCCTTGAGACCTGTGTATATGCCCTGGAGCAGCAGGAACTGGGCCGCTGTGCCCCAACCATGAAAGACGATTCTTGGCGGCCAGGTACCAAAGGCGGAGATTGGCCCTCAACGACGCTCGACAGTCGTTCGAGCCCAGCAGCAAGCCCGGGAAACTTCTTTACTGGCTAGCCACTCATGAGACCCTACCTGCTACAATGGAAGTCTGTTGCCTGTCCCAGATCCATGAACTTGTGCAGCCCTTTGCGACCTTTTATCGGGACCTCTGTTCTCAAAGACCTTGCCCCGCTTTTCCCCAGAGGTCATACATCCACTACTGCTTGACATTCCGCTGCCTACTATTCCCTCCCCCCTTGCCGGGGATTTGGGCCAGCCTATCACAGAACAGAAGATTTCTTCTGCTCTGTCAGCCTTACAGACTTACCAAACTGTTTCCCCATCAAGTACTATATGCTGCTCTATAAAGAATCAACCCCCTTCCTGCTCAAAGTCTATGCTGAAGTGGCCAAACAGGGTGCAATCCCCCTAAGTTTGACATTGCGTCCATTGTAGTCCTTCCCAAACTGGGACACCCTCCCGATAAGTGTTGCTCATACAGGCCTATCTCCTTGATTAACACTGAAATCAAACTTTTTGCTAAAATACTGGCTGGCCATTTAAAATCTGCTCTCTCCCACCTAATCCATCACAACCAGTGCAGCTTAATGCCTGGATGTAGAACAAGAAACTGCATTTGAAGGGTTCAGGTGGCATGTCCAGATTGGGTATGTCCCACCCCCGGTGGCTTTGCTTCCTCTAGACTTTGGGAAGGCATTCGTCACAGTGGATTGGTCCTTTCTTGAGGCAACCCTTGAGAGGGCTGGCCTGGGAAAGTGCATGCAGTGCCTTATTAGTGCCCTTTATTGTCATCCTCGGGCAAAGGATCTTTTTCGGAGCGCTTTCCTATCCAGAGGGGTACGCACCAGGGTTGTCCCCATTACTATTTGCCCTCACAATTGAGCCTTTGGTAAGGCTCATCCGGTGTGAAGCCCAACTCAGTGGGTGGGGTTGGGATAGAGGGCAGGAAGAGATGATTGTTCTCTACGCCGATGATTTCTTGTTGTTCCTGGCAGCCCCCCACTCTTTGGGGCCCCATTGCCTTGAAATTCTTACACTATTTGGTGAAGCCTCTGGCCTCCTAGTGAATAGCTGCAAATCTTTATTGGTCCCAATTGGAGGCGACGTCAGCACTCACCTCTGGCACTCCGGTATTCCAGTGCAACGCCTTTCCTTCCAGTATTTGGGGTTTCACATCTCCCTCCTTCCGGATCTTACAAGATACCTCAACCTGACCCCATTAGTCTTCCGAATGAAAAGTGACCTCTAGACCTGGTTGCAGCTTCCCTTGCACGTGATGTGCCACATCACCCTTTTCAAGATGATGATTCTTCCTTGCTTCTTAAACATATATAAGATGATGATTCTTCCTTGCTTCTTAAACATATTTCAGCAGTTTCTCTCTCGATTCCCCCTCCGAGCTGGTTTCATGCACCTAATTCCACCCTCTGCTCTTTTCTTTGGTTGAACGGTCGCTCCCAGGTAGTGTTTCCTAACGGGCAGCAGTCTCTGTACAATGGTGTCCCAGGAGTGGTGGATCTTCGCTGCTTCCAATTAATTGTCGTTAATGAATAGTTCAGTGGTTGGTGCAATGACCCTGCTTATCGAGGGGAACTCTCCTCCCTGGGTTTTGATTGTGTTCTGGATATGTTGTATGGTGCCCCAGTGTCTTGCTGCTGGCAACCCTGTGTGATCTTCCTAGGTTGGTGTAGGAAGTTGGCTCTGTATATACTATTTCAAAGTAAGAAATAGTGTGCACAGAGTCCAAGGGTTCCCCTTAGAGGGAAGATAGTGGCAAAATTAGATAATTCTAATGCTCTATTTTGTGGTAGTGTGGTCGAGCAGTAGGCTTATCAGAGGGTAGTGTTAAGCATTTGTTGTACACACACAGGCAATAAATGAGGAACACACATTCAAAGACTCACTCTAGGCCAATAGGTTTTTATATAAAAAAATATATTTCTTAGTTTATTTTGAGAACCACAGGTTCAAGATTTGAAGTAACTCTTTAAATGCAAGGTACTTCACTTAGATACTTTAGAAACTTTGAATAAAAGCAATATCATATACAGTCTTTGTAAAAATGGCAATAAGCTATTTTCAAAGTGGACACTGGAAAAATCAACAGTTCCTGGGGGAGGTAAGTAAAGGTTAGTTTGGGAGGTAAGTAAAACACTTACAAGTCTCAGTTCTGGGGCATAGGCAGCCCACCGTTGGGGGTTGAAGGCAACCCCAAAGTTACCACACCAGCAGCCCAGGGCCGGTCAGGTGCAGAGGTCAAAGAGGTACCCAAAACACATAGGCGCCTATGGAGAACAGGGGTGCTCCGGTTCCAGTCTGCGAGCAGGTAAGTACCTGCGTCCTCGGGGGGCAGACCAGGGGGGTTTTGTAGAGCACTGGGGGGGACACAAGTAGGCACACAAAACACACCCTCAGCAGCACAGGGGCGGCCGGGTGCAGTGTCAAAGCAGGCATCGGGTTTCAGATAGGAATCAATGGAGGGACCCCGGGGTCACTCTAGTGGTGCAGGCAGGCACGGGTGGGGCTTCTCTGGACAGCCACCACCTGGGCTAGGCAGAGGGTCGTCTGGGGGTCACTCCTGCACTGAGGTTCGGTTCCTTCAGGACCTGGGGACTGCGGGTGCAGTGTTGGTTCCAGGTGTCGGGTCCCTTGTTACAGGCAGTCGCGATCAGGGGGAGCCTCTGGATTCTCTCTGCAGGTGTTGCTGTGGGGGTTCAGGGGGGTCGTCTCTGGCTACTCACGGGCTCGCAGTCACCAGGGAGTCCTCCCTGTGGTGTTTGTTCTCTGGATCTCGAGCCCAGCGGCGTCAGGTGCAGAGTGTGAAGTCTCATGCTTCCGTCGGGAAACGTGAATTCTTTGGAAGTTGCTTCTTTGTTGCAAAGAAGTTTCTGGTTTTGAGCAGAGCTGCTGCTCATGGGAGTTTCTTGGTCCTTTAGTCCAGGGCAGTCCTCCGGGGCTTCAGAGGTCGCTGGTCCCTGTCAGATGCGTTGCTGGTTGCAGGTTTTCGAAGTTGGAGACAGGCTGGTAGGGCTGGGGCCAAAGCAGTTGTTGTCGTCCGTCTTCTCTGCAGGCTTGTAGGTCAGCAGTCCTTCTTGTTTCTTCAGGTTGCAGGAATCTGATTTTCTGGGATCTGGGGTGCCCCATAAATACTGAATTTAGGGGTGTGTTTAGGTCTGGGAAGGCAGTAGCCAATGGCTGCTGTCCTGGAGGGTGGCTACACCCTCTTTGTGCCTCCTCCCTGTAGGGAGGGGGGCACATCCCTAATCCTATTGGGGGAATCCTCCAAACTCAAGATGGAGGATTTCTAAAGGCAGGGGTCACCTCAGCTCAGGACACCTTAGAGGCTGTCCTGACTGGTGGATGACCCCTCCTTGTTTTTCTCATTATCTCCTCCAGCCTTGCCACCAAAAGTGAGGGCAGTGGCCAGAGGGGCGGGCATCTCCACTAGCTGGGATGCCCTGGAGCGCTGTAACAAAAGGGGTGAGCCTTTGAGGCTGACTGCCAGGTGTTACAGTTCCTGCAGGGGGAGGTGTGAAGCACCTCCACCCAGTACAGGCTTTGTTCCTGGCCACAGAGTGACAAAGGCACTCTCCCCATGTGGCCAGCAACATGTCTGGGGTGTGGCAGGCTGGCAGAAACTGGTCAGCCTACACTAGAAGTCAGATTGGTATTCAGGGGGCATCCCTAAGATGCCCTCTGTGTGTATGGTACAATAAATTGCACACTGGCATCAGTGTGCATGTATTGTGCTGAGAGGTTTGATACCAAACTTCCCAGTTTTCACTGTAGCCATTATGGAACTGTGGAGTTCGTGTTTGACAAACTCCCAGACCATATACTCTTATGGCTACCCTGCACTTACAATGTCTAAGGTTTTGCTTAGACACTGTAGGGGCATAGTGCACCCTGCCTTAGGGCTGTAAGGCCTGCTAGAGGGGTGACTTACCTATGCCACAGGCAGTGTGAGGTGGGCATGGCACTCTGAGGGGAGTGCCATGTCGACTTAGTCATTTTCTCCCCACCAGCACACACAAGCTGTGAGGCAGTGTGCATGTGCTGAGTGAGGGGTGCCCAGGGTGGCATAAGACATGCTGCAGCCCTTAGAGACATTCCCTGGCATCAGGGCCCTTGGTACCAGGGTTACCAGTTACAAGGGACTTATCTGAGTGCCAGGGCTGTGCCAATTGTGGAAGCAAAGGTACCGTTTAGGGAAAGAACACTGGTGCTGGGGCTTGGCTAGCAGGGTCCCAGCACACTTTCAATCAAAACTTAGCATCAGCAAAGGCAAAAAGTTAGGGGGTAACCATGCCAAGGAGGCATTTCCTTACAGTTGGCGATCTGCTTTGCAGTTTCTAGGCTGGAACGTAAGGTTGAGGGGGATGAGCCCTCTGTGGAGGAGATGCTGGTTCCACCACTCAGCTGACTTGGAGGGCTTTCATTAATGGGGCACAATAGGCATCACGGTCCCCAGAGACGTTTGGGCAGGGAAATGAATCTTGTCCTTCCAAGACCTGCAGGTTCGGGGGGCGTGGCTTGGGCGTCCGGCAAGTTGCCGCCACTGTGTGAGGCTCCGCTGGGCAGGAGCGATTCTCCGGCATTTCTACTGCCGGGACCGCCTGCAGTAGAAGGGGGCGGCGTGCTGCGGCAGAGTCGGGGGGGGCACGGGGGATTCCCCTGCCGGCGAAGTGTGCGCCGCGTGACTTGTTAGGTTGGCACTGGGCCTGGTGCTGTCGTCGGCCCCGCGGCTTCTGGGCAGCGCCGCGGGGACCATTGTTGGTGAGTCCAAGGGACCGATTCGGCAGGTTCATCGGCCCACAGGCCCCTAACGAGTCAGAGTGCGGGCGCTGACGGCCTAGGCTGGCGGGCGGGGCTACACTGGTGCTCCGCGGCCTAAAGGAAAGCCTCTGCGCTTCCCGGGAAGGAGAGGGCGTATGATTGCGCCCGTGGTCGTGTCGTGACAGGCTGTGGCGGGGGGGGTGCACGTGTGGTAAGTGATCCCCCCTACTTTTTGGTGGCATATTTTGGGGGTCTGACGCTCCGGGGGTGGACCCCCTGCTGTGGCCCACATAGGTGACGCCTGTGGTTGGTGGCGCGTGGCAGGCAACTGTGGTGGCAACGACTAGGCCCGTGGGAGTGGCCCCCACATTGGAGGGCCTGGCGTTGCGGGCCGGGACCCATCCAGCCTTATTTCAGCTGAGGCCTGCTGTGTAGGGGGAGCGGTCGGCCTGTGACCTCCCTGCTCCCTATTTTTGGTGGCATATTCTTGGGTCTCGCCTGACACCTTGGAGGTGGGCCTCCTGTTGGGGCCTGTTGGAGCGATGCCTGTGGCTGGCGACATGTGGCTGTGGCTTTGGCGGCTGCGGCTAGGACAGAGAGGCGGTGCCTACATTGGGCAGCCTTGGCGCTGCGGACCGGAGGCCATCCTGCCTCATTTCAACAGCGAGGTGCTGTGTTCCACTGGAGTCTACAGACTGGGGGGCTCGGCCCTGGGTGCTTTGGTTTACTGCTGGTGCCCCCTACCCTCCTTGCCTGGTTGGCAGCCCGTGCTGGCGCTCTTTGAGGTGCTTGCCTGAGTCGTGCAGAAAGTGCTCTTCACCATGGGTAAGGTGGATCAAAAGCAGCCCAAACTTACCTTTGAGGGCAAGAAGAAGAACAACCAAGCTGGTCGGGCGTCTGATGACTGGCCTCCAGAGGACGTTCCATCGCCCTCTGTGAAAGCTATGTTCGTGGACCTCAAACATATCCTGGCTAGCATTGATGGGAAGCTGGATCACCTGAGTGAACAGATGGACCATTGGAAGGAGAGGGTGGACGGCCACGCCACCCGGCTTGAGCACGTGGAGTCTCGCACATCGGATTTAGAGGATGGCCGTCGTGAAGATGGTGAGAAGCAGCTGCGGATGGAGCGGGTGTTAGAACATATCCGCAATAAAAACGAGGACCTTGAGGCCCGATCCCACTGCAATAATGTGCGTATTTTATGTCTGCCAGAGTCGACGGCTATGGGTCATATGGAGGATTACATGGAGACTATGTTTGCATCACTGTTCCCTGATGAGCTATCTCAGGGGCTGATGGTGGAGCGGGCGCACCGGTCGCTTGGCCCCCGACCTCTGCCGGGGCGCTGGCGCGTCCTAGCATTGTGTGCCTCTTGAACTACCTAGATGTAGACACAGTACTCCGGTTGGCTCGTGAACGGCGCCCAGTGATATACAATAACATGGAGCTCAACTTTTTTCCAGACTACACCCCTGGGGTGCAGTCCGCCCGTAAGTCGTTTCTTTCAGTTAAGTGCACTTAGAGTCTGACAGATGCCAAGTTTTCCCTCATTTATCCTGCTAAGCTGCGAGTATTGCTTAAGGGGAAATTGCACTTCTTTACGGACCCAAAACTGGCCGCCAAGTATGTCAAGACTATCCCTAAAAAAGCGCCCCCGGCCAATGTGCAGGCGGAGAGGGTGGAGGTTGAGTCCCCTGCTGGTAGCGACACTGATTGACCTTGGTTCTGCTGCTGCGGTCTGGGGTGCCCCTCTGCCGGGGTGATGGATCTGACCTAGATTGCTCTGAGTGACCTTGCAGTGTTGGTCCCGGACTTTATACATTATTTTGATGCTCTAGCCCATCCACCCCACTTGGGGAGGTTTCCGGATGGCCTTGCTGATATCCTCGTGGATGAGTCCTCTTAAACTGAACCCTGTGTTGTCTTGGGTTTTGTGTTCGGGTGAGGGTGGGTTCATCCGACTGGCCTGATTGGGGGGGGGGGGGCAAGTGTGGGTGGGGTGGTGAACTACAGTTTGAAGGGGTTGTTGTTCTACCTTTTTCCTTCTCTTCTTCTTCCTCTTTTCTTAGCAGCTGCTGCGTTGTGCAGAATGGTTGTGGAGGTCGTGCGTCTCGATGGCTGTTGGGGCGGTGACTACATGTGCCCCAGTTGTTAGGTGTCTCACTTGGAATGTCAGGGGGCTCCATGATGGTCGCAAGATGCGCTTGGTGTTGGCTTATGTGCAGCGCCACGTGATTGATATTTGCAGGAGATCCACTTGCATGAGGGCACAAGAGTGAGAACTGGCAGGATAGACGAGAACCATATGGCAATGTACTCGGGCTATGCGCGAGGAGTGGCGATTTTGATTCGGAAGGGCCTGCCGTGGCACACTGGTGGGGTGGTGATTGACCCGGGAGGAAGATATGTCATGCCCAGGGGCACCTTGTATGATAAACTGTTCTGTTTGATATCTCTTTATGGGCCTAATGTTGATGACCCTGAGTTTTTGTTGGGGAAGTTTGGCGCTTGATTGGTTCACTGGGCCCGGGCTCAATTTTGTGGGGCAGTGATTTGAATGTGGTCTTGGACCCGGTGGCAGATCGCGAGAGCCGGGCCAGACCTCAACATACCGGCGGCTGAGAGAGCGCTGACGCACATAATGGATGAGGGCGCTTTGGTGGATTTGTGGAGGGCCCGACATGGTGGAGACAGGCAAGGTACGTGTGTTAGTTACACGTATGGCAGCTGGTCTAGATTAGATAGGTGGCTGGGTACCAGAGATGTGGAATTATGGATGACATCCATTGAACACATGCCTGTACTCTTTCGGATCACTCCCCGATTTTGTTGGCGCTGCAATTGCCTGGCGGGCCCGGCTGTGCGTTTGTGGCGGCTGCCTAGTGGAGCGCTGAGAGACCGTGTTTTTCGGGAAGAGATTCGTGCTGCGATCGAGGATTATTTCTGGATTAATCAGGGCTCGGTGTCGTCCGTAGGCACTCTCTGTGAAGCCTTCAAGGTTGTGATCTGCTGTGTCTGTGTGGCTAAGCAACATGGCGTGCTGAAGACCATTCAACGTGAATTGTCAGAGTTCGAAATGCGCCTTGCCAAGTTGGATAGGATGCTGGCTTCTGACTGGTCGGTAGACCTTTTGGCTGAGATACGAGAGGCGCTGTCCTGCTATGAGGAGGCAGCGCAGTGCGAGGCGTGCTTTTTAGGTAAGGAGGCAAGGGCATGTCGGTATGGTGAGGGTGAGCGGGCCAGGAAGACGCTGGCGTCCATGCTCCGCAGGCTGTGGGCTGGGAATTAACCATCATCATCATCAAAAATACTTTATTCGATTGAATAGGACAATCATAAAAGCAGACAATTCATATTAAAAACATCACTCAGTATTTAAAATAATGTGAAAACACAAGTAAGTCAGACCGTACCTAAAGGGCCATGTAGCGAGATTACATTACAAGGAGTTAAATAACTTCACATAAAAGCCACAGTTGAAAAACATGACAGAAAAAATCAGTATAAGAATATATTTAAAAAAAACTATTGTCATTAATAAGATACATTTAAAATGTATACAAATAAGAAAACCCTATCTAGGTAAGTTGATAATGTGGTCTAGCCTTCATCACTGCACATAAAAATAAAGCTATTCCATTGCAAATCATAATTGATGGTAGGGACAGGAGGTAATTGAAGGCAGGGCGACATTGTTTAAAATGCATTGATTTTAAAAATGGAATCACAAACGCTTTCCTTTAGTCTGCATAGAATTTACAAAAAAAGAGAATATGTATTGTACTTTGCTCAGACACTAAGTCACAGGGACATTTTACCAAGACAGGGGTCCAATCATTAATACACGGGAAGCTAACAAGACAATGGAAAACCTCTAATCTTAGGCACGTGAGGACAAACCGATGCCTTGGATTCAGTACGTTACTCAGATATGGTTCCATGCCGTCTGTTTATTGCAATATGAAATTCCTCATTACGCTGGGTTTCTTTGTCTCAGTGGCCCATCTTAAATCGGCCAGGTGAATAAGACAAATATTTTTCAGTTCTTTCCTGGAAATTGTTTCCAGTTTTACCGGGGTGGAATATAACTCAGAATGGCCCAGCTCTGTAAAAAAAATCTTTATATAATTTAGCCATGGAATTTTCAGCGGATAAGATAATGCCAATGCATCTTCTATGATGGCCCTATTCAGCCTAGCGGAATCAGAAGTCCATACTTTGTGCCATAGTAGGATTGGTTCGATACAAATTAAATCTATAAGGCATGATACCCCCAATTCCATATGGCATGCCAATGTAGGGGTAGATTTTGGAGTGCTTAAAATAATCTTTAAAAAATCGTTTTCAACTAGCTGTAGGTTGTTGCAGTTCCTATATCCCCAGAGTCCTGCCCCGTACAGTGCAAGAGAAACACATTTTGCATTGTACAATATCATCATATCCTTAGGAGTTGCTCTACCGACCTTTTTCTAATTTTTTTTTTTACAGCCATGATAGTTTTAATGAATGACAGCTTCCTTGATTTTATGGCTTGTGACCATGTTCCTTCATTATCGAACGTAATGCCTAAATATGAAAAGGTTCCTGTATCGTCTAGTTTCGTACCTTTTAACATAATCTGAGGTTTCTTTATAGAATTTCTACCACATGTCATCGAGAAGGTTTTAGAATGGTTGATTCTGAGGCCTAAGGCTTCCATATACTTATCAAAGGTTGTAAGTAGCCTCTGCAATGCTACTGGGGTGCGGGCCATCAAAACGGCATCATCCGCGTACAGAAGTGCTGGGATCTTTCGAGAACTAACTTGTGGGAGGTTACTGCAAGCATCAGATAATACTCCCTCTAATTTATTAATATCTAAGGCAAACAGTAGTGGCGCTAGTACGTAGCCTTGCCATACCCCCGTTCAAATGGAAAGGCTGAGGTGCATTCACCCTGAAGCCCATAACGCACCTTGGCTTTAGCTCCAGCGTATAGTTCCCTAATAAAATGAACAATAGTTAGGTCTACCCCCATGTCCAATAAAATAGGCCATCATTTACTATGGACCACACAGTCAAATGCTGAAGTCAGGTCGACAAACACTAAATATAAGGCTCCGGCCTTGGCCCTCATGTATTTACCAAGTATAATATCTAAGTTCAGAGCCTGCTCCATGGTCCCTATCCCAGCTCTAAAACCATATTGCAAATCCGAAAGGATATTGTTTTCTTCTGTCCAATCTCGTAGCCTGTTTAAAACAATTCATCCAGCAATCTTTGCAAGAGTATCAAGCAGAGAGATTGGGCGTTAGCATGCAGGATTTTGACGATCTCCCTTTTTGAAGATAGGAACAATGATGGACTCGCCCAGGTCGGTATAAAGACTGTGGCACAGCAGGCACGTAAAACTTGAGTTAATAGTGGGCCCCAAAGTGAGACGTTTGACTTGTAAATATCAATTGGGACTCCATCTGGGCCCGGCGCTTTCCCGCTTTTGCTAGCGTTAATTGCATCTATAACCTCGTTTAGGCTAAATGGTGGAAAAATAGGTTGAGAAACTGGTTTCAGAGAGTTTGATTCCAAGACCAAGTCTTTAGCGAAATATATACTAGAGAAAAAAGAAACCCAGTCCTCTTCAGTAATGGCTATTTCAATTGATGGTAACATTCCATCACACAGAAGAGGAGAGTTTACAATATTCCAAAATTTAGCGTTGTCATTCCAAAGGCTTGCTTCCTGAAGAGAATTCCAAGCCTCGTTTTTTAAATTCTGTTTTCTTCTTCTTATAGCCTTTTTATACTCCTTCCTCCGAAGGCTGATGCCATGTCTATCAGGGTTTTGTCTGTGTAAGCACTGTTTAATATTTTTATAGGCTTGAGTACATTCACTATCAAACCATCTTTTGCCTACATAAGGTCTAGATTTGCCAAAGCTAACTGTAAGGGAGTTTTTAATTCCAATAGTTATTGCAGTAAAAGCGTTAATACAAGCCTGCGGGCAAATGTTGTCTGAAAGACAAATTTCAAACTCTTTAGAGAGTTTGCTCATTAATTGTTTCATGAACTGCGTAGGCTCAAGCTGTGACCAGCGGATAGTGTAGCCATTTCTTGTTCTCCGTAGGTTCCTTGTGTTTGGTGATGGCTTGAGAAAATACAATGCATAAGCATTGAGGATAGTGGTCGCTGAGCAAAGAATCTTGAATTTTATATTCAGACACATAGGTAGTAAAATTATTAGATAATAATATAAAATCAATTATTGTGTTAGCATGTCTGCCATTAAATGTGGGTTTTAACTGTGGTTTACAGTGATTTCAACTATTGCACAGAAGGAGATCAAATTTAGACAACGTTTCATTCAACAAATTACCATAATGATTATGTGTAAAATGGTATGAGTCGTCATCTCCACCCGTGCCAAAAAGACAACATATTTCCACGGATTGAGGACACAAATGTGTATTAAAATCCCCCCCACACACAATAAAAGTCTCATTATGCGCTGAGTTACATGCTCAGTCCAGATCTTCCTGCAACAGCTTGAGAACAGAAAAAAAACTTTGTTGAGGAATATTATTATAAAAGTTAATGATCACCATTTGTGCGATGATTTTTAATTCACATGTGATCAGTTGATAAAATGAGTTAGAGATTAATCTTACATCCTTGATTAAGTTGAACTTGTTGGAGATGAAAGTACACAGCCCACCTTTTGCCCTGCCCCGTGAGCAAGGAACGGCGGGGGTGTGAAGTGTCCTAAAACCATTTATGTGGATAGGGTCCACAGACCAAGTCTCTTGTGAACTCACCCAGGAAAAAGATCGAATATATTCTAACCAGTCTTCATTCTTACTTTTCGAGCGCAGACCCGCCACATTCCAAAATAAAAATGAGTACCTTGCCCCACGGAAGACTGTTTGGTTACTATGGGGGTCATTCTGACCCTGGCGGTCGGTGATAAAGCGGCGGCCAACCCGCCAACAGGCCGGCGGTCAAAAAAATGCAATTCTGACCCTGGCGGGAACCGCCAACACAGCCCGCCGCATTAACACTCCGACCGCCACGGCGGAACAAACAAACAGCGCGGCGGTCACCGCCAACAGCCAGCCGCCCACCCTATCACGACCCACCAATCCGCCACCTTTTCCGGGGCGGGAGCCCCGCCGATAAAAACACGGCGGAAACAGACATTTCGAATGGAAAACGCTCACCTCGAGACACTCCACGCGGAATCCGGACAGCATGGAACCCGAATTGAACATCATACCTGCTCTCGTCTACCTGCTCATCTACCACGAGTACGAACTCCGGCGCAGACGTCAACGGTGAGTACTGCACCTACGACACACGGGAGGGGGGAGGAAGAAAGGTTACGGGCATACACATATGCGACCCCCCCCACCCCCCCAATATGTACACACCAATGCAGAGCAGGAAGTCACAGTGACACCACACAAAGACCCTTTAAAAATACAATGACACAACCAAATTTGGAATAAATTTTCATGTACAAAAAAAGCACCTGGAAATAATTGAGCAACCGTGAAAAATATTTACAAAAACCAAAAAGATATACACATCAGTGTATCACTGAAGTAACAAGTCCTGCACATCCTACGAATCTAACATGTCCGTGGGCCAAGGTTCTGCGAAACAAGGGCAAAGCCCACACACGAGACCTGAGTCCTTTGGAGAGAACACTGCAGGGGCATCTGATGTCAAAACTACAGGCACCTCAGGGGGAAGGGAAGGGGGGGCCACCACAGCCACATGAGTCCACGACGCCAGATCCACGAGGAGCCACCATGCCCACTGTACCATCCTGGGGAGTGCAAAGCCACAGTCTCTCAAGTCTCTGCAGTGGGTGGGTTGCCCACTGGACCATCCTGGGGAGTGCAAAGCCACAGTCTCTCAATGTCTCTACAGTGGGTGGGTTGCCCACTGGACCATCCTGGGGAGTGCAAAGCCACAGTCTCTCAAGTCTCTGCAGTGGGTGGGTTGCCCACTGGACCATCCTGGGGAGTGCAAAGCCACAGTCTCTCAATGTCTCTACAGTGGGTGGGTTGCCCACTGGACCATCCTGGGGAGTGCAAAGCCACAGTCTCTCAAGTCTCTGCAGTGGGTGGGTTGCCCACTGGACCATCCTGGGGAGTGCAAAGCCACAGTCTCTCAATGTCTCTACAGTGGGTGGGTTGCCCACTGTACCATCCTGGGGAGTGCAAAGCCACAGTCTCTCAATGTCTCTACAGTGGGTGGATTGCCCACTGGACCATCCTGGGGAGTGCAAAGCCACAGTCTCTCAGGTGGATTACAGAGTCCACTGGTCAAGGAGGAGGCATGGTGGGCACAGTGAACCATAAACAGTGCCTGAGACGGCGGGACCCAGCGCAGCGGTGCATGACATGGCGATGTCCAGCGGAGCGGTGCTTGAGAGGAAGGGCCCAGCGGAGCGGTGCTTGACAGGAAGGGCCCAGCGGAGCGGTGCTTGAGACGGCGGGGCCCTGTTCAGCGGTACCTGTCTTCACGGCGGGGCCCTGTTCAGCGGTGCTCTTCTGCACGGCGGGGCCCTGTTCAGTGGTACCTGTCTTCACGGCGGGGCCCTGTTCAGCGGTGCTCTTCTGCACGGCGGGGCCCTGTTCAGCGGTACCTGTCTTCACGGCGGGGCCCTGTTCAGCGGTGCTCTTCTGCACGGCGGGGCCCTGTTCAGCGGTACCTGTCTTCACGGCGGGGCCCTGTTCAGCGGTACCTGTCTTCACGGCGGGGCCCTGTTCAGCGGTACCTGTCTTCACGGCTGGGCCCTGTTCAGCGGTGCTCTTCTGCACGGCGGGGCCCTGTTCAGCGGTACCTGTCTTCACGGCGGGGCCCTGTTCAGCGGTACCTGTCTTCACGGCGGGGCCCTGTTCAGCGGTACCTGTCTTCACGGCGGGGCCCTGTTCAGCGGTGCTCTTCTGCACGGCGGGGCCCTGTTCAGCGGTACCTGTCTTCACGGCGGGGCCCTGTTCAGCGGTGCTCTTCTGCACGGCGGGGCCCTGTTCAGCGGTACCTGTCTTCACGGCGGGGCCCTGTTCAGCGGTACCTGTCTTCACGGCGGGGCCCTGTTCAGCGGTGCTCTTCTGCACGGCGGGGTCCTGTTCAGCGGTACCTGTCTTCACGGCGGGCCCTGTTCAGCGGTACCTGTCTTCACGGCGGGGCCCTGTTCAGCGGTACCTGTCTTCACGGCGGGGCCCTGTTCAGCGGTACCTGTCTTCACGGCGGGGCCCTGTTCAGCGGTACCTGTCTTCACGGCGGGGCCCTGTTCAGCGGTGCTCTTCTGCACGGCGGGGCCCTGTTCAGCGGTACCTGTCTTCACGGCGGGGCCCTGTTCAGCGGTACCCGTCTTCACGGCGGGGCCCTGTTCAGCGGTGCTCTTCTGCACGGCGGGGCCCTGTTCAGCAGTACCTGTCTTCACGGCGGGGCCCTGTTCAGCGGTACCTGTCTTCACGGCGGGGCCCTGTTCAGCGGTACCTGTCTTCACGGCGGGGCCCTGTTCAGCGGTACCTGTCTTCACGGCGGGGCCCTGTTCAGCGGTACCTGTCTTCACGGCGGGGCCCTGTTCAGCGGTGCTCTTGCAGTATGTCAAGGGAGTCATACCTGGCCTGGACACCCTGCTCACTCGCCCTCCGACCGTGCTGTGTCAGGCCCCTTCGGGGAGTGAGTCCTGGGCCCTTTGGTGTCGTCCCTTGCAGCCGGGATGGGGCTTGTGGGGCCCTCCTGCTCCGCGCTCCTGGTGGTTGTCCTCTCCGCCCTGCTGTCCTTCCGCTCCTTAGATGGGGCTCTCGGGCCCTTGCCTCCCCTGGCTGCTGTGGCCGGTGAAGTGGCCGGAGTCACCTCCTTGGGGGCAGCCGTCTCTGTCCGCTCAC
Source organism: Pleurodeles waltl (assembly GCF_031143425.1). Lineage (NCBI taxonomy): Eukaryota > Metazoa > Chordata > Amphibia > Caudata > Salamandridae > Pleurodeles > Pleurodeles waltl. The sequence goes on from NC_090442.1 coordinate 1,022,689,174, forward strand.
GGCGGCCCTTCAATTTCCGGGTCCTCTTGCCTGGGGGGGGGCTGGCTGTCCCCTTGCTGCTCACCGAAGTGTTACTGCCGCCAAAGGGTGGACTCCACATGCCATGCACCACTTGCACTGTAGAAGTTGGGCTGGTGGTGGCTGAGGTGCCCTTGGGACTTTTCCCAGTTGGAGGGGGTGGGTCAGGGGAGGGAAAGAGGTCAAAACTGGAGAGGTAATTTTTCTTGGGACCAAGGTAAGGGGTAGGAGTAGTGGTGAGAGAAGTGGAGGAAGAGGATGTGGTTGTATGAGAGCCAGGTGTGCTGTCCTTGGGTGCAGGTGACTGGGACGTAGGCTGTGGTGAGGTGGTTGGCTGTTGTTTGGGTGTCTTCCTGCGTTTATGTGTCTTGGAAGAGGGGGTGACAGACACAGTGGGAGAGGACACAGGGGACGTGTAAATGCCAGTGGGGGTGGTGACTGCAGGTGTGTGGACTGTAGTGGAGGGTTTGCTGGTGGTGGAAGAACTGGCTGATGTTGGGGTGCATGCAGGTGTGAGTGTAGACGTCACAGGGAGGGAGGAGGGAGACGAGGAGGACGGGGACACAGAGGTGGTAGTGACTGTTGATATGTCTGCATCTGTGTGTTGCTTGGGTGAATGCTTGTGTTTTCTGTGGTGCTTATGTTTGGATGAGCTGGCCTTGGGTGTTGAGGTGTGTGCAGGCTGGTCTGATGGTGTGGATGGGATAGGTTGAGGTACAGGAGACAGAGAAAGGGTGGAGGCAGATAGAAGAGGGAGACTGGAGACAGGGACAATGGCTGCCGTCAGTGCTGAGGCCAGAGCAGTGAACGCTCGTTGATGGGCAGCCTGACCCGAATGAATGCCCTCCAGGTAGGCATTGCTCCGATGCACCTCCCTTTCCACCCCCTGGATGGCATTCAGAAGGGTAGTCTGCCCAACAATGACCGTCCTCACCAGGTCAATGAGCTCCGCACTGAGGGCAGCAGGGGTAACAGAGGCAGGGGCTGAGGTGCCTGGGGCGAAGGAGACGCGCGCCTTCCTGGCGGAGCGGCCACAGAGCGAAGACTGAGGGGCTGCTGGGAGGGCAGTGCTGGTGCGCTGGGTGGCGGCTGTACCTGTTGTTGCGGGGGGCACAGATGGTGCCGCCACCGCTAGGGAGCTCCCAAACGAGGACGTGTCCGTGTCGCTGGTGTCTCCACCGGCCCCCGTTGTGGTGCTCCCCTCGCCCTCCGGATCACTGGTGCCCTCGGTGTCTGTGTCAGTGCCCACCGGGCCTGGTGACCTGCAGCTCCCTCCTGCTCCGACGCCAAATCTCCTCCGCCGGATGATGCTAAAACACAAGAAGACAAAGATTTAGGGTGGGGGGAGAAATGAAACAAAGTGTGCATGCCTTAGCAATACCCTTTGCGGAGAGGACAGACACAGGTGCCTTGTGCACTAAGTCGCGAACTTGGGGTACACTACTCAGTACTTCTGACTAGGCAAACAGGTCTAGGGACAACACACGCGCACATGTGTGATGCTGGAGCATGGGTAGCTGCACTTGGCACCCTGCAGAGGTGGGGGGCGGGGGCACAGGGCCATGCCTAAGGGAGCGGACTACACTACAGAGAGCGCCCTGGCCTAATGTCACCCACAGCCCTCCTCCCCCACCCAGACGCCTCCAATGCGCATACAGATAGGAGAATGTGCGGATACTCACCCCCTTGTGTCTGCTGTGCTGTCCTCAAGCGCCCATCCAAATTAGGGTAGGCCACCGCCAGGATCCGGGACATCAGGGGGGTCATGGTGCGACTGGCACCCCTCCTAGGTCGGAAGGCCATCCCCAGCAGTGTTTCTGCGGTCTTCCTCGTTCCGCGGCGGATGTCCTCCCACCTCTTGCGGCAGTGGGTGCCCCGTCTGTTGTAGACCCCCAAGTTCCGGACTTCCTTGGCGATGGCACGCCAAATATCGATTTTCTGGTGGGCGCTCCCCTGTTTGACATGTACAGGGTGGGAAAGAGAAACCGTCACATATCTGCATGTTTGGAGTACATGCCCCCCCTCCCCAACCTTGTCATGGTTCCCATTCTCTCATCTGTCGTGCGTTGCACTCCTCATTCCCTCCACACCCCACCAACTTACATCCCCCCCCTCCACACAGGCATAACCCATTCAATGTGCACTGAGTGTACTCACCTGTTGGTCTGGAGGACCGTAGAATAGCGCATACTGGGGGAGGACCTCGTCCACGAGCTTCTCCAACTCTTCTGAACTGAAGGCGGGGGCCCTTTCACCAGTAGCAGCAGCCATTGTCACTTCCAGACCGAGTTCACAGCAGCACTTGCAGTATAGGTCCTCTCCTGTGGATGATCAGGTCTCGAATGATTGAGCAGATAGAAAATGGCGGTCACGCCCGCGGCGGTGCGTACCGCGGCGGTGCGTCCCGCGACCGCCAGCGCACATCGTCATTGGCTCCTGAAACCCATAGGCTTCAATGTTAACCAATGCGTCTTCGCACAGCGGTCTTCGACCGCCTACCGCCACGGTGTGCCCCGCCAGCGCAGTGACCTCACATCCCATTGTCCCACTTCACAGGTCAGGCATCGGCCATTTCAAGGGCCCACATGGCTTAATTTCTAATGCGTCACACAGGCCTAGGCCGTGCAATGGCACACATACAAACATATCAAACCATACATTTACCTGTACTGTGCAAGCTGTGTTGTACGTACCTGTGAGTGGATTGACTCTGTACTCCATATTCTCCTTCCTAGGCACCGTCCGCTGGGACTAGCGATGAGAAGGAGGAATCCTCGCGTGTACCGGCCGCTGGTGGACCTGTCCACAATGGAAGAACGCAACATAATACTACGATACCGACTTGACCGAGCCTCCATCCATGAACTGTGTGCCCAGCTGGAGCCAGCCCTGATGTCCCCCATCCGCCAACCCACAGGAATTCCCCCTCTAGTGCAGGTTCTGTCTGTCCTCCATTTCTTTGCAACTGACTCATTCCAGACAACAGTGGCCATGTCATCTGGGATGTCTCAGCCTATGTTTTCCAAGATCTTATCCAGAGTGTTGTCTGCCCTGATGAAACTCATGCGGAGCTACATCATTTTCCCAGAGGAGGGTGATTTGCCTACAGTGAAAGCTGATTTCTATGCCCTTGGACACATCCCCAACATCATTGGTGCAATTGATGGGACCCATGTGGCTTTAGTCCCCCCAAATGACGATGAACAGGTGTACAGGAACAGGAAGAATTACCATTCAATGAATATCCAGGTGGTCTGTTTGGCTGACCAGTACATCTCCCATGTAAATGCCAAGTTCCCAGGGTCAGTGCATGACGCGTATGTTATGCGAAATAGCAGCATTCCCTATGTGATGGAACAGCTACAGAGACAGCGTGTGTGGCTAATAGGTGACTCTGGTTACCCCAACCTGCCGTGGCTACTGACCCCAGTGAGGAATCCCAGGACCAGGGCAGAGGAACGGTACAATGAGGCCCATGGGCGTACTAGGAGGGTGATTGAGCGAACCTTTGGGCTCCTGAAGGCCAGGTTTAGGTGCCTGCATATGACAGGTGGATCCCTAATGTACTCACCAAAGAAGGTGTGCCATATCATCGTGGCGTGCTGTATGCTCCACAACCTGGCTTTGCGACGCCAGGTGCCTTTCCTGCAGGAGGATGGTCCAGATGGTGGTGTTGTAGAAGCCGTGGAGCCTGTGGAGAGTGAAGAGGAGGAAGACTCTGAGGACGACACAGACAATAGGGACAGAGTGATACAACAGTATTTCCAGTAACACACAGGTAAGAATCACCCACGCCATTTCACAATTGCTTATAGCCTCCTGCATCTGTACTTTCTGTAGTTCCCCACAGATGTTTTTCATTAATTTTTGCCTTTCCCTTCCCTTCTCAGTGCTGTCTGACTCAGTACCTGACTTCTGCTTGGTTCGCCCATGAAATACAGCGTATTGACATTGGTATGTTGTCATGACTAATTGACAGAACAGAAATTGAACAGTAATATGTAATACATTTGTTAATAATACAGCATGACTCAAAACAGATTTGTGTGCAAAATGTGATTTATTTACAGTGCTAGATATCGGTACATGTGATTCTAAGGGTGATGGGTGGGGGTGGAGGAATATCCATGGCAGAGTCCAGTTCTCAGTCTCACAGGTGCATTGTCCTTTTGCCTGTGGAAGGATGGAGCATAGGCAGTTCATGGTTGGACAGGGTGGCAATGTGGGACAGTGGGAAGACTTGAGGGGGTATGTCCTGCTGGCGGGGGTCTTGACATCCTACTCTGTCTTTTTTTTTGGTCTCAGGCTCCTCTTACGGGGTGGTTGTTCTTCAGCAGGAGGTGGGGTTCTGGGGGGCTGTCGAGGTGTTGGGACCTCCTGTCCACTAGCGCCGGCGGAGGTGGTAGGCTGTTCCTGGTCCGGGCTAGTGACAGGGGCCCTGTGTGGTGCACCATGGTCCCGCAACGCGTCCTCTATCCTGTGGAGGGCCAGGACGATGGTCCCCATTGCGGTCCCGATGATTCTCAGCTCCTCCCTGAACCCCATGTAGCGTTCCTCCTGCTGTGCCTGGATCTCTGTGAACCTGGCCAGTACCGTCGCCATCGTTTCTTGGGAGTGGTGGTATGCCCCCATGAGGGTGGTGAGGGCCTCTTGGAGAGTGGGTTCCCTGGGCCTCTCCTCCCTCCCCTGTCGCACAGCAGCCCTCCGAGCTGCCCGGTTTCCCCCGGCCTCTGTCCCCTGGACGGTGTGCCCGCTACCACTGCCCCCAGGTCCCTGTTGTTGTTGGGGTGTTGGGTTAGCCTGGGTGCCCTGTAGTGGCAGACACACCGCTGATTGAGCTGTCCTAGAGACAGAGGCATGGGCCCGCTGGGTGGGAGCTGTGCTGGTGTTGGCAGAGGGGGTCGGGTCTGGTGTGGCCTGTGGCTGCCTGAGGGGAACCGACTGCCCAGAGGTCCCCGATGGTCCGGGCTGGTCATCAGGTTCACTGTCGACAGAGCTGCTATCCTCAGTGTGCACCTGTTCCGGTGGTGGGATGGACACTTCTGGACCCTCCTGGCTGGTGTGTTGTCGTTCGGGTCCTGCATGGGGTAAGAGAGTTTGGTTATTGTTTCTGTGTGTGCAATAGCGTGCGTGTTATGGGTGCCCTTGTCCCCCAGTGCAGGCATTCCCTTGAGGGAGGTGTTGTGAGGGTAGTTAGTGGGGGGGGGGTTAGTGCAGTGGTCATGCTTAGGTGATGGGTGCCCATGATTTGTGTTGGCATGCAGGAGTTGGTGTTGGGATGGGTGGGTTGTGCTGGTGAGACATTGTCAGGGAGGATGTGTGCTGGGGGGTTGGGGGTGAGGGTGGGGGTGTGGGTTGGCATGCTGGTGGGGTGGGGGGGATATAGTAGTTGAGATTGGACTTACCAGAGTCCATTCCTCCGGCTACTCCTGCGAGGCCCTGAGGATGCAGGATGTTCAAGACCTCTTGCTCCCACAATGTGAATTCGGGAGGGGTGGGTGGGGGTCCGCTGCCAGTCTTCTGGACCGCGATGTTGTGCCTGGAGACCATCGATCGGACCTTCCCCCGTAGGTCGTTCCATCTTTTGCGGATGTCCTCCCTATTCCTGGGATGCTGTCCCACCGCGTTGACCCTGTCCACGATCCGCTGCCATAGCTCCGCCTTCCTAGCTATACTGGTGTGCTGCACCTGCGAGCCGAAGAGCTGGGGTTCCACTCTTAGGATTTCCTCCACCATGACCCGGAGTTCTTGGTCCGAAAAGCGTGGGTGCCTTTGGGGTGCCATGGGGTGGTGTGGGTGAGGTGTGGGGGGGTGTATGTGATGATAAGTATGTTGGTGAGTGGTGCTTTGTGCTACTATGTGGTGTGTGTGATGGTGTAGTGTGCCTCAGTGTGTCTTGCTATGGATTGTCTGCTGTGTGTCTCTCTCCTTCTCTCAGTAATTATGGTCGCAGGGGTTTGTGGGTGATGTGGGTGTGTGTTTTATAGTTGGTTGATTGTGTGGGAGTGGTGTGTGTATGTGTATCAGGTGTGTGTATTTCAAATTGTCCAATGTGGCTGTGTTTTGGTGCTGTGTGTGTATTCTGACCGCGGCGGTGTGTAGCGCCAATGGAATACCGCGTTTGAATGACCGCCGTGTGGATTCGTGGGTCGTAATGGCATGGGCGTATTTCTGTTGGCGTGACGGTGGAGGTTTGGTCATCTCCAGTTTCTCGCTGCCCGCTGATGTGGCGGGCTGCAGTGGAGGACGGATTTTTGGAGGTTTGGCCGTTGTGGGTCAGAATGACCATGGCGGTTAACCGCGGCCGCGGCGGTGTTATGGCGGTCTTCTGACCGGCGGTAAGGGCCTTTTACCGCCGAGGTCAGAATGACCCCCTATGTCTTTTGACTGGATGGAGAATCCACTTATTGGCGCTTCGTTATTAGCAAGTTGACTCGGTTCAGCATCCATCTCCGTCTGTTCATCTTCATTGCTCTCCACCAGACCATGCCCACTCTTTAGTGGATCAGAAACTGGGATTAGTGTAATAGTCGTAGGGCCACCCACTTCCTGATCAAATGATAGTCAGTCGACGCCTTCAAAAGAAAGGGCATGAAATCTATTTTTTGTTGGGATCGAATAATATCTTTCTGACCTAGTTGTTTGTTTCTCAGAATTAGGACCAGGACTGACCTGGTCAATGTTGTGCGTAAAGAAGAAACCCAGAGGCAACAATATAGTGCCATAGTCTGTAATCCGCCGCGGGCTTAGGTGGCTCAAAATGTCTTTGACCAGTTTTGGAGATTTAAAAGAAAGTACCACACAGTCACCCCTAAATAACTTCTGGTTCTTTCCCACCCATTTTACCCTCCTAACCATTTTAATATCCTCAAAGAGAACTTCTGTCATGCCAGATTTCATGCGGGTTCCAATCCAATTCAAGGATTTATTCCTCAACGCTGTCCATGATTCCCTGTAGTCCCCAGAAAGGGTGGGGACATTTGCCAGGACTATCACATAGGGGGTTGCTGCTGAAGGCAGATCTAATATATCTCTTGATATTGGAGAAGAATCTCGGGAGAATTTCAGGCTGGTCAATGTTTCCCCTCTGTTTGGCTGTGCTTTTTGATGTGGGGAACTACTGATACTAACTAGTGGAGGGCATAAATCTACGTCTTTGGATGGGCTGATGCGTATGTGGTGGCTGCTTATGCACTGGTAAGGAGTTACTGTTTGGGTCTAGATCGTCACAATGTTGGGTGGTGACGGCTGTTACACTTACACTTGCAAACTGAGCCTTCATTAAGTTAAACATTGTCTCCACGTTTTCCTCCAATCGTATTAAGCGTTCAATCATTTGGTCAAAAAGGGGCCTGACTAGATGTTCCGAGGAGTTAATAGTCTCTAAGGGACTAATTTCTGTATTCACTATAAGTTGTACATTCCTATGACCAAGTTTTGTATTCTCGCAGACGATATGTGCGTATTGAGTAGATTCAATGAGTGAAGATCCAGGATTACCTCGTCTAATCTTATCAAGTGGCTCTTGGCTAGAGGCTTTGTCCTTACTAACTAATTTGGGTTTCCTTAAACGTTTAGCAGAAGGTGGATGGTCGCCGTCATCTGAAATAAAGTCAGTTATATCCTGAATACATCCATTCTTACCTCTACTTTGAGGTCCAGTTACCGGAAAATTAGTAAATTTTAATGGTGGAGGGAAATGGGAAGGGTCCGAAGATTGAGTTAAAATCCTTTCCTCAACATTAGTAATTAGTTTATCAATTGCCCCCATAGCTCCTGAAATAAATGTTAGTATTGTTGAGTGAGCTTTCTGGGAGGTAGTATCTTTTAAGCTGGATTGCTTCCTTTTACCCATTCTCGCTAATTATTTGATCCTGCCAAAAAGAAGGAAAGTAATTGTGCTAAAAATACAGTGCTCCTCGCTGATAGAGGTGATAAGGCTGAGTGGAAAAAAAACACTATATATCTATAGCAGAAATTAGCCAAAAAAAGAAATGACCTCCCACAGTGCTGAAAGGATGTTTTACAAAGTTGTCAAAGAGCCAAAATTAAAGCCCTGCTTCAAAAAGTCAAGAAGGAAGAAAAAGTAAAAGTACCTGTTAAGGCTTAGGTGCCCAAACCAGTAATTGCAGAGAAGATGTCAGGGGGGTGGCCCAGCCCAGCCTCTGCCAGGCACTGACGGGCGCAGGACGGGCGGGAGCGCGAGGTTTGGTTTAAAGGGCTCCTGCCCTTGTCCTGATGGCCTCCGCCTCCTCCTCCACGAATGCACGCTTCCCGCTGGGCGGGAGCGCGAGGGTTGATTTAAAGGGCTCCTGCCTTGTCCTGATGGCCGCCGCCTCCTCCTCCACGAATGCGCGCTTCCCGCGGGGCGAGAGCGCGAGGTTTGATTTAAAGGGCTCCTGCCCTTGTCCTGATGGCCGCCGTCTCTTCCTCCTCTACGAAAGCGCGTTTCCCGCGGGGCGGGAGGGCGAGGTTTGGTTTAAAGGGCTCCTGCCCTTGTCCTGATGGCCGCCACCTCCTCCTCCTCCACGAATGCGCGCTTCCCGCGGGGCGGGAGCGCGAGGTTTGATTTAAAGGGCTCCTGCCCTTGTCCTGATGGCCGCCGCCTCCTCCTCCATGAATGCGCGCTTCCCACGGGGCGGGAGCGCGAGGTTTGGTTTAAAGGGCTCCTGCCCTCGTCCTGATGGCCGCCGCCGCCTCCTCCACGAATGTGCGCTTCCCCTCTGGGATTGTAGAGTTGACTGACTCGAGTGGGACACTTCGGACGGGTGCTGCAGAGGTTCGACGTGTCATGTCTGACTATTTGGATTTATACGTTGATCGGCCAGGTGTGAGTGGTTTGGAGACTGATGCTTATTTTGACGCGATTAGCCTGCTCTGGCTTGAGAACTCTCATAGGCAATACCTGGACGTCTCAACAAAGAGAGGGATCGGGAGAATTGGAGGTCCAGTGTACGTACTCCCAATACGTATAATCAATACAAAAAGTACACTGTTCCTAACTCTAGGGTGAACAATTAAAGTTTAGGAGCTAGAGCCCTCACACACCCGAAAGGGTGTCATGCTTCATCATCGGGAAGCTCCTCGTCAGACCGGCTGGTGCAATATCGGACGGGCTCCCCTTTCGGGGGCTCTTTGCCGGAGATCTTTTTATATATGGTGGCTGCCGTTGAATCATGAAGGTCAGACACTCAATATGGCAGGAGAGTAGAAGGATTTAAGATTGATTAGAAACCCCTAAACTAATCTGTTTACTGGTTATCCAAAGGGGTTACGATCAAGGTTAAAAACATACTTAAGTGGAAAATGAGAGTAATGCTCAACCACTTTAAAAGCCTGGAGTACTGGGAAATTGTCACCTGACCCCTAGGGTCTGGTCAACATGTTTCGCGTAATTTTGGTCGTAAAAGATCCTCTAACGCTTCATCAGGACCTACATCAAACTAGACTTCTCCTGGCTATATACAAAAGAAAACACTATCTAATTATGTGTGTGAGAAATAGGTAACAGTCACTTACAATTGTGTAAGCTGTCTCGTCAAGAGTCTGAAACAAAAAAAGGTCGCCCTAGAAGATAGAAAAAAAAATGCAGACAAATCTAAAAGCACGGTTAAATGACCATCACACCCAATGTGAATCTGTGCATAAAGTGATGTCAAACAAATAGAAAACATCTGCTTACCTGCCCTCTTTGTGTGGGGGGCCCCTTGGGGAGTAGCACGATCCAGCCTATTGCTTCTAGCGGGGGTTAGACGTTATTAGCACAATAAAAAATATATGTATCTTAAGTAGGGGTCGAGGTATGCAGTGGAATAACCCCTATAGCAAAATATATTAATGCAGACACACATCAACATACAGTGCAGTGTTAAATCACATTATACTGGCAAAATCACTTAGTCGATCCCATGTCTGTAAATATATAGATGGTTATTATATGTATAAGTTCCTCCTTATCTTCAACAAATATCTGGTAAAATAGCTGTATCACCAAAATGGTTTTTAGTCATAGCTCAGTGCATACATTCGACCGTAATTTAGATGGAGCAAAACACTCGATAAGGGCATGCTCATCGCAGTGAGAATGAAGGGATAATCTCTACAGTGCATTTCCTCATAATGAGGCTCCCAAACACTTACTTTTGTATAGGCGTCCTCGATTTGAGACACCTACCTGCGGCGTGCTCACCCCGGAGACAAAATGCCGAGGCAAGATCAGGGCATTTAAAACGCGACGCGGGAGCTAATTGCTTCCGCGTTGCGTGAACGCAGCTTCATCGAAAGAGAAAACGGACTCGAGGAAGTCCAAGTGATAGGCAAAAGTCGGGTTTCTCTCTGCTGGTACGTCGGCCATCTTAAAAGAGGTTAAGAAGGCTAGTCTCTGGTTAAGTAGGGAGGTCAAAAGGAAACGCGTGAAAAACAGATACATTTCCTACGCCACTCGTCATGATTAAAATGTTGTAAAGTGATACAAAGTCAAAATCCAGGATTGTGACAACAGATAGTATATCGAGGGTAAGTGAGACTATGAAATTGTGATAAAGGAGGAAAAAATCATCGCTATTTAGTCCAAGAACCGGAAAAGTTCGTGAATATGCCCATCATTAAAGGGCACTTTTTGTTGGCTCATTTGGCGACGGTTATACCTGCTGCGCTAATAACGTGTGCCCCCTCTCTTTATGGGTGATATGTTGGCAGAGCTACTTTCCTCCTTTTTTCTCTTCTTGCTCTGTTCTCTCTTTCCTTTCCCTGTCTGTTGTTTTCTGCCTCTCAAGTTCACCTGCTATATGGGATAGAGGTGCTCTTGTACGAGGCAAGTCTCTCCTGCGGTTTCCTTTGCAATTTGAACATGTTCGCGTTTCTGTCAGCCCTCCCAGCAGAATCAGTGTTACGTATACTGTCTGTGAACGCTGGTTTGTGTTGTTTGATGATGATTGCTTTTTTTTAAATGAAAAAAAAAAGACCTGCAGGCTCGCTACAAGCTTAACATCAGATGCGATTCCATAAGTATCTGCAACTCCACCACGCACTCTTGGCTAACATTCCACCTCACACTGAAATACCAGAATTAAGTCCCCTAGCGGCCAAACTGTGTATGGGCCGTCTTGGTGGTGGCACTATCTCCCAGATTGGTTATTGCGAATGCCCATATGGTTTTGATGCGCTCTGGCTCTGATTGGAGCAATGGGTTGGCGACCTTGATTAGGCAGACTGGGGGGAAGCTAGGCTAGCCCCGCAAACGTTTTGTTTTTTAACTACATTGTTTTGGCCTGCCCTGTCATCTCTGTGTACTGGCAGCAGGTACGCAATACGCTCTCAGGGAGTCTGTAGCTGGAGTCTGATCTGACCCCCAGGGTGGCCTTGCTGGTCATGATTGACGAGGTGGGTGGTTCATAAGCCAATTCCACATTTGTGGGCATTACCAAACTGGGTGTTAAAGGAAATAATGCTTGGCGATGGACTTCCCATAACTCCCCGTCTTTGGCGGAGTGGACTAATTCGACCAAGAAGTCTATTTATATTGCCCGTGGTTGCCCAACAAAATATGACTATATCGGGGAGGCGGGGCCATACTATGGGTTGGGGTTGTGACATAGCACTGGCTGGTTTCCCTGTCAATGTGGTATGCGGTTGTAATTGTACTTTGTTAGTTGGATCTAAAACTAATAAAAAAAGTTTTTTATTAAGAAAAATTCAGCAAAAGAATGGGAGTGACCATGCAGAAAGGGGCATTTTCTCCCAAATCCGTTCTTCCATCAACAACCTGTGCTGCTTCAAAACAATTGGTAGATAAGGTATACTGTGGGTCTTTTCAAATCCTGAAACTTCCCATGATTTCAGCAGGGTGATCTGATCTCGACTGCACTCTTCTCTTATATTCATAAATACAAACTCACTTTACATATTGTATATTTGTGTGAGAATTACTTTTACACTCCATTTTATGACTGTAAAAGTTTTCATTTCAGGTATTCTTAAAGAAGATGATGGAATTGATTACCAGGGTCCACATGAGAGACTTAAAAGCACTAGTAGTGAATATAACACATCCCATCCTAGTGTCAGGATGAATAAAACATGAGTCAGTGCTAGAGCAGTGAGAGGCAATGACTGTACTCCTGTGCTGCAGATGGCAAGTTTGTCTCGCTAAACCCTTTCTGTGTACCAGTTTGGGAGGCATTTTCGCAGAAAAACTATATTTTGCTTTCATTCGTAAAGAGAGTATTTCATCCTTAAATCCCAAGCTCCACACGGCCTCACTCATCCTTCACTTAATCTTAATTGTGTAATAACAAGAATTTTAAGTCAGTTGACAGGGGGCTGATCCCTGTGCTTTGCGGAAGAAAAGAGCTTTGAGATATTTCCTATACATTACATGATCCTTATAGAGGCAGAGGGACAGAGAGAGAGAGTTTAGAAGGAAGAGCCTTCTGCATGAAATAACTCCCCACCAACATGTTTATGCCACACTGACCCGATGGGTAGTCTGTGAGCAACTACATTTAGTCTTTTGATCGGTTGCTTGGGGGTCAAAAATTCCTGGACAGAGATTACACAAATCTGCAGGACTTTGTGGACACAAAACTAGTTTGTGGGCTCCACCCTTTACTGGATATCTAGCCAGAAGGATAACATTAGTCATACCAAGAGGTGTTCTGTCCATTTCAAGCCCAGGACAAGGCAGGGTGTGTTGGTCGGTAACCTCAGGAGCTTGTCTGAGGTTGAGGCACAAAGCAATATAACCGTGACATTGTCCATGCATAAGAGGACAACTGCACAAACCTGGTACCTGTGGGATAGCAGTAGAAGGGCAGAGTGACAAAGAGAATGTTCAGGTTATAAAACTTTGCTTTAGTTATGTGGTGTCAGGCCATGATCAGTGCACGAAAATAATTAATGTTGCTTGTCTACTTTAATCAATTAATTTTAGGAGTTTTGACATGATCCTTTTCCACACAAAGCTTATGTGGATGTAGATATGTAGGCAAGATAGCTCAGTGGGCTAATGCATCCTATTTAGAAATCTGTGCTTAACCAAATGTTACAAGTTAGAATCCCCACTGAGTCTTTTCACTCTTTCATCCTTCTAAGGGTATTACCATGAATAGCACTGAGATGATTAAGAATCAACACTCTTCATCAGGGCCTAGAGACAACACTAGTTATAAAGTGCACAGTGTAAGTGCACTAATAATGACTATCCTTATTATTGCCATTGTTCTCTTTTCTACAGTAATTCTATTGATCCCTTCTTAAATTATTACACTAATCATCTGTTATTTTTGTTCTCCTTTTAGAGCATCCTGTTATCACATCTGTATTTTCCCTGAGTGTGAAACTTGAGGATGAGACAGGTCTGAAAGAAGAACCAAATATTGAAGGAAAAACCATGGGTAATTACACTTAGTTTGGCATTTGTGAGAGGCTGCTGTATAGATCATTGATGCCTCTACAACATAAACATACGTTCTTCACTGTGACAAGGCCTCATCTCTAAACTATATGCCTCACAGTAGGCCTGACAGAAATAATTTTCAGTCAGGCGAACACTGATAAACATTCACTTAATGTTAAGTTTGCTACTATCCCAGCTGATATTGTTTCAGTGAGTTTGAAGCAGATTTGACAAAGCTTAATGCTGTAGTCACATACAACTGAAAGCAATGTGGTAAGGTATATGTCCTCCCATTATTTATATAAAACTAGCAATTCTGCTACAACTAGCTTAATCTTCACAGTAGTTGCTGGATGTACTCGAGCCTCAGTTAAGCTCCTCTCTGACGGTTTTCCCATCTAGGTGAAAAATAAGTGGTGGATTAAGATTCATGGAAAACTATGGAGACTCCTTTTTAGAAGACAAGGAGTCACTCAAAAGTTGGAACTGTGGTTGTATTGGTCCCCTGTCTGATTAAGGCTTGCTGCCAGGTACAGTAAATGGCAGTAGTACCTGGTAGCCAGGATTCCTCCTGTTGTACAGAGCGGGGGCGGTCTGTATTTACTGTCATGGAACTCTTCTTCCTTCAGAAGACATTGACCTTGAAGCACTTCTACATTTCTTTTTCAATCGTGTATATTATTTTATTACAAGAAACATGGATCTCTATCAATATTAGCCTGAAGAATTATACCATGTTTTATTTGGCCGTTAAACCTTCATCCAGGGTTACATTTGGGGAGGTGGTGCCTTGCAACATGCGACTGAAATGCACTTGAATGGTGCTTGGTTCAATAAATCCATGGCTTACTTTGAAAGTTTGTCAACAGCGTAGTTCTGATCTGGTCATTGTTAATTGCTTGTGCCCCTGTGCTGTCAACTTGATGGACTAATACTAAGCAAACTAAATCATCTGTGTAATGCAAAGGTAAAGAACGTGATTAACTAGACTATGTTCAGTGGTGATTTCAATGCTTATTGATATCGTCTGACAGGATATTTGAACTGTTGAATACAACACAACCTGGAATATTCCAATTTCTACAATTAGTGCATCATATGGACACAGATAGGTGCCAGATTGATGGATCTTATGTTCATGGGATGGAGGGGGCTCAGTATTCTTTGTGGGGAGAATATTGGAGGGCATTCCTGTACATACAATACTAGTAGGGGGTTCGGCATCCATAGTTGCTTACACTTTCAAACCTGGTCTCTCATTTGAGGTGTTCAAGGACGTATGGTTCTCGCACTGCCGTGAGAGCGATTTCTGGGCCTGGTGTCTACTTCTCGAAGTAGCATCTGGATGTATGACCTCTTTCTGTTGTACATGTGAGAGGGAGGTAGACCCGAAGAAAAAATTCTTAACACTTCAAAGGAACAGGCCCCATTCAAGTATTCCTTGGTATTGTGCATTAATCTTTGACCACGGCTTATTAATAAAAGATAATACAATTGTTGATATTATCTAGGCTTTTGAAAGACTCTCAAAAGATATTGCTAGGCATAATTTAGACATGGCATAATTTAGGCAAGAGAGTTGGGCTCTGAAAGCCTTTCTACTTATTTGGTTGACGAAGAAGTGAGAGTTGTGGGGATGACCTTTAAAAGGGCAGGTATTGATTTGGGGAAACAGCTGTTAATAGTAGGAAATGTAAGCAGAGGTTTAAACATTTTGTCATGTGGAAGTAGTGCGGAAGGTTCTACATATTTAAGAATGGCCTCAATAAGTTGCTTTAAAAAATAGTGGCCAAAGGCTTTATCACATGACTGATTAAACACATTGATACAAGTGTGTCCTATGTGGCCAGGTTAGAATATGTAAAGCTTTTAGTTATCTCTGGCACTGTAGGCATACAAGCAGGTGAGAGCCATTACATTCCTTCCAGTATTGGTATCAAATTTAGCAGGGAAGAGAAGGCATTTTCGATCTGAAAAATCCAAGAGCACTTGGTTCTGATGGCTGTTTTCCACCTCGACCTTTGGAGCAGAACAGATATCGGGCCCTATCTTCTTGTCTTACTTGGTATTATGCCTGTTACATGGCGGAGCACCGTAACAACATCAGTTTATAAAAAGGATGATGTCTACCTTCTAATTATCACTTACTCTCAGTGGTATTACCTTTCCCGTGAGTTTTTACCAAAACCTTAGTGGGATCATCTGTTGGAATGAGTGAAACTTTGTGCCATTGTTCCCAGAGTCCGGGCACAGCATTCCAGGTAGGGATGTGCATGGAGCACGATGCAGTGGCTTTGATCATGATGGGTGATTGGGGCTCGTATGGGACGGGAAGAAAGTGTCTTGTGTTTTTGTGATTTGTCTATGGTCTTTGATAACTGTCAGAATGCCCCAATGGAGAGTCTTGAGTTGGCTCATTCACATTAAAAGTAATCTGTATGATGTGACTTGGGCAACCCTAAAACTTGAAGGAGTGAATGGCCAATGTGCTAGATGAATATTTAGATTTGTGTGTAATACGTCTGCATGTTCACTCTCTTCTGTGTTTTATACGTAAGTGATATTGTTAAGGAAACTGGATGCTTCAGATTTCCTCCAAAGTTGGGTGACAGGCACATTGCACACCTGTATTAGGCTGACAGTATGGTTCCCCTGATGAGGTTCTAGTGGGCCTGCAAGGGCATGTATATTTCTCAAAGGCTTTTAAAAACAGATTGATCTAAATAAACAAAGATTATATACTTTGGCTTTGGATTTGCTAAATAATCTTTGTTTGTGGGAGCCAACTACTTGGAGACTGTGTCTTCTTGGAATTATTTGGGGCTACAGTTTGAGAAATTCCTAAGTTTGGACTTCTTGTCAGTTAGTGGTCTGGTTAGCTTCACTCATAACTTTATACCTTAGGTGCTGTGATCTGGTTTACAGATGAGAGGGTCAATCTGAATTTAAATTTGGCAAATAATTCTGGGTTTCCATAATTCTGTGGGTATTAAGCCAGTTAGGTTGGAAATGTCCCTCAGATTTGCTCAGAGCAGTACTTTCTGCTACCTTAACAGGCAGGATTGTGTATTCCGGTCAGTACCTGACACCTGGTTGCTGAAACACTTGATACAGAGTTCCTGGAAGGAAAGAGTAGCATTAGAAGGACGTTGTAGGGTCTTTTGGATTAGAGGATGTCCTTATTGGTCAAACACTTTCCAGATCTCAATTTAAAGTTCTTTTATGGTCCAATATTGAGACGTTTGCAAGGCATTTTGATCTAACTCATCTGCAAGAAAGGTGCTTCTTGGTGTTGTATTTCTATTGTTTTAATTCTGCACAAACCAAGCCATATATAACTGTGGGAATGAGTTATAAAACTATGCAACCATACATATATTGTTTGACTTACAGAACAATGGAGCCTGGATTTCCCTGGTTAAAAGAGGGTTTAATATTCAAGCGCATAAATTCCAATTCCCATTCCTAGTTTTCAGGTTCATAGCATAACATTTGCTATTAGGAATATGCCTCGATCTTCCTCATATACAGTAGCTGCTACAAAAACACTGTAAATTGCTAACATAACAAAATAACCAAAGAGCATCAGGCAACAATAAAATGCCATGGATTTAAAGCTCCATGGACTGAACTGATAATGGTGCTCTACAAATTATAACTAATACTCTGCAGACCTTTTGGGCACCATTTTCTTCTCAAACTTACTTTACCTTCACCATTCCTTTCCGTTCTGTAATCTGCTCTTTCTTTTGCCCTTTAAAGAGGCTTAATGGGATCGCCCACCACCAGATTCCACACCTTGTCTTTCGATGTTATGTTTTCATTGCGTCGTACAGTATCTTAGGTATTTGAACAGGTATATTCACCCACAGATTTCTACCCACAGATTCATCACTTGTTGACTCTCACTGGATGCCAGACAGGAACTGAATACTTTCAAACAAATGTCATTTTTTTTTTGGTCAGCGAAAACACAAAATTGCCATTAAAGCTATCAAAGCTGGTGGTCCGATTGGCTAACATGGAGTTTCACTAGCCACCACCCTAATGTCTTCCATTGGGGACCACCAAAGATAGTACTCTGAGGTATCAAATGAATAGTTTCATTAAACCTGACTCATAGCTGAGATCGTATTTAAAGTAACTTTTAATTGGAAGGTGACTTCAGAATGTCATCGCCTTGTTGTGAAAACCTCTGGTAGCCTTTAGTGTCTATCTGCAGCAGTTGTCACCTAAAATAACATGTTGTCCATACCCGCTAGGAAGTGCGAAGTGCTCCCAGGAAGAGGGAGCAAAAAGAATTGGTAGGGGGAGGAGATGTGAGCGCATCCAGCAGGATGACTACCAGGTGGTGGCCACAGATGGCCTAGTTTCAAAAAGGCTACCACCTCAGTGAAGTAAATGGTGATCACAGTTTGCCTGCCCACTCTTTTCTTTACGCAGACAGGCTTGCATCTCCTCGGTTTTCCAGGAGTAGTGGATCATTTTGCTGGGTACAAGCCAGGGGTGTGCCCAGGACTCCTCACAAAGCAAGAAGGCTTGCACCATCTTGGATTCGAGTAGCGAGGGGTATCCTGGGATGGTTTGGTGGCCAACCCCACCAGTAAGTGGGAAGACTTGCCTCGTGAAAATTATTGCTCAATTGGCTAATGAGACCTCCCCTCCCACAAACAAGAAGCTGGCAAAGAATTGCCATCCCAGATCCACAGTCCTCAGGTCACTGAGGAAAACACATGTGGCCTTACAACAGAGCTGGTCCCACAAGGTAGACGGGCAGCCGAATAAGTCGCAGAGCAGAGGGAACCAGAGGTGAAAACAGTTCCAAGTGGGAGGGACCCACTACCTGTCTCGCTCAGGTGATGCCCAGTCGTCCATGGTCTCCCTGTTACACCCGGATCCTCTTTAGAACCCTTACAGATTTCAGGTTGTGTCTGGTGGTCTGGTACCGTTACGGAGCCAAAACTCCACTCTGAGTGCTGTGTACCGACTGTTGCTGCAGGGACGGACCCAGGTCTTGGTCTTTCTTAGACCCCGCATAACCGGAGGGCCAGTTGTGCACCTAAGAGGGGAAAGAGGGCCAGACCGTAGGCCTCCACCATTGCACCAAAAGTAAGGGAGGTAGTGGGCTGCTGTAGCGCACCCCCCCGTCCACTGCAGATTGCAGCTTGAGCTGATCCGGCCACCACCTCCTCTTGAGGAACAGTCTCAACTCTTCCCTTCTGTCCCTTGGACTACTGCCTCCTTCCCAACAAGCTATTTTTTGTATTTTTTAACTGTCACAAAGGCGTGGGAGTTCCACGTGCACTCCTTCCCTTTTGCGAATGGGTTTCCACGCAAACTTTGTGGCTGGTAACATTTAAATGGTTTATGACTGATATTTCAGTTATAAACCATGTATATGTAGTTACAGGAATCACTACTGGAAGGGAAGCTAACAACACTCTCTTATATATAGCGATTCTGTATCCATTTCTACACCCTGAAAACAAAAACAAAAAAGTTAGAGTGCTAGGATATTTTTAGTATGTTCCAAAAAGTAACTAACTCTAAATCGGAGAGTTGACCCCAAAAATGCTTTCTACACCGGCCAAATTCCATATATATTCGTCAAACGATGTAAAAGTTATAAGTAAATTAACAAGTAGCTTTTAAACTGACAAGATGTACAAATGTGTTAACCCTTTCATTCCCACACAGCACCTTTTTAAAATGCTTTCCGAGTAACGTTAGATATTCATGCCGAATTTTGGTGTAAATCTGTTCAAGGTTTTTTGCTATTTCTTTTGACAAATTTTTCTACGGGAGCTAAAATGGGAAATTACGTACCATTTCAACCCCATTAAAAAAATGTTTTTCCCATGGAAAGTTACCAGCCGCAAAGTTTGTGTGGTAAATCTTCTTGTCAAAACATGGCATCTCAAACGTAGCTGTCTGCGTTAGTAGATTTCCAAGTTTTGTACAAATCCGTCAACACAATCAAAACTCATAGGCAAGTCCAAAAGTGCCTTATCAATGGAAATACTGCCACTAACATCTATCGCCACAGTGCAATATAGGTGTGTATGTAAGAAAAGCTACAAACCACCTTTTTAACATAAATATATATTATTTAATTTTGTTATTTTTAAATTAAAGTGTGATGTCAAACCCTTAAAAACATTTACTACCAGTAAGCACTACCCATTCCTGAACCATAAAGAAACCCCTACTTCCCTTAATAGTACCTATCCCTTAATGTTAAATACCCCTTTGTAACCCTTATTTTGACCCGTCCCTAAACCCTAAAATCACCTTACTATTTAAGTGGCACAACCTTAAAAAAATATATATATATGTATGTATACATACATATATCTATCTATACAGACAGACAGACAGACAGACAGACAGACAGACAGACAGACACACACACACACACACACACACACACACACACACACACACACACACACACACACACACACACACACACACACACACACACACACACACACACACACACACACACACACACACACACACACACACACACACACACACACACACACACACACACACACACACACACACATATATATATAAATATATATGTGTGTGTGTAAATATATATATATTTATATTTACTTTAGTTAGTGCTTTATCTGGTGGATACTCTGACTAACTGCAGAATGCTTATTTTAAGAATATCTTAAGCTGCCTGGCTATATCTATTAGATTTTTCAGCATAGCCCCTGTGCTCCAGTAGGTGATATCATGCAGCTCTGCGTCCACCCCATTCTGCACTGGAAGTGATGACTGGAGTTGCATATAAGCGACACACAAGCGTGTTGATATCACTTTCTTTCTTTGCACTATCCTCGCTCTTGAACACGAAGCACAAAAGTCAGTTAACTGCGACATTGTGCGGATCTCTAATTTGTGATTTTTTTTTAAAGATGGAAGAGGTCATTCCACAGAATAGTGGTGGGGGGGGGCTAGAGGACAGTGAGGATCTTCAGTTAAATACAGTATCCATCAGAAAGAGTGCTACTGAAGGTTAGTAACTTGTTCTTGTGATGGATACCTCTAACCACAGATTTCTCACTTTTAGAATGAATACCTAAGCAGCACCCCTCCCGCTCCCCCTTCCAACCCCCAAGGGTGGATCTGTGGAATGATTCGGACCAAAAAGTCCTGCTTGACCGAACAGCCAAAATGGTCTTCCGACCAGCCCTGGTTTCAGGCCAGTAATGTTTTGTGAACATGTGCACTGATACTCACGTCATGGCCTGACAGATCTCCAGGACAGGCACTGTGTCTGGTAATGCAGCCTTTACCTGGTGAAATGGGCCCTAAGTCCTTCAGGAGGCTGCTCTTTGACAAGTGCATAGCAGGCCTTAATGCAGAACACTATCCACCTAGACATAGTTCTTTTCTGCACTGCCTTTCCTTGCTCCAGAGAGGCGATCGTCCATCTGATGGTCTCTGATATTATCAATGTAAAAATACTGTGCTTTTTAGGGGTCCAAAAAAAAAAGTGTCTTGTTCTCTTTTGATGGGTGAGGTGGCGCACAGAACGTCAGAAGAGTGATGGACTGCCCAACGTGAAAGGAAGTCATGATCTTTGGTAGAAAGGCACTCTAGTTCTCAACACCAGTTAGTCCTGAAAGAAGGTGATGTAGAGCGGCTGGGTTGAAAGAGCTTGAAGCTCACTTGTATGACGAGCTGAAGTTATTGTGATGAGCAAGACCTTTTTCAGGGTACCGAGATGTAGAGGACAGCTGTGCAACCGCTTAGATGGGGTGCACATAAGAAGATTTAGGACCAAATGTAAGGTTCCGTTCTGGAATCACAAAGGGTTGAGAGGAAAAATGTGGATCAACTTGGTGAGAAATCTCATCACAACAGGTGATTTGAACAAAGACAATGGGTCTGCTAAATGCAAAAAAGCTAATGGGGTTAACAAACCTTTAATAGTGCCACCCTGCAAGACCTTGCAGGGGCCAAAGACAAAGCAGTAATATATTAGACAGTTTGGCCTGCAGTGGGTCAATTTTACAGGTGCCACACCAAGTCACAAACATAACCCAACATCAGGCAAAACCAGACTGTAAAAGGATGCCTGGCTGCATAGATGATTGCCACTACTTCAAGAGGGTGATAGAATGCAGTCAACTGTGGCCACTCTGCCTCCACGCATGAGGGTATAGATTGTGCAGGCCCAGGTGCATGACACTGCTCTGCAATAGGAGATCCTCCTGAAGGGATAGCCTGAACAGAGGACATATTCTCATGGCCAACCGTTTGGATACCACACTCTTCTGACTCAGTCCAGAGCCACTAGGATGACTTGGTTGTTCTTGATCTTTTTCAGTATCAGGGGCAGGAAAGGTAGCAGAAAGAAAGCTTTTAGGAATCCCTTTAGGAGAAATGTGTCTCAATGAGAGAGCCTTGTTGGAAACTCAAGTGCGCAAGTGTTAACATTGCATCTTCATGGCGGTGGCAAAAGAGCTCAAGCCAGGGTTATCTCCATTGGTGGAAAACTCACTTCGCCACCTCTAGGTGTAACTGCCTTTCATGATCCACTAGGTGTCGTCAGCTGAGTTTCTCTGCCCTGGCTTTAAAAGATCCTGCTAGGTGGTGTACAATCAAAGAAATGCCTTGAGAAGTCAGCCAGTTCCAGAGGGAAAGGGCCAAGTACACCAACCCACTCTGCTTGTTGCGAGGGCCTGAACCAACCTCCCCTTGGTGAATGGCATGAATGCTTTTATTGCACAGCAAATGGCCTGCAACCCCAACAGGTTGTTGTGGAGACGGGTCTTTGTCAGAGATCACTGCCCTCTAATCTCCACGTGCCAGATGACCTCCCCAATCCAGCAGTGATGTGTCAGTCAGCACATTAAGCCATGGGCGGGGTAGGGAGAGGAGTCTGCTACCGGTCCAATTGAGGGTGAGCAGCCATAACTGCAGATCTTTTGCAGTCTCCTCTGTAATTTAAATGGAATCTGACAAGTTCCACTGGTGCTGGGCCCACTGAGATTTCAGATCCCACTACAGAACGCACATATGCCATTCGGCATGGTGGAAGAGCAGATGTAGGAAGCCAATAGTCCAAGAAGCTTCAGACCCACCCTCACTGAGACCCAGGGCCGAGGCTGAAACATTGTGATCATATCCCAAAAGTCCTGGATTTTCTGATTTGGGGGAAAGGACTGATTACTCACTGTATCCTGGGTGGCTCAGATGAAAGAGAAACTCGGCAAAGTACCCAAGTGTGACTTCAGCACGTTGATGGTGAACCCAAACAATGTTGGGAGGTTCACCTTCATTGGAAGTGGTCTAAGGCTGTAAGAATGTGCCCTTTTTGACATGGTCACCCCCACTTTTTGCCTGGTACATGATGCATTTTTGACTGAAAGTGCACTGGGTTCCTGCTAACCAGGTCCCCAGTGCCAGATCCCTTTGCTTAAAACTGTACAATTGTTCCCCAGTTGGTCATACCTTTGGCACCCTTGTAAGTCCCTAGTAAATGGTACCCCTAGGGCATAGGTTTCAAAGAGGGCCCCACGGGCTGTACCATGTATTGTGCCACCCTCAGGGACCCCTCACCTAGCACACTGCATTTTAGGCTGCGTGTCTTGGTGCAGCTAAAAGTGAAAACATGACATGGCACACAGCCCGTGTGCCCTGTCTTCTAACACTGCAGGCAATACATTTCTGTCACCCCTGCATCAGGCCTCACAGCCTTAAGGCAGGGTGCATTATATTACATGTGAGGATGTATCTGCACAAGCTGATATGCCTCTGCTATGTCTTTTTCGATTCTTAGACATAGCGAGTGAACAGGGAAGCCATTTTAAGTATGTGCTGGACACGAGTCAATACAAGTTGCTTAGTTACATGATGGCTTCACTGAAGATAGGGATGGTTGGTATCAAACATCTCGTATTAAACTGTTACTGACACCAGTGATGGATTTATTAATACATGCACCAAGAGGGCACCTTAGAGGTGCCCCCTGAAAACCTACCAACTAACAGTGTGTGGCCTAACTGGTTTTAGCCAGCCTCCCACCACCAGACATCCTTCTGACCCCCAAGGGTGAGAGCTTTTGCTCTTGGGCGGTCAGAAACAAAGCCTACTCTGGGAGAGGTGTTTACACACCCCACCCGAAAGGATGACCTGCAGATCTACATTCCAAGGCCGGGGGCTTCAAAGAAGCACCTGACTTGGCCCCAGCCCTGCCAGCCTGTCAGCGGTTCCTGCTTATTTGCACCAAAGTTGTCTTGATGTGGTTCACCACCCACCCCCCTGCTCCCCCACCCCCTGAGACAATGCCCACCATGGACTTGCCCATTGTGGACTCATCAACATCTCCTTCAGTTTCTGCTCTCAGGCACCCTCAACCGCGAGTTTCAGATAAACTATTATGCCTTTTGGAAGCAGAGCATAATATACCATTCAGCACCTATTATACATACACTTACTTACCTACCTGGTTACTTTTGCGTACTTCAAGAAGATGCAATCAACTGTACCACTACGAACCCCCCCTGTTTGAGTATACTTATCCACATATGTGTAAATTACATTTCTGGCCAAGCTATTTGTGCTTGATGCAGTATCTTCAGCATAACACAAAATCTCACATGATGTTAAGTGGACTTAACTGCAGTAAATGCCTTGAACACTACCCTAAAATAAAACAAACTTCTCTTGTTTTCTCCTATTAGGTGAAACTTCACTTGCCCTGGCATATTTTGAAAACCCCAAGGAAGAAACATGTTTCAAGGAGGAGGAGCCCGAGCTTGTGGAGAGAACCCCAGGTGAGCACTGACAAGGCGCGATTCAGAAATGTATGAGTAACTGGATTTCAAGATTTCTGATTCTTTCACATCATATAGAGCCTGAACAAATGATGCGTATAGGAAGCCTTTTGTGTAATTGCCTTGCAGCTGCAAGACTTTAACTCTCCACATATTTGCAGGCTGAAGTATGCTTTATTTGGGTGAAGGTATATTTTCTTCCAATCCCAAGACACGCAAGTCTGCCCATTCTCTTATCCCGGCTGGAGGATTCTGATAAGAAACACATGAGTGGAGAATGGGTAAAAGAGAGGTGAAATATGCCATGAAGTAGAAGTAGTAAATGCCTCTAGGAAAAAAAAATCTCAATCTTTTTAACACAAATAAAACGGAAAATAGAAGACGGTGTTCTGGAATCTTCACCACTCAGCAGAAAAACGAGCTGAGGGATCAATAATTGGAGTTCTTATAGATCCATTCCTTCACCTTGTTCAGAAATAAACAACAAACTAAAACCTCAGAGCCATGCAAAAAACCTGGTTAAATTACCATAGAGTTAAACAAGCATTGGCAAAGCCAATAGGTTTTGCCTATGTGAGATATATTGGCTTTACCAATGTTTTTTTTACATGTTGCACAGCAGCGTGTGCAACATGACTTAAGGTGAAAAAAGCACTACGGAGCAGCTAGCACTGACTGTCGTAGCGTTTTTTCCCCCTGTAAGCTGTGTTGCACAGCAGCGGCCCGCTGCTGTAATATATGTCTTGAAATAGCACAGAGGGTTTGAGAAATATGGGGAAGGAGGGTAGGAAACAGCGGAGAGCAGGAGGAGGGTGTGCGTGAGTGAAACAATGGAGAGCGGCGCAGTGGTGTAATTGCAGGCTTTTCTCATAATGCATTTTATGCAGAAATATATATTGTTTTGCCGTATTATATAGTGCAAACCCGACCCAAAGTTATTAGACCACTATACATGTCCCCCAGTTACATTTTCAATTTTTTTTATTATGCTCGGTGAGATTAAGGGGGTTATTACAACTTTGGACGAGGTATTAATCCGTCCCAAAAGTGACGGTAAAGGGACAGATATACCACCAGCCGTATTACGAGTCCATTATATCCTATGGAACTCGTAATACGGCTGGTGGTATATCTGTCACTTTTGGGACAGATTAACACCTCCTCCAAAGTTGTAATAACCCCCTAAGTGATTTGACCAGAATCACAGGAGCCAAAGCTAAGACTCGAACCTGGTTCCACAGCTAAAAAGTCAACAGCTCCAGTCATTATGCCATATCCACTCCTCTCAAAGATTGCACTATCATCTTTTCAAGAGCACAGCATTTGCAGATCCAGAGATTTCACGCGGTATAAGACATAATGTATGACAGAAAAATTAAATATAATTTGCAAAATGTTGATTTGTCTGTTCACTGAAAAACGCATTCACTTACCGCCTCAAGCATGGAAATATACAGTCTAGAAGGGAGAGCCTGCTGATAACATCTTGTCATAGCATTGTGCCTTCCTGTCGCAGCAGAGTGGTTTTCAAAGGTGTCTGTTGCTCTAGAGTGCATTAAGGACGGAAATGGATTGTCCGGATTGAGAGAGACAGCAGAGATATACAGTCTTGGAGTGCGTGTCGAAAAGTAAGGGGCAAAACGTTACACTACAAACAGAGTGGCGAAAAAGACATCAGAGCTATTTCTTTTTTTTGGTCTAATAATGCTTTATTAAGGAAGATGACTTACATTAGTACAAAAGGAAATCAATAGAATTATAATTACATGTTTCCGACAAAATAAAAAAATAAAAACATTGAACTAGAGAAGTATAGAGATAATCAAACAGCTCATACACTCTACAGGATAATGAACTTGTACTATAAAATACTTGCATTTTTATTAGGTTTTAGTAAAGAGAAAGAAGAGAAAAAGAGAAGAAAAGAAGATTAAGAAGAGAAGAAGGAAAGAATATATAACGCAATTTGAAAATCACATAATTATAGGTAGAGTAATCATGGATTATAAATAGGCAATCAAGTAGATTCGAAAACAGCATTGGCATTAGTATGAAAGATCTTTTATTTCGGAAGAAAACAAGTAAGAGGAAGCCGTAGCTTGTCTCTTTTGATTAGCATTTGGGAAGTGTT
Source organism: Pleurodeles waltl (assembly GCF_031143425.1). Classification (NCBI taxonomy): domain Eukaryota; kingdom Metazoa; phylum Chordata; class Amphibia; order Caudata; family Salamandridae; genus Pleurodeles; species Pleurodeles waltl. The sequence goes on from NC_090442.1 coordinate 1,022,715,524, forward strand.
AGCATTTGTACTATCCATTCTGTGGTTAGAACAAATCAAATTCCACCAAGCGACAACCAATATTTTTGTGGTATCTTTCCAATTAGAAGTAATAATTTGCAATGCACTAGCAATAAGTAGATCAACAAGTTTACCAAGCATGGTCTGGGACTGCCATATTAAAGCCGTACTACCCAAAAATATATGTAGAATATTGGAAGGTATATTCGTAGACAAGATGTGATTGATTTTATCCCAAACTTGTATCCAAAAAGTTTTAACTAAATGGCATTCAAAAAAACTTGTGCATATAATGACTGTTGACTTGGGAACACGACCAACATTTGTGGTCCGCAATAAGCTTAAATGTACATAGATCTGTAGGAGTATAATACAGTTTGTTATCAAAATAAAATAGCGTTTGGGTTGTAGATGCAGAGCAAGATATTGTGTGGAATTTTAACCATATTTTATTTTCCATATATGTAGAGGAAACTGTTGGTTGAAGTCTAATTCCCAGAGTAATTCTATTTTAGACTTTGGTCTAACTATGTAGGTATTAGTGAGGGTGTTGTATATAAAAAACGCTTGGATTGGTGATGAAAAATTATGAAGTTGGGAGATGGTCTGTGGGGGGAGGAATTAGAAGATTGAAATAAAATTTTATAGAGGTTATTTTGGAGGAACTGATATAGCACAGCATAATAAGAGGACATGTGAAATTTTTGTTGTATATCTTGAGAGGCAAGTGTACCGTTTTCTGAAATTAAATGATCTAAAGTTATTATACCTTTATGTATCAATTCCTTCCAGGCTACAACCCTATTATTTAATTTGATATCTTTATTATACCATATAGGAGTTTGTTTGAGATTCTCCTGTGGGGAATGAGCAGCAATAAGTAATGGCATAGCAATAGAGATGGAGTGGGTGATAATTGGAGAAAATAAAGGATCTGGGGGATTTTAAAAGCCGGAATGCATCTTTGAAAGTAAAAAGTATGATTTGCGAGTGTCCTTATTGACTCCAAATGGTGGTTTTGTCTTGGAAGGTAGAGAAAGGGGACATCCATATTTGTTTCAGGACAAAAGTGGAGCGATATAGTTTAAGACAGGGAAAATTGACACTTCTATTTTCTCTAGATTCCTGTAATTTAGTCAATGATATGCAAGATTTATGTTTATTCTATAATTTTTTTTATAAATAGTGTATTTATAGTTTTTTTTTTTTTAACAGAGCAAAGTTTAACTGGGAGCATAGACAAATAAACATTTAGGATAGGCAACATCATCATTTTAATTGTGGCCAGTCTTCCCCACCAGGTTAACTATAAGAGGTACCATCTATCAGACAGTTTAGACATTTTTGATACAACTTCTTTGAAATTGAGTTGGATATAGTGTCTTTAATAGAATCAAAGTATAGGATATCCAGACATTTGATATGCTTAGAATTCCAAGAAAAGCCAGTATCTTTAAACAAGTTGGATAAACAATAAGTATTTAATGGCAAAACTCTGATTTGTCTACATTAAGTATACATCCTGAGACATTGGAGTATTCTCGCAATAAGTGAAAGAATTCAGGGATAGTATTTTGGGGGGTAAGAGATAAAAAGCAAAATATCCGCATATGCTGTGAATTTGATCTCCAAATTATTATGTTTAAATCCATAGAAATTAGAGGATCTACGTATTTTCTCTCAAAAGGGTTCAAGAGCTAAAATAAATAAAAGAGGTGATAAAGGACATCGGTTTCTAGTACCTCTATATAAGGGAAACTATTGGGACTGTTTACCAATAACTAAAATAGTTGTAGATGGTAAGGAGTATAAAAGTCTAATAAGTTTAAGGGCTGAAAATGTGCCAGTTTAATGCTCCAAACATGAAGTCCCACGAGACTCGATCAAATGCTTTTTCCGCATCTAAAGTTATAGCAGCTATAGGATCTTTTGATTTAGAAGCAAGATGGAGAATGCTAAGAAATGTTCTGGAGTTATCCAATATATATCGTCCTTTGACAAAACCTGACTGATGTATATCTATTAGGTCTAGGATGAACTGATTGATACGTAAGGCAAGGACTTTTGCAAAAAAATTACAGTCTGTATTTATATGGGATATAGGCCTGTAATTTCCGCATTTTGATAGATCTTTATCTTTTTTTAAGGAATTAGATATAACATGGCTTCAGAAAATGTACCTGTTGTTTGATCTAGTGTTATGAAAAACTGAATGAGTGATAATAGCTTTGGAATTGGAATAAATGCAAATTTTGAATAAAATGAAACCGAGAAGCCATCAGGACCAGGTGCTTTATCTTTTGGAAGGTTGGAAATGGCATTTTTTTATTTCTACCTCAGCTAACTCAGAGTCTAAAGGAGACAAATCTACCTCTTGTGTTGTTGATTTAGGGATAGATTGGAAGAACATATCAATGTGTTGTATATTAGGAGTGGTTTCAGGGGTATATTATGTAGTATAGTAGTCAGTAAAGCAGTCTAGAATTTTTGAGTCACTGGTGTGTGTTTCCATGTTTGTAATAACAGAAATTTTTGATTTCTGTTTCTTAATTTTTAAATAGTTTGCCAACAGGCCCAAACCTTCCCTTTTACTACATGTAAGTCACCCCTGAGGTAGGCCCTAGGTGGCTGCATGATCAAGGTGCAGTGTATTTAAAAGGTAGGACATGTACTGGCGTGTTTTACATGTCCTGATATTGAAATACTGCCAACTTTGTTTTTCACTATTGCAAAGCCTATCCCTCCCATAGGTTAACAGGGGGACTGCCTGTAAATATCTTTTGAGTGCAGTTTCCCATTGGGAGCAGATAGAGATATGGAGTTTGGGGCCTCTGATCTCACAATTTAAAAATATATCTTTTGGTAGAGTTGCTTTTTAGATTGTTTGAAAATGGCACTTTTTTGCTTAACCATTCTGTGCCTCTGCCTGCCTGTGGAATCCACGTCTGGGTCAGACTGCTATTTCGGCTGTTTGTCAATTCTCTCTAGACAGTGACACAAAGGGAGCTGAGGTGTCCTGCATATCCTCATGAGTCCCCTGGGCTAGAGTGGGAAGGGAGGAGCTGACACCTACCCCTGAAAGGGCTGTTCCTGTCCTCACACCATGCAGTCTCCAACCCCCTGGAGTGTGTCTGGGGCCAGGTGTGAGCAAGGCAGGATCTTGTGAACAACCAAGACTTTCCTTTGAAGTTTTCCTATTTCAAAAGCAGAAATGAGTATAAGTAGTGGACCCAAAACCCCAGACTTTTAGAACACTTCTGGGTCAAGAGGAACCTCTTCCAAAGAGAAGAGCTGGAGGAGGAGTACTGCCCCTTTGCAGTGTGTGCTTTGCTGGGTTGGGCTGCACTTGCTGCTTCTGACTTAGAGGACAAAGACTGGACTTTTTCTGTGTATCCTGCTTGTGAAGTTTCTCCAAGGGCTTGAAGTAGAGCTTGCCTCCTGTTGGAAGTCTCAGGGATATCAAAGACTTCAGATCGATCTACCTATAGCATTAGGAACAGTGTGTTTTGTGCTGCAACAAAGGAAAAACCACCACGACGTAGTCAACAATGCTGCTGCCTGCACGTGACCTGACGACACCACACAGAGCTGTGCTCCACTTAGCACTGCAACCCTGGTCTCACCGATGACGCCACCTGACGCTGTCAGCGAGCCACTGCTTGCACCGTGACCTGTGGGCCCCACACTCCACATTGCCTTGCTCACACTGCAGTATTGGTATCCCCGACGAAGCTGCGCTATGCTGACACCGATGCTGCTGCCTGCCTCATGGCCTTAGGACACCGCTCATGAGGTACACGAAACACCGTCCCGCACTGCAGCCCTGGTCCACTGACACCAGCGATATAGACTCCAGTATTGTGAACAGATGCCCCAGTCTGCACTGCGACCCGTGGCCGCCACACAGAGCCCCCTTCTCCCGCGTCATACTGCCTACCAACGTCAGCGCTTTAGCAACACCGCTGCCTGCACCGCACGTTGCACCGCCCCGCTTCACACCACAGCCCTGGTCTCACCGACACCGCAGAATCCTGTCACCGAGCCGCTGCCTGCACTGTGACCTGTGGGCACCGCATGTCGCATCATCCTGCTTCGCACCATAGCCATTAACGCAAATGCTCCTGACTGCGTCATCAGCTCGGAGTTCGATCTGCAATGTGTGTGAGTTCAAGGGCCCAAAGACCCCTGCGGCGACCTCCAAAACCGACACTAGCGATGCTGCACTCCGGATCTCATCCTGAGGATCACAACGCCCTACATTTCCAAGGTTCTGTTTGCGGGTCTTCCCGACACCGGAGGTGGCCTGCGATGCTGCGGTTGGCCTGACCTGTTGGATTTGTTGTTCACAACACCATGATAGACCCAGAGGGAGCGATCAACTTCAGGAAACTGTATTTTTAAGTAATTCTTGCAAATTCATATCTTTATTGCTGTATGTTGGATTTTTCTCATTTTGGTCTAGTTTTACACCAATAAATATTGGCTATTTTTCTAAAACTGGTGTGGTGTCCTTTGTAGTGTTTTCACTGTATTACTGTGTGTTATGTGCAAATGCTTTACACATTGCTTTTGAGATATGCCTGACTGCTCGTACTTAGCTTCCAAGAGGGTGAACAGGGGTTATCTGAGCTGGGTATCCCCCTTACCCTGACTAGAGTGAGGGTCCCTACTTGGACAGTGTAAACTGACTGCCAACTAGAGACCCCATTTCTAACATTATGTATAAGATTTACTGTCTAGTTCTCAGGATTTTGCCAGGGTCAAATACAATGCAATATAATTTACTTCCTGTGATATTACGTTTGCACCCAAAGGGTATGTGATAAATGTAATCCCGTTTGAGGCTGTTAGTGGTGAGTTTAACAAATACATAATCAAAAAAATATGATATTTTATGATGTGAAGGTGTGGGCAGTCAGACCCTGTGGCTGTGTCTTGATTAAAGAGACCATGTGTGAGAATTAATTGGGTATAGTGACACCTGCAGGCCGACTGCCACACCCTACCTATCCCTATCCTGGTGCCCTGCACACGCCAATCACCTGAAGGTTTCACACAAGCAGTGGTCTGATGCCTTGATTACACTGCAGTATTTGCCAGGAATGAAGCCCTAGATCAAGGTCTAGAAATTGTGTCTACCTCTAGATATTTGAACAAAGACAGACTAAGTAAAGGCTGGTGCACACGGAGCTGGAAGCGAGGAGACAGAGAGTAGTCAGACAAGAGTGAGCCATGTGCAGCATGAGGATGTCATGAGAAAAGTGCCAGGAGTCTACATTTGAAAGATCTGCGCTGATCCGGAGGCAAACAACTAGCATGTACCATCCTCCGGTAACGTGTCGCAACACCTGGCACTGAGTTGCTGCGTCAAGCACTGAAGAGGCATCAAAGAAGTGAGCTGGGATGCCGAAGCCCTCCATGCCCTCCCGTGTTCCCTGAGGATTGCTCCCACCTGCTACACAGCCGGCCAAGGCTGCTCCAGGGTCCAAAATGCTGCTCAGGGGGACTTTGGTGCGCAGGAGTTGCGAATGAGCGGCGAGGGAGCAGTTTTAGCAATGCTAGGCACCAGTGGGCCCCCCTCCCTAACTGAAGCAGTAAGTGGAAGGAGACAGGTACCGGAAGCAGTACTTGGGCCCGAGGCCAGTCCTCACTGCACGACGACAGAGGCGTTGACCATCAAAGAGTTATGTGGGAGCCAGCCAGTGGTTAGTAGAGCAATGTGGACACCACCTGGGAGCCAACCAATGGTAAGTAATGCAGTCATGTGGAACTCCTACAGCCCGACGCCCAGGACATATTATTTGGGGCCAAGGGCAACACATTTTCAGGTTTAATTTGTCCCTGGGACAAATAGGCCCAACCCCCTGCAGCACAAATCCTTTGGCTGCCAATTTACAGTACAACATTATGGATCAGGGAAGGGCATTGTCTGCATTTAAGGTAACATTTGTGTTAATTTGAAAACGCTGTTTGAACCTGTATTTATGGTTCATTAATGCAAAGTTTTTATTATTAGGGTGAGCACTCTAGGGAAATGTAAGCTCACACTGCAAGTAGGGAAAAACTTTTGCTAAACTACTGTGAAATTTAGGTACCATTTTTTTAAAGCACCATTCAGTAAAATGTGTTGATGTATACTAGTATTTCCAAGAAACTATTCAATAATGGAAAAATCAGTATAACCAATTCCAATAATATTATGGGAAACATGAAGTTAGACAAGCATTGGCAAAGCCAATAGGTCTGACACTGATGGTCAGGTTTTTGGATTTGTCAATGCATGACTTGTTTTGACATGGTTTTTATAAAACTTTATTGTTGTAAGAGTTACTGGGCCCTCACCATCATAACGAACCGTGGCAACATGCAAAAATATTTTTGGTCCCAAAAAGCACACCTTGTCACTGTATTTCATTGTACTGGCAAAATGACTTTATGCACCAATATGCTAATTGTGAAAGAGTAGGATGCTGTCTCTCACAGTGAACCCACCCGATAAACAGAGAGAGAGAGACAGAATTTTAATACAAACAAAAGGTTTTGGATAACCAATTAGGGGCCCAATTCTTAAAGAATATCACAAAAGTGCACACTCAGTCTATGTCCTTGCATTAGTGCAGATTTATGTCTTTCATTAATTCACAATAATTTACAGAAGTAGGCCAGGAAATTGTGCTCCTAGAAAATATTTGTGAACTGCATTTGAGCACGAGCAAATATGTTCATGCAAACATTTGTTGAGCGTTTACAAGTTAATTTTCCCTTCAGCCACTATATCTAAACCCAGGACGAAGTTTTACTTCTGCCCTTATCAGGAGTAAATTTCCAACCTTTCTCTTTATGGGAAAAGATTCGAAAAGAGCTGGTGAAAACCCCTAAAACATGCAAGTAATTAGGTTTGCATAGACTCAAAAGGGCATTTCAACCCTAGAACTGTTGCTTCCCCTTTTCTCCAGCCTCAGGATGTAGATCTGTTGAAAGGTACCAAAATAAGAAAAATGCTAGTATTTAAACCCTACTGTAGTATGAGCCATGGCGTAAGAGTCTAATATAAGAGCTCTTATGTAATGAGATTGCTGCTATAATTTGTCACCACACTACATGGCGCCAAAGGGACAAGTGTTTTTTTTTTACAGAACAAGTCTATTTACGAACAACCTGCCCCATGGACAAATCAATATTTTATAAAATTCCACCCCCCGGTAATGTGATGTAGGAGCCACGTGGGAGTCAGCCAATGGTAAGTCATGGTAAATAATGGGTGGGCTCTAAGTCCCCTTTAAGATTTTTTTTTTTTTTAAACATAATAAACTTCACAAGCACTGTGCAGCAAAACCTAAAAAATAATTATGGCACCTTGACCTGTATTCAGTACACTTTGGGCATGATTCACAAAGATAACTTACATTTTTGAGTAAGTTTACACTTTTGAGTGAGCTTACTACTTTTTGATATTCACAAACTGCACTTTTTTTTTTTTTTAGTAACTTACACTTTGGAGTAAGTCATCCACTACCCATGGCCAACCACTGGTACTGCAACACCCTACATCCATTATTTCATTACTATATAATTAGGTAGTTAATATGTTAAAAAATATATTTATTTTTTTAACATTAATTTATATTTATATTTTTACCTATTTTAAAACATTTAATATTATTTCATGTGGGGTTTTATTTTAAGTCCCCACCTACATTATTTTGTTTGGGAGGGTGTTGCAGTATCAGTGGTTGGCCATGGGTTGTGATGGACTACAAAGTGTAAGTTACTACAAAAGTGCAGTTTGTGAATCAGGCCCATAGTGTCCTGCTGACAAACTAGCCTTAAGAAGTCAACAAAGTAGGGTACAAAATAGCCATTTTAAGTGTCTGCCATGTTGGGCGAATTGATTAACTCCAATTTGTTTTGCACATTAAGATGAGTTTCAAGTGTGGTTTCCAACATCTACTATTTTCATGCACAAACATACATTTTCCAGGACTTGAACGTTTTATTGTTAAAAAAAAACAAAAAAAACTTAGCAGCCTTCAGACACCTAATTGTTGGGGTAACACACCGGGAAATACACAAACTCTAAATTCACTTGTACCCTGTGCATCTCTAATTATGTTTAATATGAAGTTGTCTAGTGAGGTGGTCCATAAAATCATGCAAGACCGTCAAATTTATCAAAACTCTATTTAAGTGTTGAAAAAGTTTCCTGAGATGTAGGAATGTATGGAGTTTACATAGTTTGAACCGATGTACAAAGTAGCAGAGTGCTATATAAGGAGTGTTTACACAAGCTATATGAGAAGGACCATGGTGCACTTGACGGGCAGGCATGGAGTGGGATGTGCTGGGTGTATGTGTCTGGGTATTGCATTGGGAGGAAAGGTTCTCATGGGGCTAGAGGGCCTACATAGGAATACATTGTAAATAATACAGAGTTGCAGCATAGGATGCGGGAGGTTGTCCTAGAAATGTAATAGGGCTGGGAGTAAAGAGGAGTGTGGGAGACTGCAGGTATACTGGAGAGATGTGGTGAGATTAATATCTCCTAGGAGGGCTCGTTGCTTGGTGATTACATTGTAACTTGTGTTGCAGTGAGTCTGCAACTCGTTCTAGAAGTGGAGCTGAAATGGACCTGATGGATTCAAAATTAGATTTAAGTCCACGTTCTTGAAGCACAGCTTAAGGCTTAGGGGGGACATTATGACCCCGGCGGTCGGCGGTAGTATGGAGGAAAGTACTGCCAACAGGCTGGCGGTACTTTCCATCATATTATGACATTGGCGATTTGGCTCACCAATGTACCACACCGACCGCCACGGTGGTAACGGCAGCCGGGCTTGAGATATAAATTTCCAGCCTGGCGGCCTTCACTGTACGGCCTGCGGAATCATGACCCCTCCTACTGCCATGGTTTTCTTGGCTTCCTTACCGCCATGAAAACCATGGCGGTAGGCACTATCAGTGACAGGGAATCCCTTCCCTGTCACTGATAGAGGACTTCCCCACCCCCTTCCACAGATCCACCCCACCCCCTCTTCCTCTCCAGACCCCCTTCATACACGCCCCTCCCTTCACTCACACACACCCATTTCCACATTCATCCACGCATGCATACTTCCATACACACACACATACATACACGCAGACACGCATTCACACAACTCAACATACATGCACTCACACCTCCAGACATGCACACACATGCACCACACCCCCCCATACACGCACACAAAAACATTCACACACACCCACACACACAAGACCCCCCACCCACCCCCCCTGTCGGAGCACCCACTTACCTGTGTCCAGGGGTTCTCCGGCAGGAGACAGGACGGGGTGCTGCTGCCAGCAGCAGCTTCGACCAGCAGATCACCGCCAGGCAGTATTATTTCTCATAATACGGCCAGCGGTGGTCTACTGGCGTGGCCATCCTTCTGGCAGAAATCCAGCTGTGGTCATAATACGGTGGACGGCTGTCAGCCGTCGCCGCGGCGGTAGTCGGTTTTTACCACCAAGGTCCAAATGAGGGCCTTAGTGTCTTGTCTTCGCCTTCATGCTTTTCCTAATTTTCAGGTTGGTTATAACTGCTGTTGTTGTGCATCTTGCATGTTCCACCAGAGGTCTTGAGCTGAGTCAGCAGGTACAGTGGAACTAGCTTGAATGTCATTTAGACATGCTTCGGGCCAGCGGAGCTCTTTCATTATTGGTGTGATCAGGTCATTCCTTCTAAATTATTAAGGGTAGATTAGCTGCTGCATGTAGGGAGATTTTCAGTCATATCCAATGGCTCCCTGTGGGGTAGGAGTCTGCCAGCAGAGTATTACTTTCATTGAGATTAAATAGTTCTAGTGTTAGACTGCTATTATAGCCTTAGAACCCGCCGTAGCGGGCTCTACCGGCTATTAAAGGCCCGCTCCCGCGTTAAATGCCCGAGCCGAAGGCATTTAAAAGGGAAAGGGCCTTTAATAGTCGGTAGAGCCCGCTACGGCGGGTTCTAAGGCTATTAGAACATTCTGCCACTCAGGGCAGAATGTTCTATTAAAAAAAAGAAATTGCTCACGGAGCCCGAGGGGATTAAAATCCCCTCGGGCTCCGTGAGGCTTTGTTCACAGCTGTTGCTGTGAACAAAGCGAACATTGGAATGTTGGCGCTGCGGGCTTTTACTGGCCAGTAAAAGCCCGCAGCACTCCATTGTTTTCAATGGAGCTGCCAACGTTCGAATGTTCTAATCGGAATTATGCTTCTCTTGGCCGTGGGAAAGGGTAAGAGATGACCCTGATACTGTGTGTTTTTCTGCTGACTGTTTAATAGATCACATAACTCGTTTGTCATTACTGAGATTGCATTCCTTGGAAACGGGTCTGTAGCATAAAGAGTTATAAGCACGTATAGTTTGGGGTTTTTCCATTGACTGAATGGTCTGTGGAATGCCTCAAGGCTTCTTCATGTTAACTCACCAATTCAACATGTACACGAGGTCCCTGGCAAGAATTATGCAGCAGCTTAAGCTGATTACCCTGGTCTGTGCTGATGATACACATCTTCCAACAGGACTACACAGTATCATTAACCACATGAAAAATACTTTGAAGCTCTGCTACTTTCCTGACTGAGATCCAGTATGGACGTAGGAAAAATGGTTATCACTGAATGGAGAACAAACAGATACACTTTTACTTGGCAGAGAATGTCATAGTTGGGCACCCATGTCAAGCTTGGAAGCAAAGCAATAGGTAGGGAATTATGTCACCAAGTGGGGGGGCTACTTTGTGACAGAGAGCATGGGAGGCAGACAATGTTAATTGAGGCAGATTGGTGGTGGTTGGTTGATGACCTTTGGAAAAAGCTGCGGGTGGAACGCCTTTCCACAGTCTTCAGTGGGTTCTGAAGATTGCATTCAACTAAAAAACAAATACTCAAAATCCACGCATTTCAACAGGATTTATTGAGTGGTTGGCAAATAAATTTTTCACATACATACTCTTCTGTTTTTCTTTCCTGTTCTGTGAGGTAACACTAATGTTGCTGCAAAAAGCGTGCACCAACACGTTCAAAATACCTTTGAAGTGCAACTTATAATATGCTGTGATAAAAATATGTGTGTCTTATCTTACGTTTATTTAGAATAGTGGATATTTTTCACTACTTCTCTCTATAAAGTAACAGTTGTGTCAAATCTATATTCTGCAAGACTAACAATTTGTATTTCCATTTTGGGATCTCAATTTTAATGAAGATATTAGCTCCATTGATAGACACGTTTGACCTAACAGTTCAATACTACACTCAGTTTACTAGTGTTATGTCACTTGAATTAGTTTGGGTGAACACCACAGCTTGAATTTCGTTTTGCAGTTGGTATTGCACCTGTTGTGATTTTCGGCAACTGTTGTGGTACACTGACTTAAATATGGGTAAATCTGCAAATCTGGAGTGTCTAAACCCGGTTGAGGCAGGTCAGACGAGTGCCAGATTTTCTGGTTACCCACATAAAACACATTTAGATACAGCAAATCCATTTAGTTAGACATTGGGAATCTTGAAAATCTTGCACTGATCTGCCCCAGCAGGATCTGCGTTTTGACACCCTTGCTGCAAACCATATATGCTTTAAACACAGATGCCATATTTTATGTTCAAGTTTTAAATATGGTTGCTTTGTCTATGGTGTGTTTGTTAGGTGTAACTTTGCATGGGACAAACATGTGTTCGCTGGTGTCTATAAAGACCTTCTTTCCAACAGAATCTTTTCATACATTTTGCACACTGAAAAGGTTTCTCTCCCGAATGTGTTCTTAAATGTCCCAGAAGATGGTGTTTTTGACTGAAGCTTTTCTCACATTCGGTACAATGATAAGGTCTCTCTCCTGAATGTGTTCTCTGGTGACGGATGAGGTGTACTTTCTGAATGAAGCTTTTGTTACATTCTGTACATTGAAAATGCCTTTCTTTCGAGGATGATGCAGCCTTGGTTTTTTGGTGTTCAGTAGAATGTGTTTGACCTACAAAAGGGTGGGCCAACCACAAATTATGATTAGTCATTTTCCCTACTTTAGGAATTGATTGCTGTAAGCGGTATTGTATTTTGTTGACACATGCATTTTCACTTTGAACAACTCCCAGTTTTAGATTTCTATCTGACCACAGCTGGCTTTTCGAGCTGGTAATCTGCTTAGATTTTTTGGTTATCCTCACTTTTCCTGAAGAAGTTGTGCACTGGATGTTTTTATTAGGATGCTTTTCAGACTGTTCATTCTTATTTTTTCTTTTCGGAAGACCTTGACCTGTGGAATTAAAACGAAAACAAAATCATTAGCTTTCTGTGCGCAAGAAAATGTGACCATGTAATCCAGCACACCAGAGGGCATTATAAAAATGAGCTAGCACCTACAACAGTATTATGATATTAAATAACAACTTTGCAGACCAGACTTTCCAAAATGTTCTCCAAACGTGTAATAAGCAGAATAGGTGTTATCCTTAACAAATAACCCTCTATTTCTAATGTGCTTTCTTTCTGAAATCTACGTGAATGTTTTTGAGAATTTTAGTACGATTTTATTTATGTAATGATTCATAGTGGGCCACAGCTTGCTCAGCCACTCACTGCAGTAGGTATTCTGTCTTCTAAAGAATAAAGTATTGTAGTTCTGTCTAATCATGTTCACCAAAAGATTGCAAACTCTGATAACATGTTTTGAACTGTTCCTTTTGTAGTGAAGAAGTGATAAGCATGTGGTTGGTCTTTCTTTGTATAGGCAGTAGTGAAGCTCTAGACGATTGGCAGTTGAAATGGAATATATCACACTTAACCCCATGTCCTATAAACATTGGATTCTAATGCTAAGAAGGCGATACAACCTGACATACCTGTGCCTGTGCTTACATTGCCAAGAAATGTAACCTATCCATCACTGTTGAAGTCCAAACGGGCAGGTCAGCATCTGCGGTTGCCTTAATCCTGTGGAAGGACATCCTGGTCTAACATTACAAGCTGTACTTGCGTACTACTTTTTTTGGAGTGGGGTCAAACTTACTTTGCATGTAATTGGCCCTCCCTCATAATATTATCAGTGGAACGGCAAAAATGTAATAAGTCAAAGGTCGCAACAGGATAAATGTAAGGCTTCACTAATCCCTACTTCATATGAAAAACTGCAGTGCTGAACCTGATAGCTTTTGCAAACATCCCTGACAAACCAAAGAATGAAACCATATCTATAATCTACATCATCTTTCATTTATGAGTCAAAAATTGCAATACCTAATGGAGTTGTCAAATGATAACTTAGACCTAATCTCGAGGAAATATTTGTTGGTCTGTAGGAATTTTCACTTAATCATATACAAGCGAATATAAGACAAAGGATCCGATTTATAGCTTGGCGAATGGGTTACTCTGTCACAAACGTGATGGATATCCTGTCCGTGGTATTACAAGTGTCATTGGATATAATGCACTTGTAGTACGGTGGATGGAATATCTGTCATGTTTGTGATGGAGTAACCCATTGGTCAAACTATAAATTGGGCCCAAAGTCTTCTGTAATAAGCACAGCATTTTTTGCAGAAACTATATTGTATTGTAATTATTTTGTAATCTGAACACAGATGCACCACACTAGATTCTGGTTTCCTCACACTTCCAGCTTCAGATGACAATTGCAACCACAACAAGCCATATTTGGTCAGAAACACTGAGAAGAAAATAACTTTGCTTAGAAAAGTAATTTTCCAAATGTTTGTAACTTCACAGCTGTGACACCAGAGGGAGCCAAAGCTCTGCATGTCCAAGTGTTGTTAAAAATGTCAAGCTCATCCATTCTTGGCAACCCTCTCCCTATTCTTAAGGAGAAGGATTAAAGCATTTAAATTGCTCATGGAGCAGGGGTGACTGCATGGAGAATAGGCAGGTTTAAGGACCCAACATAGACAGGACACTGTTGACTTGCAAGTGACAATCTTGCTCCGTGAACATGCTCCCCTCTCTCCTTGTTATCCTCCCGTCTTATTCTGCCTTGTTGCAATTACTTATATTCCTAACCTTCAGGCTATGCTTGCTGGGAGGTAAGCTTCCCAATTGTTGAGAAATTTTGTTTTTCCAGTTTCCCCTCACTGTTCCTTTCACTTTCTTGGTGGCGTTTCCTACCCATTCAGTTCATGTATCTTCCCAGCCCTGCTCCACAAAGTGATCCACATCACATGCAACTCCTCTTTGCCTCCAATCCCTCTCTTCCAATTTTCCTCACTTTGCTCCGTAGAAGTGATCAGCCTACAGGGTCTGCTTGCACCTTCTTGGTCCACTCAAACCTCAACATCCTACCTCTAGAGTGTCACTCTGGACTAATCATCTCACTTTCTACCCCACTCCTTTTTAGTTCATCTCAACGTCTGCAGCTGAATGTGGTTTGATGAGTGGCGCACTGCTAGTTGTTTGAATGGAAAGGACAGACCATCCAAGAGGACTGTGGGAGGTTTTGGGCGCAGGAACATCAGAAAAGTGGTATCTAATATTTGTGTAGCACTCAACTTCCAGTAGAGTGACATTGGAGCATCCTCATTGATGAGAGTGATTTCAGGTCGCCCTGTATGTTTGTAGTATGATGTAAGGAAATGCCTCCTTGGCATGGTTGCCCCCTGACTTTTTGCTTTTTGTTGATGCCAGTTATGATTGAAAGTGTGCTGGGACCCTGCTAACCAGGCCCCAGCACCAGTGTTCTTTCCCTAAACTGTACCTTTGTTCCCACAAATGGCACAGCCCTGGCACCCAGATAAGTCCCTTGTAAATGGTACCCCTGGTACCAAGGGCCCTGATGCCAGGGAAGGTCTCTAAGGGCTGCAGCATGTCTTATGCCACCCTAGGAACCCCTCACTCAGCACATGCACACTGCCTTACAGCTTGTGTGTGCTGGTGGGGAGAAAACGACTAGGTCGACATGGCACTCCCCTCAGAGTGCCATGTCCACCTCACACTGCCTGTGGCATAGGTAAGTCACCCCTCTAGCAGGCCTTACAGCCCTAAGGCAGGGTGCACTATACCACAGGTGAGGGCATATGTGCATGAGCACTATGCCCCTACAGTGTCTAAGCAAAACCTTAGACATTGTAAGTGAAGGGTAGCCATAGAGAGTATGTGGTTTGGGAGTTTGTCAAACACGAACTCCACAGTTCCATAATGGCTACACTGAAATCTGGGAAGTTTGGTATCAGACTTCTCAGCACAATAAATAAACACTGATGCCAGTGTGGGATTTATTGTAAACAAACACCCAGAGGGCATCTTAGAGATGCCCCCTGAATACCAGTCCGACTCCTAGTGCTAGGCTGACCAGTTTCTGCCAGCCTGCCACACCCAGACGAGTTTCTGGCCACATGGGGAAGAGTGCTTTTGTCACTCTGTGGCCAGGAACAAAGCCTGTACTGGGTGGAGATGCTTCTCACCTCCCCCTGCAGGAACTGTAACACCTGGCGGTGAGCCTCAAAGGCTCACCTCTTTTGTTACAGCGTCACAGGGCATCCCAGCTTGTGGCGATGCCCCTCCATCCACTGCCCCCACTTTTGGCAGCAAGGCTGGAGGAGAATATGAGAAAAACAAGGAGTCACCCACCAGTCAGGACTGCCCCTAAGGTGCCCTGAGCTGAGGTGACCCCTGCCTTTAGAAATCCTCCATCTTGAGATCGGAGAATTCCCCCAATAAGATTCGGGATTTATTCCCCTCCCCTCAGGGAGGAGGCACAAAGAGGGTGTAGCCACCTTCCAGGACAGTAGCTATTGGCTACTGCCCTCCTGACCTAAACACCCCCCTAAATTTAGAATTTAGGGGTGACCCAGAACCCAGGAAATCAGATTTGTGCAACCTACAACAAGAAGAAGGACTGCTGACCTAAAAGCCCCACAGAGACGACGGAGATGACAACTGGCTTGGCCGCAGCCCTACCGGCCTATCTCCAGACTCAAAGAACCTGCACAGCGAGGCAAAGACAGGGACCAGCAACCTCTGAAGTCTCAGAGGACTGCCCTGAACCAAAGGACCAAGAAACTCCCGATAACAGCGGCACTGTTCAAAAACAGCAACAACTTTGCAACTTTTTATCAACTCTTAAAGAACTTACTCTTCCCGCCGGCAGCATGAGACTTCACCCTCTGCACTTGACGCCCCCGGCTCGAGCTCCAAAGAACCAACACTGCAAGGAGGACTCCCAGGCAACTGCAACTCCGTGAGTAACCTGAGACGACCCTCCTGCACCCCCACAGCGACGCATGCAGAGAGGATCCAGAGGCTCCCCCTGACCGCGACTGCCTGGAACAAAGGGCCCGACACCTGGACCAAGCACTGCACCCGCAGCCCCCAGGATCAAAAGGAAGCGAACTCCAGTGCAGGAGTGACCATCAGGCGACCCTCTCCCTAGCCCAGTCGGTGGCTGGCCCGAGAAGCCCCCCTGTGCCCTGCCTGCACCGCTAGAGTGACCCCGGGGTCCCTCCATTGACTTCTATTGAAAACCTGATGCCTGCTAAGCACACTGCACCCAGCCGCCCCTGTGCCGCTGAGGGTGTGTTTTGTGTGCCTACTTGTGTCCCCCCCAGTGCTCTACAAAACCCCCCTGGTCTACCCTCCGAAGACGCAGGTACTTAACTGTTGGCAGACTGGAACCGGAGCACCCCTGTTCTCCATAGGCGCCTATGTGTTTTGGGCCCTCCTTTGACCTCTGCACCTGACTGGCCCTGTGTTGCTGGTGCAGTGACTCTAGGGTTGCTTGAACCCCCAACGGTGGGATGCCTATGCCCAGGAAACTGAACTTGTAAGTGCTTTACTTACCTGAGAAACTAACCAATACTTACCTCCGCCAGGAACTGTTGATTTTTGCACTTTGTCCACTTTTAAGATAGCTTATGCCATTTTAATCTATACTGTGTGTGTTACTGCTCTAATTCAAAGTTCCTTACTTACCTGTGTGGAGCACCTTGCATTTTATGTATTTACTTTAAATCTTGAATCTTGTGGTTCTAAAATAAATTAAGAAAATATAGTTTTCTATATAAAAACTATTGGCCTGGAGTTAAGTCTTTGAGGTTGTGTTCCTCATTTATTGCCTGTGTGTGTACAACAAATGCTTAACACTACCCTCTGATAAGCCTACTGCTCGACCACACTACCACAAAATAGAGTATTAGTATTGTTTAATTTTGCCACTATCAACCTCTAAGGGGAAGCCTTGGACTCTGTGCACACTATCTTTCACTTTGAGATAGTATATACAGAGCCAACTTCCTACATATGATCTCTGTTGATGAGTTGATGGAGGCGCGTTAGGTCCTGGTCATCTTGTGCGAACCTGACACTGCAGGTATGCATGCAGATGTTAGTAGATGTATATGAGAAACAGCGCACACTTCATGCAGTACTTATTCGGTATACTTTATTGAAACTGTGGGGTGGGGGTGTGTGTGCTATCATTGCTCCTTTAAATTGCAGTGTAACCCAAGGGAGTACATTACCACTATAGTGTTTGAGTCAGTGAGCCCCATAGTTCTATCAGCTGGGAAGCTTTATTCAAGTAAATCCACAAGCCCAACAAGTAGATGGGTGTATCAGATCCAACCAGAACCTGCCAAGGTGTAACCTAGACAAGTGCTTAGACATCTCAGTAAAGGATAGTTAGGGTCTGCCCTGAAGCAATGGCAGCACAACCAAAGAAAGTCCACAAACAACTTCGTAAAGTGTTAAGAAGTGTTATCAATCGATTAGACTAAAAGGGCAGTCCTCTAAGCTCTTCTCCATAAGTCATATGTTTCACTTTTGGAACTTTAGATTTAAGTTGTACACAAGGATTCAAAGTGGACCATGCAGCGAAATCGTTGGAAATGGCAACAGTAGGAGCTATTTTGACTACATTTTGAAGATGTCTGGATGTTCTATTCCATAATAACTGAAAATAATGTTCCCACTCAATCAATCAATCAGTGAATTCTAAAGCGCGGCTAATCACCCATAGGGTCTCAAGGTGCTGTTTGTGGGCATGCTGCTCAATCGGAGAGCCAGGTCTTGAGGTCCTTCCTGAACTGCTTCAGTGATGCAGTCTGCCTGGGTTTGAGAGTTATCGTGTTTCATGTCTGGAATGCGAGGTAGGTGTAGGATTTTCCTCCTGCTGTGCTTTTCCAGACCTTGGAAATGGCTGCAAGTGCAAACTGGGAAGAACGGAGATGTCTGTTGGGTCCGTAGAAGGTGAGTAGGTGGTTGAGGTATTCTGGTCCTATTTTATGCAGTGCTTTGTAGGTGTGGATCAGGAGTTTGTATGTGATGCGCTAGTTGACTGGGAGCCAGTGTAGGTCTCTGGGGGTGGGAGGTGATGTGGCTGTGTCTGGGGATGTCCAGGATGAGTCTGGCAACTGCATTCTGGATTCTTTGTAGTCTTGATTGTAGTTTCTTGGTGATGCCGGCATAGAGTGCATTGCTGTAGTCCAGTTTGCTAGTGACAAATGTGTGGGTGACTGTCTTCCCCGTGTCGGAGGGGATCCACTTGAAAATCTTTTGAAGGAGTCAGAGGGTGCGGAAGCATGACGATGAGACGGTGTTGACCTGGCGGGTCATGGATAGAGAGGAGTCCAGGATGATGCCCAGATTGCGTGCGTGGTCTGTGGGAGCAGTGGCGTTTCCCAGTGCGGTGGCCCTCCAGGAGCTGTTCCAGGTGGATGGGGTGGAGCCGATTTCAAGGATCTCCGTCTTGTCTGAGTTGAGTTTGAGGCAGCTGGCTTCCATCCAGGCGGCAATTGCTCTCATCCCATTGTGGAAATTTCTCTTGGCCTTTGCAGGATCATTGGACAGGGAGAGGATCATTTGGGTATCATCGGCGTAGGAGACTGTTTAGCCCATGTTGTTTGATGAGCTTGGCTAGTGGGGCCATGTAGATGTTGAAAAGCATCGGACTGAGTGATGATCCTTGGGGCAGTCCGCAGCATGTGTCTTTGGGTTCTGACGTGAACGGCGGTAGTCTGACACTCTGTTTTCTTTCGGTAAGGAAGGACCTGATCCAATCCAGTGCTTTATCTCGGATGCTGGCATCGTGTAGTCTGGTGCAGAGAGTGGAGTGGGAGTCGG
Organism: Pleurodeles waltl; assembly: GCF_031143425.1. Taxonomy (NCBI): domain Eukaryota; kingdom Metazoa; phylum Chordata; class Amphibia; order Caudata; family Salamandridae; genus Pleurodeles; species Pleurodeles waltl. The sequence continues at coordinate 1,022,734,617 of NC_090442.1, forward strand.
TTTCAAAAGCAGCGGAGAGATCGAGGAGGAGGAGTACGGCCATTCCTCTGTGGTCTAGTATGGTGCGTATGTCGTCGATGACTGCTAGGAGTGCTGCTTTGGTGCTGTGGTTGCTTTTCAATCCAGACTGGGATGGGTCTAGGATTTGGTGTGTCTCGAGGAATTCGGTGAGTTGCTGGTTGAAAGCCTTTTCCGCTGCTTTGGCTGGGAAAGGGCGCAGAGGAATGGGTCTGTAACAGCTCCCTTGGGTCGGCCGTGGGTTTCTTGAGCAGCGGGTTGATCTCAGCGTGCTTCCAGTCTCATGGGAAGGTGGCGGTCTCGAAGGATCAGTTGATAGTTTGGCAGAGCTGAGGTGCTATGGTGGCACTGGCCAGATTGAAGATATGATGAAGATCTGGATCTGAGGGTGCTCCTGAGTGGATGGAGCTCATGAGTCTTTGGATGTCCTCTCTGGTGATGGGGGTCCAGGAGTTCAGGATCTGGTGTGGTGCTATGTCCGTGGTGGTGGTTTTGGGCAGTGCGGGCGGGTTTTGGTTCCTGAAGCCTTCGTAAATGTCCTGGATTTTTTGGTGGAAAAAGGTGGTAAGGTTGTTGCACACGTCTTGGGAGACAGGGATGGATGAGGTGTCTGTCCCGGGGTTCCTGAACTCTTTGACAATGGCGAAGAGCTCTTTGCTGTTTTGAGCACTGGTGCTAAGGCATTCCTGAATGGCAGCTTTTTTGGCTTCAGTTTATTTGCTGTTCCTCCATTTCTGTTCCAGTCATCTGCAGGAGCGTTTGGATTCTTGTAGGTCTGCCGTAAACCATTTAGGTATTTTGCTATGTCAGTTTCCTGCTGGTTTCCTTAGGGGGGCTACTTTGTTGGTGCATTCCGATAACCAGTGGTGTAGATTGCGTGCGGCTTCATTAGCGTCCACTGTGTCAGAGTGGTTGAGAACGTTGGTGAGTTGTGGTTCTGTAACTTTGCCCCAGCATCTGCTGAGGGGGCAGGGGACATAGTGGCGTGCAGTGTTCTTTGTGAAGGTAAAGTAGACGCACTTGTGGTCGGTCCAATTGGTGTTCGGAGGTGTGAGAAATGGTGATGTTGTTCCCTGCTAAGAAGACGGGGTTGAGGATGTGTCCGGCTCTGTGGGTGGGGAACTTGACAAGTTGTTTGAGGCCGAGTAATGTGAGGTTGTCCAAGAGTTTTGTAGGGTTGGGGTCATCGTGGATATCAAGGTGGAAGTTGAGGTCGCCGAGTAGGATGTAGTCGGAGGAGGTGAGAGCTTGGAGGGCAACGAGGTTGGTGATATCTTCGCAGAATAGGGGTCAGGGTCCGGGCTGCCTGTAGACGAGTGTGCCACTGAGGGAGCAGTTGGGGTTGATCTGAGTCTGAAGTATAGGTGTTCATGGGTTGGCTGAGACTGTGACTCAGTGGTTGTCAGGTGGAGGGTGTTATTGTAGACTATGGCAATGCCTCCTCCAGGCCTGTTGGCTCAGTCCTTGTGGATGATTTTGTAGTTGTCCACGATGGCCGCGGCGATGTCCAGGGCCGAGGTAGGGGTGATCCACGCCTCCGTGAAGAAGGCCACATCCAGGGCGGTCGTGTCGAGGAGGTCCTAGATGTCTTCTGTGTGCTTGACGAGGAAGTGTGTGTTGAGGAATATGAACTTGAGGTGGTCGTCCGTGCTTGGTACGGGATTGTGAGGTGGTCCTTGGAGGGTGCTGGAGCAAGCACGGCATGAAAAAGGTCCATGTGTGCTCCTTGGGTCGGCTAGGTGGCAGGCTGAGGATCTTCCTGGAGTGAGGGCGTGTAGAGTGTTGACATCGAACTGGCAGATGGAGTGAGGACCAGGGTCCGTGGCGCTGGGTGCAGTCCGGGCACAGACTGGCTTGCCTTTAGCATTCCAGCAGCACTTTCGCCATTAAGAAGGGGAGGGAGGCAGAGGCGGGCAGTTGGGAGGTGGGAGGGCAGGAAAAGTGCTTTGCGGGGGATTGTGGGGGAGGGGGATTAGGGCCGCAGAGGCAGCAGCAGTGCGAGAGCCTGCAGGTGGAGGTGGGCCTCGAACTGAGAGTATGGCAGGCTCTCAGCTCGCTAGAGGCAGCAGCAGCAACAGGTGGAGCCCGGAGGTCAGAATTGCCGCCCACTGATAATTACCAAATGTATGCTCAGCAGCAAAAGGCTGCCATTGATAGCATCATTATGTCAGGAAATTAACACAGTTGTCTGTTGTTACTGACCCACTTTTGATCATTTCTATAAATGTTTGTAATGCTCCTAAGCAGTGGCAAACGCCTGGCAGCTTGAATACTGGACATGCTCGCATCTCCAGAGCAGTACTGCACAGTTCGGCATGATTGACCAGGTCAGGAGTAAGAACTACTCGCAGAAAAATCCTTGTGAATTAAGGACAGAGCTAAAGTGAGAAAAGGTAGTTTTAAGTTTAATTTTGTTGAAGTTTATTTGATTGGGTAGCTTTACTAACTGAATCGTTTGTATATAGGGTGCCAGTGTTACAGTAACATTGTTGGTTTGGAGGGGATTAAATACAACGGCTGAAGAAAGCGCTAACTAGGTCATACATGAGCATTTGACAGGGCAAAATAAAATGCACATATTTGACTGATACAAGGGTGCGAGGAACTAGTAGTGGAACTTATTTTATTATTCTAGTGAGATTTAAAAGACGTAGCTAGAATCGATGTCAGTACCAAACATCATGTGTGCAACAAAGGTAGCCTAAATTCAGGAAGGGATTAACTCTATTCAAAAAGAGGTGGTCGCTACAGAGGAGTGTGGAATGGGAGAAGGCCTTCCAAAGCTGAGATATTAAATAGGGCAAGAGATGGTGGCTCACATGGTGGACATGAGGGAGGTAAATTTAAAGGGCCCTAGCACACTTAAGGACCAGCATCTGAATGAGTCAGAAGGCGGATTAGGAATACCAAACAGCATTGGAATGGCAGACTATGGATGGGAGTGCATCTGAACAATATTTCTGATAGGGATTCTGGGGTCTTGCTGTGGATCACCTTAAATCACAAGATCAGAAATGTGTAGAGGGCTGAGTGTTTCAAGGACATCAAGCCAGCTTAGTGTTAAGTGTGCATGTTGGACGTATGCTTGGAGACGCTGAAAACAACTAGCATGGTAAAATAGATAACCTGATTTAATCGCTGAAAAAGAATTGAGGGAGTTCACTAATAGGCAGCTACAGTAGTTGATCTTGCTCAGAATTAAGTTATAAGTGAAAACAACCAAGGGTGGCAAAAAGAAGTAACTACTAAAAGGCATACAGTAGACAATTGGTTACAAGGGGCAAAAGGATGGTAGGAAATTGGAAACATGCAGAGAGATACCAGAAAGTTAGAAAACAGGAAAGAGAAAGCAGAAAACTGGATTCATAGGAAAGAGGGAAAGCAGATCATTATAATCATTGGGAAAGAGGGTAGCTGGAACTTGTATACATAGGGAAATATTTAACAGGAAATTGGGTACATCTAAAAAAAAAAGGTAGCAGATACATTGAAAAAATGGTAGCACGAAATAAGAACTCATGGAGAGAGAGGTAACAGGAACTAAAACACAGAAGTTCAGAAAACGTGGCATGCAATGTAAGAGACAGCAGATTCTGGTTGCTTAAGGTTGACAAGCGCTTTACACATTTCCAAATGAAGGATACATCTTGCATTGTGAAAGATGAATTGGGTAAAGTCTAAAACAAAGAGGAAACAGCTATACGTTTCAAAATCTTATTTCAGTTACAGGGATGTCATCACCAAAAAGAAACCGGGCCCATCTGGTCAGGTTGCAAGGCATTGTTACCACATGCTTTGTCACCATCACATTTCAAACTAAAAGGGAATTCGGACAAGCCATACACCTACCACACCGATCAAGCTAGATCATAATACCCCCACCTTATTACGAAACACAATTCTAAATGAACCTATGTGAACTATAAAAACCAATGAAATTACCTAAAACGAAATCAACATACATTAAACTCCAAGGTAATGTACAGTATAACTATATATGTTTAAACATTGTATGTTGCACAACCACTTTTATTAGAAGATGACAAAATGGAAGATATTTTAGTTAAGGGCGTTCTTCCTGTCAAACTTTCAAATGGGGAGATAGATACCAGTTACACTATAGGGTGTGGTTCTACGAGCCCACAGAATTTCCATAAGTGTATCTACTTAAGACATCTTACTTTACAATGCTCTTTGTACATAATCGTTCACCGTCGTATTTATCACTTAAGCCGAGCCATTTCCTTGAGGGTGGTAAGGTATTGTGCGCTGATATACAATACCCAAGGCATTAAAAAAATCTTGCATTTCTTGTGATATAAATTATACGTCATTGTCGGTATCAGTTTATCTAGAGATCCCTTCTTTTGAAAATCCCTTTCTAAAAAAATAATTCTAATCACTGTCCTGGATGTTAAAATGCTAAAGCATCTGGCACAGACCTATTTCATGGTAAGTCTACCAAAACTACCACATATTTTTCAGATGGTTGCAACAGCCGGATGATCCAACATTATCCATCCCCAACTTCTCCTAATGCCCACTAGAAATTGATACAGTTGACAGCAGAGCCTGTCTAACTATTTTCCCATTATCGGCTTGCGAACACAAAGTAATCTCCAACCACCTCTTCCACCATTTTGCCCATACCTGGCCACCAGTATAGCTCCCTCAACCTGGACTTATTCAAATTCCTTCCTAAGTGATGTTCATGTGCCAAACGTACTAAGTGTCCTCTCACACCCTGTGGCGGAACTCTCTTATTGCTCCTGCATAATTTATTTTCAACATTGTGAAGCAGATGCTGGACAGCTCCAAACTATCTCTTATCTATATCAAGACTTCTCAAATCAGGCCATCCTCAGACCATATATTTTCTAACCTTGCTATAAAACAATTTTGCCATTTCTCGTTCTTCCTTCTCCAATGCGTTGTGACTGACCCACAATATCTTTAGCGTTTCACTTGTTTCAACATTGCTGCCATAACCGGTAACCTAGAAAGACCGCCTGCTATCTTGTTTCTAGATCATTGAACATACTTTACTTCAAAGTCGAATTCACTCACCTCCATTCCATTTATTTATCCTGGGGGTGCCATGTTCACTTTCTTTACAAGAGAACAACTGAACTAAGGGATTGCGATTACACCTCACAATAAATGATACACCCCATAAATAAAGTTTAAAATGTCCACCACCACCCATGTGCACGCAGGAGTCTCTCTTTCTCTGGCTGTCTCTCTCGCTCTCTCAATTACAGAGTAATGAATTTCTGAAATTTTTAGAGTCCTTGACAGAAATGCCACAACCTTTTCTTCACCATTATCTACTTGCGACAAAACTGCTCCTAACTCATTCAAGTTTGTATCAGTTGTCAAAACAATTATTTTACAAACATCGAAAAGTGCCAAGGTAGGCATTTTACTTAGCTGTTTGTTTTTTGGCTTAAAGGCACATGAACAATCTTCTGTCCACAGAAATATTTCTACCTTTTTAGGAAGTTGTCTCATTGGATAAATTAATAAAGCAAAATCCGTAATGAATTTGGAATAGTATTCCGTCAGCCCGTCACAAGATCTTAATTGTTCCTTGTCTCTTGGGGAAAGTGCTATAAGAATGGACTCCACAAAGTCCATCTTAGAACTGATCACTTCTATAAAAGTGTCACCAAGCTACGCCACAGTTCCATATCTAAATCAACATTATTCCCTTTTGCAGGAGATATTGTCAAAACAGCATGAGCCAAGATTCTCACAAGCACAGCAGTGGTCAAATTATGGTGTTCTGGATGATTCGGTTTCAAAATAATCCCTGCAAAATGCAGCATTACCCTTGCCACTGTGTTTAAACGGAAGTTAGCAGACATCACCTGTAAGCACAGTGCCCTTGCTATCTTGCCTTTATCTTGTTATACACCACTGGATCGTAAGTTTAACATATATATTGAAAGTCTGTGGCAAGGCATGAGCCAACCTGGTTGCAACCCTGTTTACCTCTTAATGCTAACAAAGTCTGCAAGGGAGCTTAATCTTGTATTTCAAAATGGTCTAAAATAAAAAAAGTATATTGGACTCATGTGGACAATACGTTTGAAGAATACTCACTCTCATCTAGAGTGTAGAAATCTTACAACAAACACTATCAGTCACCTACAACAGTAGGAGGCTGGAAGCACTGTCTCCAAATAATTTCTTGGCAGGGACTAAGCAAGTCTTGCATATATAAAATTAAATTGACGACACTCGGTGGAGTAATCGTGACTTAAGTTGTCACTTAAAGACTGTGTTAAATAAATAGCTTGCATAAAATAACTCTTTAAAGAGTTTTCCCGGGTACTGTTTATTTAACTATTTAATGTAGACCATTTTCAGTTCAGTTTAAGCCCTATCCACGTTACCCAACTGAAGCTGGTGCTCCTATTCTAACCGACATGCGCCGTGTGACAACATGGTTCATGCCAGGTCTTCTCCAATCAGGTGTTTTACCCTCACTGCCATTAACGAGGAGAATAAGACACATAAGACTGGCCACCACTTTACTTTCCTAACAGGAGATGTCGAGGGAAAAAAACAATCAGTTTGCTGTTGGGATGCCTCTATGCCAGTAGGTAATTTCGCATTCACACGACGAGCAGAACAGTATGTTAGAGGTAGCAATGTGCAGTGGTAAAAATGAATAACCGGTTAATGTTTTTCACAGCTCGCTATCCAGTTTAGTTCCCTCATGTCAAGGTATTTATTTCCCTTTCATCCTGCAGTTTGCTCACCGCCCTCATCTCACCCATGCACCTGTCACTTTCCTGCTATTGTATATCATCTCCTTCAGGGTGTGACCCTCCCTGCTCCCAGTCACTTTTCCATCCAGTCTAGCTCGGGCCTTGAGGCCTTATATGTAACACTTGTCAACTCTAAAGCTGAAATCTGGGTGCTTTTAACTAAAGGCAGAAGTTGTGAATTAGAGCAAGTTATAGGTGGGGCTATTAGCACACAGTCTCTGCTCCCCTCTATAAAACAATACACGAAAATAGAAATGGTGTGATATGTTTTTCTCCTGTTTCCAACTCTACCTTATCCCCTTTCTTGCTCAAGAGATTGAGGACATTAAAATTTGCCCTACTCTTTCCACCTTCCTATGAGGGCCCAGGTGTTTGGGCTACGGTGTATGTAAGTAGCCTCAAAAAATTAACAAGTTAAAATGTATTTTCTTAGTGCAAAATGGGCAAAATTCAGTTGTGAACGGTTTCTATGTATTAGCTGCTTACACAGAGACCCTCACATATAAATAAATGCTTGTTAATCAATCCATCTGTGTTCTTCTGTCTGGTGGTGTGTGGAAATGAACAGTTAAGATGGTTCAGGGGTAACTATGCCTCATCTGAAGCTGATTGTCTCACATGACCCAGGCCTATGACCTGTTCTAAATGACACTCTCTTTTCTTACTCCCTTCAGCAAAGACTGTGCAAGCAGAGCCAGGGAGAGCGAAAGGAAGACCGCCAGCTGACTACAGGTGCAAAAGTCAAAGAGGACCAAATTGTGACACAGGAATACCTCTGAAGTAAATGTTTAGTTTGTAGTTTTAAACTTGAGCTTTTGATCTTTCTTTTTGACCCATGGCTTTTATGTTTTGCATGAGCCTTTCTTCTGTATGGGTGCAAGTTACATGAGTATCAGTGATGGAGGGCCGTACAAAGTGGGTTAGGGAGCGGCATGGACAGAGGAATATGAAAAAGTTAAAGCCGGTTTCTAAGTATGTGTGTGTGTTTTTTCTGTATAGCCCAGCAGAAGATTATATGCAGGAAAACCAAGATTTCTCAGTGGAAGAGGTGGCTGGACAAAAGATGCTAATTTGCAAGTTTTGCAAAGAAACCGTTCCAATATCAGCTGGCAAAACAGCAAACCTAACTGCTGAACATCTTGCTTCCAAGACCCATTTACTATTTAAAAAGCAACCTAATTGTGACAGCCTGCATCAGTTGTCCCTCACAAAAACATTAACAAGCTTCAAAAGAAAACGTGAGGAAGAAAAGGATGTGGTGCATGAATTTGCCCGTGCCTTAGTGAAATCTGGAACCAGTTTACACCAAATTGATGGTCCCATTGGGAACCTTTTCCGCAGATGTGCACCAATGGGCACGACAATGCCAACGTCAACCGAAATGCATGAAAAGTACCTACCTGAGCTGTTTCTCACAGATGTGAAACACATTTCAGAGCTACTCCATGGCGATGTAAAAATTTCTGTTACCATTGATGAATCTTTGGAGATGCATGGAGACCCCGCAATGGCAGTGCTGTTCACATTTTGTGATTCAAAAAATGGATGGGTCCGCCGCACTCTTATGGCTGATGTAGATATAGCAGAAAACTGCAATGCAGTTTTAATTGGGGTGTTGCTCCAGAAAGTACTTTGCAGGTTCAACAAGAATTTGAGTGACATTGTACTTATTCTCATTGATTCTCCTGCTTATATGAAAGCAGTGTGTGATGATCTATCAAAGGGTATGCCCGAGTTTAAACCCTTCCTTGTACGAGACCCTTGCCGCATGCTAGATGGTATGTTAGAATCAGCTCTAAAGTCATCAGAGTTGATGAGGAACACTGTGGACTTTGTAGTTTGTTGTGGTGCAGTGTTTAGAGATGCACGTGAGCTAAAACACAAATACTTCTTGTTTTGTGCTGTGTATGGTATGAAAGACCGAATGATTCCAGATGTGTGCTCTAGCTGGTGGTTTTCTGTGCTAGATGCAGTGAGCGCCATACTATCGATGTGGCGACCGTTCACAGAATTTATACTCCGTTATCGTGCTACAGGTAAGAAATGTGAGGATATTAGATCACATATTGATAGCGAGCTGAAAAAAAGTACGGTCTACTGCATTCTTACATTTCTGAAGGAGAACACAGCTGCTCTTGTGGACATTACGAAAAAGCTAGAGTGTGAAAACACCTTGGTCTCCCAGGTGTACAGGATAATCGCTGCAGATGTGAAAATTCTGCTTGAGAGTAAACTGGGGGAAGCCTTCAATGACTTTGGCCCTGCAACATGTGCCTTGCTAGAATGTTTGCCCCTTGAAAAGCGGAGAGCTGTTGAAAAGGAGTTCCGGACATTTTATTTAACAATGCACGAGAAATGGCTTGCAGTGATGCATAGAAATCTCCCATCAGCAACCTTGTCTCGAGGGCTAAATGATGCATCTTTGTGGTACTCTGTGCAAGTTCTAGATCCCTTTCGTAAAGGAGAATTTTCTCCAGACTTTGAAAAGTACAGATTTATTTTTCACCGTTTCAGTGACACAGAAGCGATATCCACACAGTTCAACTCGTATGTTGCAGAGCCTGTACCTGAGAATTCCAATCTTATCGCACACCAGTATTGGCAAGGAAAGTTACAGCAGTGGCCTGAGTTAGCAAATTGTGCCTTGGCTGTTTTGGCACTGCCCGTCTCAAGTACCAATGTTGAAAGGACATTTTCACAGATGCAGAATCTCGTGCAAAGGAAGGAGCAAGCAGGGATGATTAAAGACTTGCTGAAGAAGTATTGTATGCTTTATTACAATAAGTTTGATGTGTAAAAATGTGTACTATCACAGTAGTGAGACAATCTTGTGAAGAGCCACATGAATGTAAATGCCTGTAAATTATTGTATTTCTACTGAAGATGCTTGTAGTGTAATATTTACACACTTAATCCTTTACTATTTCAATGTCATACACACAGTTTTTATCATACGATGTTGGTGCAGAATATGCATGTTATACATGCTCAGTAATAAAAGCAAGATTCTATCTAAGCATCGGAAAATAGTATGTGTGTGAATTTGTAATGGCACAAACAATCTCAACAGTGATAACTACTAATTTTTAGAAGTCTGAAATACACTGGAAAAACAATACCATAATTCACATCAAATTACCCCTGGAAACCGTGTTATAAAGGAGAAAATAGAGAAAAATGAAGTACTTCAAATCTACTTTTTCTTCTCAGTCTGTCGCCATTAAGCCACTCCAAATTAATCTCCCGATATTAATGTACCATTAAACGCCTACATTGACCACAAACAGAAGGATATTCAATACTATAGATCTGTACTGACTGCCTTATCAGAAATCTATTCAGGAATGTCTCACTCTGATATTTGCACAGTGTGATTTTTCAACAGTGCTACTTGGTGTACTCACTTGGAGAATTGTTGATGCTTTGTTGTTTCCTGTAGCCCTGAATGCTAAAGGAATATGTCTGTCCCTCTTCATTGATACCAACTGATGTTGCTGGAATGGATTCTTCGGGCCCTGTTTTTAAAATGAATAACACATTATAAGCAAACCTTTATCAAGGTAAAGGAGCCACCCTGTAGTGCTGAGTAAGGAAAGGTACAACTATGATGTTTACTCCTCTTCACAGCTTGAAGAATGTTTTAGGCTTCCTTCCAAGAACTGTTCCATAGAAGTTTCTGTGTATACTTTACTAAGATATACTTTGCTTGCTGGCAGTGGTTTCTGACAGCTAAGTTAGAAGGTAGCACTAGTAGAATATAATGAACTATTCCTGGTCAAAAACATGTTCTTGTCACGAGTCTGTGTTGATGGCTAAGGGGATACAAATGAATTGCGAGTGCTCACAAAGATGGCTCCTCTAAAGAATGCAGAGGTCAAAACTCTGGGGAAGAAACAAACTACAGCCCCAGTTTCATACAAGCATTGATACTCAAAACACATGATGTTAGTTACAATTGCATGAATAAACTTTGAGAAGGTAGGCTTGCACTGCTACATTTCCTAAGCTGGCGTGTTTTGGAAATATTCAATGTTTTATAAACCATGCACATTGAGACAGAGCAATGTAAAAGAACTATGGCTAAAGCAGACAAACTGAAAAACCAAGATGGGCACCATGCTTGCAAGCTACTCAGCCATAAGTCTGGTTGATCATAAAACGGTTAATTCAGCAGTATAAGGCATGGTTAGAAGAGGAGGGTGAGTGACCGACACTGGCCCACCTCGGATAAAACAGCACATTGTGCTGTGGATGAGAATGCTAATTTTGTAGCTACTATTGATGAGTAGAGAAGAAATAAAACATGAGATTTCAAACTCACAGCATGTCATCACAAGTGTTATAACGCCCTGTAACCCACATAAGAACCTGGGCTGTGCGTCAGGTGAGCCACTGTGTTTCATGACATCAAGGCAACAGGTCAGTAGCATTAAAAACGTGTTTGATTTTGGAACTCGTCCAGTTATAAACTATTAACACTGCACTTACATTTGTACATTCCTTTGAGGCCTTTTAAAACTTTGGAACGTTTATAACTTAACCTACAAAAAGTACAACTTTCCTGTTAAATACCGAACCATTAATGGCATTACGATGTCATGACTCGTCTCTCTGGACAATGAACCCTCCACCAACTAGTGAGGCACGGTTTGTAACTGGCTTTCCAGTCCAGCACTGGGAAGAATCCAAAGGTGCTGCTTCTCTGCTAGTCTTTCAATTGTGGGTGTCAATGTGAAGATAGGGTTGAATGTTCAATCAAGTGTTTAATTCATCACAAAGCCTTATAGGCTGGACTAAAATAGTGTACACGTTCACCCGAATATACTCTTCATCACTGTGGTCAACCTATCACAAAATAATAAACCAAGAGAGCCAAGCTCAGGACCTGCACGTCCATTGTTGATGTTTCTGTTCATATAATAAGGTTATAAGGGGATTTAGTCCACCTCACACAGCAACCTTGTGACTATTGCTGTTCCTAAGTCAATCTTACTCGCAGTTTTTGACTAAGCGGTGCTTACTTGGCAAATTTAATGCAGGCCCGCACTTGTAAAGGCAGGATTTTAATCCGGCACTCGTCAGGATAAATGATGAATCATGCCAGCTGAGGAGGGTTAGGGTTTACCATCCAAAGAGAGGAGACAAGACATGATGACACCAATAGTTTGATATTTAGGAGAGCTGCATTTTTCATACGTTCAAAGTCTAGATAGGTAGAGGATACAACAGTCCTATAAATAGAAATCCTCTCACTCCCCCACTTGTGTTCACAACTTGCCTGTGTTCGGGCAGGTGCTGCTTTCTTCTCTTTCCTTGTTGTGATATTCTGCCAGACACTCTTCTTGATCAATATTGCAGATTGGAAATTCTAATGAACAAGATAAAACAACTTTAATTCAAGTGGTATTTTATTTTAGTTCTTCACCCTCAAGTGAGGTCTGTCCTGTAGGAACAGTGTGCAGACAGATGGAGCAGAGTTTCTCAATCGTGGGCCAGGACACTAGTGACAAAATACTGTGACAATGTTACGTAGTGCAACTGTATACATCAGTTGTAAACTGCAGGTCATCTCTTAGTGGTAAAAAATGGAGAATGTGGGGTCACAGTACTGCCAAAGTTGGGTTACCAAAGAATCCAGAATAATGAAAAATCACAGTGATTTTTTCCAATATGTAAGGAACCCATCAATAGTGCTTATAACAAAAACTCTACTGGTCCCCTCATAAAGACTCTAACATAAATACAATACCATTTACAGTAAAGACTAACATGCAAAACGGTAGGCCAACACTAGCAATATGCGAGTTAGTGCACTATCTATCACACAAGACATACACAGTATCCTAAGGCAGGCCAAGGCCCAGCTGGGGAGGGCAGCATTTCTCAGGCCTCCAGGTTTGCTTCGGAAGCAAACTGTACACTTCCAGTAATTTTTTGCATTGCCATAAGGAACTGATGTAACCCAACTTTATCTTGTTATTCTGATATAAAATTGGAAATAAGATGTTTTCCTCTGGGTGAGCGAGTATGTCTTTACATACAAGTAAAGGAGACCTGTTTTGCTCAGATTTATATTATGAGCCACCTAGTGTCGGTTGCAAGGATTCATGTGAACTGCTACTTTTTTTTTTTTTTTTTAAACATAAAGAAGCAAGATAGATTTGCTTAGTATGCTGCATTAACATATTTTTAAGCGGTTGCAAGTTGTGGCAATTGCTTTAGACCAAGAGCTGTCGTGAACAATAACAGGGCATCTTAGACTAGAGGTGTTGTACTGCATTGCCACACCTGCTCCTAGACATGCCTTTAGGTTGTATATTGGCCAGTGATTTTCTGTAGTGCTATTGCGATAAGAACCATTTACTCACGTGTATCATCAGCAGTAATTTCTCTTCTCTCATGGTCGTAGTGTTCTATCGAATATGTATCTCCTTCCTCTTTGACAATTAATGGAACAACAGGAGTTGCATCGTCGTGTCCTTTATTAAAAATCAAAAGTAATATTAGAGGCCTGCTTAGCAGAAACATTTGGCTATTTTATTGTTGTACAAACAAGACCTCTTATTTTCGTGGAAAATCAAACATATCTTGGGTCTGTTATGCATAATACACGGCCCGTTGACATAACCTCTTTTAAAGTATGTGCATGAAAATATTAGAGCTGCAGAAGAAAAAAATGCAATGTTAGTAATTTTCAGATAACACTTCCAAAGGCATTACATATCACAGTCCTACTTTTTTTTTATGGAAAGCCCTTTCACAGAAAGGAGTCACAATACACCAAACATGTAAAAGGAGGTATAAAATGTCATTCTATTGTGAACCTCTTTCTGTTTAGAGATTTCATTCACCTGGTGTGGCAATGAAGGCTGGAGCTACTAAACCATGTAGGACTGAGCTACACTACCAGCCTAACACCTGGTTAATTTGTAGCACTAAATAACGCCCCTGAAATAATGAGTAGGGCATTGATCCGCCATGTGAGGGGCTGTTATTCCATAATGCGCGAGGACATAAATCGATGCAGTCAAAAGGCCAGACCCAGACACATGCTATGATACGATCGAGCGGACAGAGACAGGAGCTTGGTTGATAATCTTGTGGCCCTAGATGCAAGAACAAGTGCCCCAGGGTACTCCCATATTCAGTTTAAGTATCCCAGGCTTGCCCCATGTCATGGGGACAGGTTTACCAACTATCCAGCAGCCAACTTCTCCGTCTTAAATGAAAATGACTGACTCGGAGTGCCACCTGAAACCCCTGCTGACCTACCACTCCACCCAAACGATATAACTATGCTGGGTTTAGGTGTTTCTTTACTCTTAAACCCCCCCCCCTCCCTTTGGACAGACTCCACCGACTCACTCAGGACCAACTGGCCGATTCTGAAAATACTGTTCTTAAGGGGAAGATAAGGCTAGCGTTATGGAACGTGGCAGGCCTACTGTCTAAAGTGGTAACAGCAGACTGGTGTAACTTTGTTAATAGCGCTACTGTAGTCTGTGTTAAAAAAACATGGGCAGTCTAGAATAACTAAGCTGGTACTGCAACCCTACCATCAGATTGTGGTTGTTGAAATCTCAGCCACATGCGTGCTGGCATTAATCAACTTTTAACATAACATTCCGAAAGCTGAGGTGAAAATAGCCTTGACCTTATTAAAAAGGGATGTCGAAGCTCTTAAGAATAGGAAATACAAGGATTTGGTATGTGGGGATGGGGGAGGGGACTTCAGTAGTGAAGTATGTACTAGGGGTTGAGAGAAGATCTGTGGTCTAAGTGACAGGGGGAATGCTGGGCACTCACACTACATCATTGGGGACCAATTGAATGAGATTATATTTAGTACTAACCTTGCATCCTGCAATGGGATCTGCTGCCCACTGATCTCATTTGCAACCACATTCAGTGGTCAAGGAAAAAACTCCGTGATAGAATACATACTGATCACAAACAGACACGCCGCAGGGGTTTGAAACTTTATCACCCATAAAATTGCATGCAGTGACCACTACCCACTGAGTATAGATTTAGATGTGGCATCAAGGGATTCCTTACCTCAAGCACCACTTCCCAAATATTGCACGGTGGGTGACATCGACATTAATAGGCTTAATGGGTATACCTCGCGTTGGTCAAAGATTGATCCCCAAAAGTTCCAAAAAAGGATGATCTGTGGATGTATACAGGCTTTTGCAAATTGTTTAGACTGGGGTACTAATCTTGAGGATATCATTGAGAGTTTTCAAGATTGCTGGGAACATTAAGGAGGGACTGGTGATTACAGGAAGGGGCCGTGGCAATAACAGGATGATGGGATGGTCTGATGAATCTTGTACCAAGGCCCATAGCCTGCTGAAACTAGCCCTACAGACAAGTCTATGCTGCATAATTGAAGTCAGGGCTGCCAGGAAAAACTATAAGTATGTTTTAATGCAGAGGAAATCAGTAATGACAAAGGAATTGTGGGGCAAACTGCAAGAAGCTAGCAATAGTAAGGATCCTGCAGCTTTCTGGCAGGTAATTAATTTGCCCTATCTCCAGTCAGACACCGGACCACGCCTTGAAATGGCCATTAGCGAGGGAGACTGGATCGCCCACTTTTCAACCATTTATTCTAATCCAACTGATAGGTTAAGCAGGACAGAAGATGAAACACCTGGCCGCAATTTTCTTTCCCCCCGCTAAC
Organism: Pleurodeles waltl; assembly: GCF_031143425.1. Taxonomy (NCBI): domain Eukaryota; kingdom Metazoa; phylum Chordata; class Amphibia; order Caudata; family Salamandridae; genus Pleurodeles; species Pleurodeles waltl. The sequence continues at coordinate 1,022,750,100 of NC_090442.1, forward strand.
TTCCCAATCAAGCTTGCATTTACCCTGGACGCAATCATTACTGCCTTAAACGCAAGTAAAGACGGCAAGGCGCTGGGTCCAGATTTCGTCCCTGTTGATCTGTTTAAAGACAGCACGACTCTCTCGGGGGCACTGCTTACTCAAGTCCTGAATGCATGTTGTCAAGTTGGCCTATTGAGGTCTTGGAGGGAATCAATTATTGTGCCAATTTTTAAAAAGGGAGACAGACATAGCCCTATCTGTTACCGTCCTATCTCTCTCCTAGTTTTGATGCTGAAAGTGGCAGGTTGTGTTATCTTGAACAGATTGTAAGAATAGACCCAGGAGAAAAGTGTGCTATCAGACTTACAGTATGGGTTCCGGGAGGGAGTAGGGACTGTGGAGCAAAGCCTGAACTTAAGCATGTTGATAGAGAAATATTGCACTGTCAAACAAGGGAGACTATACTTGGCCTTTGTTGATTTAACTACTGCATTTGATTACGTAATCCATAGTAAACTTTGGAATATTAAGCGGAACATGGGGTTGGATCCATCCATTGTACAATTTCTCATGCAAACATATTTTGAGTGAAGGGCTAGAATGAGACATGGTTGAATGGACGAATATACTCAACCATTTAGCATAGAGAGGGGAGTAAGGCGGGGTTGCGTTCTGGCACCCTTCCTTTTCTCCTTATACATTAATAGTCTGGGTAATGTACTATCTGCTGATTGTAACAACCTGCCCCAAATAGGGTCCAGGCCCATTCCTGCCCTACTGTATGCTGACAACGCTGTTCTTATGGCACAAAGTCCCCTCGCACTGCAGCAGTTACTAACGCGCTTTGTGTCCTATATGGAGGAACTGGGCTTATTAGTTAATAAAAGTAAGACATTTGCCATGAGGTGTGGGAAAGTGATACCGAAAACACCCAGCCTCATGATAAGACACTAGAATTGATTACATCCTTCTCCTACATGGGGATCATGTTCGATTCAAAAGGGACATGGCGGATGACAACTAGAACTAGAGGGCTACACTTTCAGATAACTGTTACTGCCCTGCGCAAGTTTTCCTGCAAGGTTGGAAAGCAACTCCATAGGGAGATACTAACAGTATACAAGGCCAAATGTATGTCAATGGCCCTGTATGGGGCAGGGCTATGGGGGCACGTAAACCATGAGTCCCTATGCCTTCTTGAAGTATCTTCTTTGGCTCCCACAGAGTAGTCCATCACAGGTATGTCATTCCGAATTAGGGGTCCCGCTAATTTCAAACCTAGTTAAAATACAACCGATCCTACTATGGCACAAGATATGGACTTCAGAGTACTCCAAGTTGAACCAAGAGATTATAGGGAACTGTCTTAGGTCCTCCCATGCAGGAAGAGTACAATGGTTAAGATATGTAAAAAAAATTATGAGTGATCTGGGGCATCGATATTATTATAAACCAGAAATTCTACGAGCTGTTACAAGAAAAACCCTGAAAAAAGTGTTTGTCACACTTAGAAGAACTAAGCCTATCTGCTGAACTGCTTAAGCCAAGTGTTGTTAAAAATCAGTTGATCCGAACCTCATTCAGCACGCAGCTATATCTAAAGGAGGTGAGCAATGAGCAGCATAGATTTGGTTTAACCAAGCTTAGGCTAGACTTCTTTCAGCATTTGGTGAGCTTTCCAACCACAAATGATTGGTCAAGGCCTATAGCAAAACGCCCGTGCGACAAGGTTAGTGAGCAAAGTACTTTTCATACTGTTTTATTCTGTACACTGTATAACTTGCCAAGAAATACATTTTTGTTGCCATTATTGAGATCTATGGACTTGGTGCAATGTCGGCCTGCTTATGTGTTTTTACAGTCTACGCCAACCATATATATCTGTAATATCATGTCTAAATTTTTATGGGCCATTTTTAGACATAGGAAGTCGATACATTTTAATAATGACTGAGATGTAGAGTTTATACTTTGGCTGTATGAGACATGTTGTTTTCTTTTAAAACATTTTATTGTCTTATATGTGTGCTTTTATGATTTAAAGAAAAGTTGAATAAAGCTAATTCGATTTGATTTGAGTAGGGCACGGAAGGACACCGCTTGCAGAAGTTGTGGTAAGCCGGGAATGGACGGGGAAAAACTACTGGGGAAAAAGGGAAAACAAAAATAGTGAAGGGCGGGAAGGAATAAGGAACAGGCGTTGCGAGGCACGTACTGTGACAGTGCTTCTTCTTGTTTTCCCTAAGAGACTGCAAAACCACTGTGTCTACGTGCTGGGGAAACACCACCTTGAATGGGTCAAGCATGCCGCGCCCACCTGCACTCCTGTCTCCACTCACTCCGTGAGCAGCGCTTCCAGAATCTTTGTCATAGATTCCTCGTGACTTCCATGCATGACTGTAGCATGAGTGTACCGTCTGTGTTTGTCCTCCTGTGATAAGGTGACAGCTTGACTCTTATTGGTACTAACAGATGTTAGATTGCATGATCTGACACCCATCCCATGCAGCCAAGAGGAGCAGCAACGACTACACTTTTGCCTGTATGACCTGCGCACAACTAAGGACTATAGCAGACGGACAGATTGCACAGAAGTGTTTTTCTGCATGCTTTACGATGTATAATGTGGTCTCTGAATACTCACTTGAGCCTGGACTGGAAACATTTAAGAAAACAGCTTCTGACTGGGATGGATTCACCAGCTGTTTGATAATAGGTTTCCAAAGTTACTCGAAGGAACGTCTCTCCCTTAACCAGGCAGGCTGTTGGGTCGGTGAGTTCTATGAACAGTTTATAGTACTGTACGGTATGCTGTGGTAACCGTAGACAAAGCTAGATTTATTAAACAGAACCAAAATTGGCCGATTCTTGGAACGTGCAGCAGTTAGGAAGGGGAGAGGGGGTGGTAAGGAAACATTCTCTTGTGCTCGTGATAAAGTGTGACGACGCAAGATGCAGAGTTAGGCAACTGTAAAGCGAGGCTGGGCAGAGACGTGGTTTGCCCGAGATGGGGATAGCATGTTCTGGAATACTTTCTTGGTACAGAATGCAAAATATATTATTTTTTTAGCCTGCCCAAATCCTCACACCTTACCCTGAGTGCCTCGTTTTCACAGCCATGGGAAATTTGGCACAAAGTCGGCGGTTTAAAAAAGCCTTACTTGAATTGTTGGACCCTTGCCGTACAGGAAAACAATCGGGGAAATACTCAGGAAGAACACGTTTATGTTTCATGGTGGTTTGTTTGAGATTTTGGTATCGTCGCCGCATTTGTCTACGGACATAGTACAACCCCAGGATGGCCCAATCATGTTGTAACAGAAGGGGGACACTGGCTTCTGAGGCCATGTTCAAGAACTTCCTGAAAGATGTGATGGGCTGACACTGAGCAAAATCGATTGGTTAGAGCAGGCTGCAAAGTGAAATCACAGAACACATCGAACGTGGGCATTCATCTTCGAGTCCTTCTTACAAAGTTTGAACATTTCCTAAGACTGATACTTAGACTTCAGTTTACTACTGGTGCTGTGTTTAATATGACTATTGAAAACGTCTGAATGTTTCGGATCTAAGTTGCCAGTATGTGAGAGAATTATAATCATGTACAGAGTGTAATCTCAGGTTTCTCTTGCCAATGGAAATCACCATCTTTTCTTGCTAATTCTTTCTTCTCATAACCCTGGGCAGCTGATTAGAACTGGCCTGCATTCCCGGTCCGGAGCATCTTTCTTTTGGAAGTAATCTGACTCCTCGCTGGACTCTTCCATCTGCATGACTCGCGGTCCGTCCATGTGATGATTTCCTTTCAAACAAATCTTCTTTCCGGTCTTATGCTTTTCTTGTTACAGTGTGGACCTCCCTTTTCTCAGGGACTCTTATCGGTCCTGATAGTCCAAGATGCAGGTCAGCTATTATGTTGTGGGGATGGGCAAGTGACTTGGTTTGAAATCTCTGGTTCACAGATCAGTATTTTATGGTTAACGAGTTTCCAATATGTGTGCTTCTAGGGCAATGTGTCACTTTCTTATTTTCCAGTGGTCTAAATGGTTTGGGGGCTTCTAGGTCTCTGGTCATCCTCCTTTTGAAGTTTATTAGTTCACATATACCTACGTCAAAAGTCAGTTTCCCTCTATCTATTAGTTTCCTTGGTCACAGTTGCACCTGGTCTTGAATCTCACAATCCAGGGTATCTTCATTCAGCATGAAAGCTAATCTTGAGTCTTTGGGATCACAGGTGACCCCCAAATTCTTTCAAGGTGTTTGCTGGTTCTATACTTTAGAGATAACAGGTTTAGCTTTCCTTCTTCCAACAGTGCACATATCTTTCTGGAAGCTGCTGGATAAGTTTACTCAAGGTTTTGCCGTTGGGGTTTTAACTTTCCCTTGTGAATTTTTCTCCAAGTTCTTCTGACTTGGCAGCTCAGTTGAGTGGGAGTCATGGGACACAGATTTTTTTTAGTTTCTTAATCTCTCTTGGAATTTGGTCCTTAACTTAAGTTTTGCTTTTTTCTGACTCACTTCTCAATCCCAGGAACCCTGATGGGTTCTATCTGTGGTCTTCCAAGACTGAACCGACTTGCGTCTCATTTTATTTTACTTTCTGAGCTCAACTGGAGCTTGCTCTAAGTCTTCCACTTCAGTGATCACATCAATTCCTGGACGATTCCTACTTTGTGTAAATAGATGGGAGCTTAATTTATCAGTTTCTCTTCTTCTGATTAGTCATTACTACATGTTCCTTCCACTTCAACTTCTGTTCACATGCCTTGCCTGTATGTATACGGAGCAGGATTGCACAATGCTCTCTTCTGAACTTACTGGCCATGTAAGCCTCCCAGATGTTTCACCTTGTATTCTGTTTAGCACTTCTTCTCATCTCTCTCTATGCAGCTATACCTTCTTAAAATCTGGTGTAGGCATCCTGTTTTTCGTTGCTTGACGTGATGGTCTTGGCTCCTTCATGTAAGACTGTTTCAGCACTATTCATATTAGTTTCTCAGTCAATGTGCATGTTTTTTTGCAGCGTTATTTGTGTGTGCTTGCTGTCTGTGGAGGTCCAACCATTTATCTTATCAGTAAGCGAGGTTTTTTGCCACACAATCTTATTACGCTTTAGTGTCAAAAGCACTCTGTATTTCGTGCTGACCTAGGATTCTTCTGGCACCAAACTGATAAAGATGTAAACAGCAAAAACTTAGTAAATCCGTCCTAGGGTGCTTAACCCTCTGTTTCACGTATGAGCATGATGCGCAGATGATATTCATTCATTCGCTCATTTCCCATCAGTCGTTCGTTACCTGATCTGAGTTTGTTAACATCTTCTCTTTTTGTGCTGCAAGGGTCTTGATGTTGGTTTCCCACTTTGGTTTCCAAGAATAACACATTAGGCTCAGCGGTCAGGACACCTGTTCAGCACAAATAATCTGGTCAGCCACCAAAAGACTGACGAGTGTAGCTGTGTGTCTAACAAAACACTGAATAAAGAACTCATGCAAGAAAATGAGTGGAAAAAAGTACACCCAGTGCTTCCATTGACGTTTTAGGACAGCGTGAATAAAAACTGGAATTGAATACATTTTTGGAAGTCAAAATGTATCTATGCTTTACATATTAGAAGTAAAAAACTCTCATGATAGAAAAATGGTAGTCAATATTTAGGTGAGGTGGAATGTGGAATATTACTGTTTTACACATTTTTTCTTAACACCCTACAGATAGTCTTTTGGAGTATGATAGAGAGCTTGGTCTCTGACAAAAAATCCACACTCACAAGTTCAGGTAGATTGAAAGGAAAAAGAAGCTCATCAGCCAGTTGGAGCAACAGAGTACTTCCGTGCGTCACCACAGCTAGAAGTGATGTTTTAGATATTGTGCAAATCGCCACTTCTGGCTACAAATGTTGGGATTCTTTTGGCTATTTCAAGTTTACAGTAGTCCATGCAGGGGTCACCAAACACAGGTAGTATATTGACCATATGGGGTGAAATTCAATATACCATAGGCAAGCAGGATAACATTTAAAGATCAACTTTTATGTGAAAACACCTCTGCTAAAACGGAGTTTCTAACCCTACAGGAATTAATGCACATCTGAATTACCTGAGGGAGTAATTTTTCACAGGACCCCTTGGGTCCACTAGGAATTGCCTAGTTGATATGTGCATACTCATTATTGATATCATGGGGTGATCAATATAACTTATTACTATTTTCACTGGATCGCCAAACTGACCAACAAAGTCCCTGGCTTGATCTGAATTGGAGAAAATCTGACTGTCTGATATCGTGATATTATTCTGGGGCAGACATAATCTCAACCCTATCTCAGATATTGCTCAAATGTATCTTGTGTATGTGGGTGCTTTATTGCCAGTGCTTCTGTCTGTGTGTCTCTGCATTTGTGTACCTGTGGATGAGTGCTAATGATCATGTTTAGATATTTAGAAAGTAGGAAGACTGGTTGAGTTGTTTAATCAAAAAGGGTGCTACTTATTTCCATGGTCCGTGGCTATTTTTCCTTCTTATCACTAAGGGCCTGATTTAGAGTTTGGTGGATGGTATACTCTTCCACAAATGTCTCTCATATCCCATCCGCTGTATTACAAGTACCATAGGATACAGTGTACTTGTAATACGGGCAGGCGGGACATCTGTTTCGTTTGTGACGTAGTATCCCAAACTCTAAATCAGTTAAGAGACTAGTCTAAGTCGCAAGTCATTGGGGCCTATTTGGGCCAGGGCAAAGGTGCAAAGCCGATTTGTCACAGGAGTGTCACCCTTGAAAATAATAATAAATATACAGATAGTTAAATCATATCAACGTATATGGCGAGAGCAAATAATAGATAAGTAAATAAATAGATTAAAAAGGTGAAAGTACAAGAAGCTTTCATTTTTGTCACCCAGCTGTTAAGATGTTACACTTCTCAGTCCGACCAGTCCTATGGACGCAGAGGAGCCATACACTGTGGACGCCTGGGGCAAGACTGGATATTAAAGGCACAAGACCTGACACTACCGGTACAAGCTGAATGGAGGCCACAAGGAGGGAGACTGAGCTGCACCTGATGTGTATGAGAGCGGTAAAGAAAGAAGGGCGAGCAGAAGTTCTCTGCACAGAGGGAAGTGGGCCTCAGATGTTAGCCAAAATGAGAATAAAAACTACTCAAATTTGAGCAAAGAAGGGAGATCCCAAATGATCGGTGTCAACAGATGCCAAAATTATGTAAATCCCAATCTCTTCAAAGATGCTGCCCATGCTAAACTGTCAAGTGCCGCTTGTACAAATTTAAAACACTAATGAAAGACAATATAATATTCGGTTTTTTCACTACTTAATGGTGCACTTTTGCGTCAAATACTCACTTGAAGGAGGGCTCACGCTGCCGACTTCGGTCTGTAAGTCTGGAAGGAGCGCAGAGCGCAGCTCGTTCTTTTCTTTTGGTCTCAATGAAAAGACTGAGGTGGCAATCAGCGGGCCTGTTGAGAAAAGGAAACTGAAATTTATAATGTATATATAGGCTATCATAAAACTATAGGAAGCGCCACAAATTTTACTATGGTGAAAATGACAAGGATTCCTGAATGTTGTCCAACTCATCCTGACTAAATGAGGTGCGGTCAGGTGAGGGTGGATATGTTGAAAAACGTGACGAGGTAATGGCAGTCAATCAATCAATACATTTGTAGAGCACGCTACTCACCCGTGGGGGTCTTAAGGTGCTAAGAGGGTTAGTGGGGGGGTGAGGGTGGGGGGGACTGCTACTGCTCGAACAGCCAGGTCTTGAGGTGTCTCCTGAAGGTTAGCAGGTCCTTGGTCTGCCGCAGGTAGATGGGGAGGGTGTTCCAGGTCTTGGCGGTGAGGTGGGAGGAAGATCTGCTGCCGGCTGTTGACCTGTGGATGCGTGGAACAGTGGCGAGGGCGAGATTGGCGGAGCGGTCAGTTTGGGGTGTAGAAGGTGAGTCGTTCGTTGAGGTATGCTGGTCCGGCGTTGTGGAGTGCTTTGTGAGCGTGGGTGAGGAGCTTGAAGGTGATCCTCTTGTTGACTGGAGCCAGTGCAGGTCTCTCAGGTGGGCTGCGATGTGGCTGCGGCGGGGGATGTCGAGGATGAGGCGTGCGGAAGCGTTCTGTATGTGTTGCAGTCTTTTCTGGAGATTGGCCGTGGTTCCTGCTTAGAGAGCGTTGCCGTAGTCCAGTCTGCTGCTGACGAGGGCCTGGGTGACCGTCCTTCTGGTTTCAGTGGGGATCCACCTGTAGATCTTGCGGAGGGTGTTGAAGCAGGTGGATGAGATGGCGTTGACTTGTTGGGTCATAGAGAGCGATGAGTCCAGGATGAACCCCAGGTTGCGTGCGTGGTTGGTGGGCTTCGGTGCGGCTCCCGTTGTGGCCGGCCACCAGGAGTCATCCCAGGCGGAGCTAAGTTTCAGGCGACTGTTCTCCATCCAGTTGGCGACATCCTTCATTCCTTCGTGGAGGTTGGTTTTGACTGTGGCAGGGTCCTTGGTGAGAGAGAGGATCAGCTGGGTATTGTTGGCGTATGAGACGATGTTGAGGTTGTGAGATCGGACGATGTTGGCGAGCTGTGCCATGTAGACATTTAAGAGGGTGGGGCTGAGGGAAGATCCTTGGGGTACACCGCAGATGGTCTTGGTGGCTTCAGATCGGAAAGGAGGGAGGCGAACTCTCTGGGTTCTGCCGGTGAGGGTTTTGCCACGGATCCCTGCGTTGTTGAGGCTTGTACATAGGGTGCGGTGGCAGACGGTGTCAAAGGCGGCCGAGAGGTCCAGGAGGATGAGGGCCGAGGTTTCGCCCTTGTCCTGATGTCTTCGGTAGCAGCGATGAGGGCAGTCTTGGTGCTGTGGTTGCTGCGGAAGCCGGATTGGGATGGGTCCAGAGTGTTGATTCCCTCAAGGAAGTGGGTCAGTTGCCTGTTGACGATCTTCTCGATGACCTTCGCCAGGAACGGGAACAGAGAGATGGGCCGGTAGTTTTGGAGGTCCTTTGGGTCCGCCTTGGGTTTCTTGAGTAAGGCGTTGATCTCAGCGTGCTTCCAGCTTTCCGGGAAGGTGGCGGTCTCAAAGGAGCTGTTGATGATCATCCGGAGTTGGGGGGGCGATGATGGAGCTTGCTTTGTTGAAATATGTGATGCAGGCAGGGGTCGGATGGTGAGCCGGAGTGAATGGGGTTCATGACTTTGGTGGTATCACCGTCGTTGACGAGGGTCCAGGAGAGCAGGAGGTTAGTGTGGCTGGGGGGCGGTGAGTCTGAGGTGTTGGTGACTGTCGGGGGGGTCTTGGTGTTGAAGCTGTCGTGGATGTCCGCGATCTTGCGGTGAAAGAAGGTGGCTAGGGAGTCGCAGAGGTCTTACGAAGGTGGGATGTCGTTGGTGCTGGAGCTGAGGATGGAGAGATCCTTCATGATGTTAAAGAGCTCTTTGTTGTTGTGCGCATTGTTGTCAATGCGTTCTTTGAAGGAGGATCTCTTGGCGGTCCGGATGAGCTGGTGGTGCCTGTGGATGGCATTCTTGAGGGCGTATGGGTAACCAGTGTCTGTTCGTGGCTCCATTTCTTCTCGAGTTTTCGTCACGTCTGTTTGGAAGTCTAGGCGTCGGCGGTGAACCAGATGGCCTTTCTGTTGGTGCAGTTGTTTGAGGGTTTCTTGATCGGGGAGAGAGCGTTGGCGCAGTCGTCGATCCATTGCATGAGGTTGCGGGCAGCTGCGTCGGTGTCGGCTGGTGGGGCTTGGGCAAGGGCGGAGATCAGCTGGTCTTTGGTGACCGTGTTTCGGCTGTGGCGGGGTATCCGTTGCGGGTGATGGTGGGTCTCTTGAAGGTGAAGTGGATGCAGCGGTGGTCGGTCCAGTGGAGTTCGGTGGTGTGGCTGAAGGTGTCCGCGGAGTGGGTGGGTGACGTGACAAGCTGTTTGAGTCCAGGGTTGGTGAGGTTGGCGGGCAGGGCGGTGGAGTTGCTGTCATTGGTGTTCTCGAGGTGGAAGTTCAGGTCTCCGAGGAGGATGTCTGTAGAGGCAAGGGCTTGCATGCTGACTGTGTCGGCGATGGAGTTGCTGAACTGCGGCCGAGGTCCGGGGGGTCTGTAGACAAGAGTTCCTTTGAGGGTGGTCTTGGGATCGACGTGGATCTGGAAGTGCAGGTGTTCGGCGGTGCTGAGGATGTCTTTGGTGTTGTTCGAGATTCTGATGGTGTTCCTGTGGATTATGGCGATCCCTCCTCCCGGTCTGTTGGTGCAGTCTCTGCGGGTGATCTTGTAGCCGTCTGGGATGGCTACGGCGATGTCGGGTGCAGAGGATGGGTTCATCCAGGTCTCCGTCAGGAAGGCGACGTCTGGGGAGGATGAGACGAGAAGGTCCCCGAGTTCAATGGCGTGCTTGTGGACGGAGCGGATGTTGAGAAGGATGCAACTGAGGTGGTTGCGTCCGGCTCTGGTGGGCGGGGCGGCGGCAGTCCACTGGTAAAGGAAGGTGCCAGCTAAGTGACTACACTTCACCCATTTATGGCCACTGTTTTCTCATGCAAGGTTATGTGTTGCTTGACCCTGGAATACTCAAACTCCAATCCTCTAACGTGATGAAGTCTACATTTGAGTAACCATCAGAAGATTTTAACCCACCACAAACAGTGGCAGTCCACTTTGGGGGTTGGGAATAGAATTTTTCATCCACTGCTCTTTTGTCTACTCTTCAGACCTCAACACCACTATGAAATGGCTTCAATCACTAGCCAGCACTATACAAAACATTTCGATAATTAACCTGGTGTAACCGTCCAAGGTGACATGCCACTGACCAAAGCTGTCCAAAGGGACATGCTACTGACCAAAATGTATCTCTATAAAAGAGACAAATGAAACCACAACAACAGGGTCGGTGTTCCGATGTACCCAACCTGCTAACCTTCTGTCAGATTTTGTTCAAGGGGGCCATGGAGCTTGTAGAGGCTACTGGGCCTCCTTTGTGGGAGTTGTGGTAAGTTTGCTTTTGGTGTCCTGGGGCCCATCCCACTACGGCTCTACACACTGGGCCAACTAAACTTCTCAGGCTCCTTCCCCAGGTTCTGGGCTCCCCCATTTCTCTAGAGCAGATGTCTTCAAACTGGGGGCCTCAAGTGATCCCGGGGGGGTGGTGGGGCACCAGACTCTGGCCAAAATAAGTATTATGCAGATAACAGTGCTTTGTTTTAAGCATCAAGGAATTTATTGCATCTTTCAAAAGTTAACAGAACTTAACTGCAATGTTTAAATAAGCCTAGACATATTTAAACAGTGCCAACTTATTAGAATAATTGTGAAAAATGTTGAGGGGGGCCAGGTGATTTTGTTTTTTCACCTGGGGGTGGGGGGGCGTAAAAAAGTTTGAGAGCCTCTGGTCTAGAGGCACTTCAGGAGCAGTGTGAGTAGGGCTCAGGTGCAGTTTCAATTACCCCCAAATACATTTGTGCTCTTAGTCCCAAGTCTTGACAGTTTTACCCCTGCACAGGATGAGTGAGTACTCTCAGGATCATTTCAGGGCCGTCTGGTGCTTCATTGGCGCGCTTAGACATTCAGGAGTGCAGCAGTCATCAGTGGAGCTTTTTTGGCGTTGGGTTGTGCTTGGCACCGTGGGCGCTCAGCCTTTACCTTGTGATCACGTGAAGATCAGCAGTCCTGTGAAGCCACGGGTCCAGCCAGACTGGTAAGTGCTGTGCCACAGGGGTTCTTATAATCAGTAATGGTAGGTCACGCCAGGTTCGACTGGAGAGAAGAGACAGCCTCCAAACAGGGACTTCAGCACCTGGGCAGATGTAAACCCACATGGGCTTCTGGCCCCTTCGCAGATGTAGCCCTGAATGGGCAGTTCAACAATTCAACAGATGCATCTACGCATAGGCTGTTCAGCAGTTTGGCAGATGCAGCAGAACATAGGCTGTTCAGCAACACGTGATCACATCCCTAACCGATCCCACTGCAACCACGTCATCACAGAGTCTGCCTGGAAACTAAAGCACTCAGGGTGGTGCCCTCTAACTCCAAGGTCCTCCTGGATGTCACTCAACAAGTCTGTTTCTTCTGAGCACTCTACAGCCACCAGTGACATGCTGGGCCTCGCTCTCTCCTCATTCAGAGTAGGCAGGCTCCTTTGCCCTCAGCACACAGGCATGCTTCTAGGCACTTCAAGACAAGTACAGAGGTTCTCCAGTAAGAGATCCAGACTTCAATGTATGCCCTTTCACTTCTGTGAGACTGGTTGTAACACGCCTAGTTACACAGCAATCCTCGGTCATAGAGGACTTGGAACTGGGACAAAGTGGGGTAATTTAGATCCCACTTTTTTCACCACTGACAGGAGATTTGGATCCACTGTCTTAAACTGTACAACTAGTTCGGGTTGGTCCTTCTTTCAAGTGTAATTTTCAGCCTTTTTTCCCCAGTCACAGCCTTTGTGTAAAGTGATGCAACTCATGGCAGGCTTGCCTCCACCCCGCATCAGAGGCACAAAGAAGTGTGAGATTTCTGCACCTAGCTGTCATAAGCCTAACCGAAGGAATAATCAGGGAAAGATAAGTCAGACCTCACCTAAATGTTTTCTCACCTTTCCCACAGACTTCGCAGTCCCACCCATCATCCATACCTTCCATCTCATTGCACACTAAACAGCTCTTACTTGCTAACCAAAAGGCCTGATAAAATATCAAAAGAAGCCTTCTTTTCTTGCCTCTCACATATGATAGAGACTTCTAGCTCAGATTCCTTACCTTAGAATTATCCCCAGGTGTCAGACTGGATCTGAAATATTTTCCTGAGCTGTACCCCTACACGCCAGTAAGTGGCATTGTTTGGCTCTGCATGGCATCAACCTCGCCGATAGTGAAATGTGTGGTGGCTACATAGGCACCACCCCAGCATGCTGACAACAGTTCTTTTCTTTCTCCTCCAGTCAGCGCAGATCTGTAGAGCTACTCTGTCAGTCACTTTTTGACTGAACTTCTTTTGATTTTTGTCAAAGCTTGTATGAGAAAATCTTCTCCAGGTGTGGCAGAAATGTACACTAGGAAGGCCGGCTTCAAGCCCTGTGGCACCTGTCATTGGCAGATGTTGCTGAATGACTCGCACCTTGTTTGCCTCTGGTGCCTGGAGTGCGACCATGACGCATAGACATGCGTCGACTGTTGCACCATGCACCCCAAGGCCTTGAGGGAACACTCGCTCAAACTCTTTGCTGCTTGACATGCGACGCCGCAATGGTCTTGATCCCACTTGAGAGGAAGGTCCCAGGATCGGTCACGGAGCCCAAGATCTTCATTGCACTCAAAGTTGTCCGGGAGTTCGGGTAAGTCCCACAAGGAAAAAACAGAACAAAAAGTCAAAGCAGTCTTCTACTTCACCCCATCCATCGGAGTCTTAAGACGAGACAAGGGAATGTTATCACTTGAGACCTGGCTCTGCGGTTGAGACTGCACCTTGGCTGACTCCGCACTACCCCGGGTTTCTTAGAGCCAAAGCAAACCCCGCCTGAGTGCCCCTTATATTTGAGCGACCCATCCCTGCTGGCCCTACAGGTGCAAGTTTGTAAGGGCCCCTTCTGGTTCTCTATTGGTGGGTCCGCCCTTGGCATCATTTGGGATCCCTGGATTCACAGATGAATCCGGACTTGTTGTACCATCTTGACCTTCCTGGATGCTGGTCCTGATGCTGACGTTCCAGTCACCGCTGGTGCACCTGTCGGCGCCATCCCCATTCTTACCCCTGACCAACACAAAGCCGGAGGGGCATCGTATGACGCCAACTCTGGCGCCACCTGGAGCTGTGCTTTCCAGGTCAAAGCCTGAGCCCTACTCCTTTGGGCTAGTTCTCTGGGAGGATTGGGAGTGGTTTCTAGATCCTGAAGAATACCAGCTCCTAGACCCCAGCATGGACTGGTATGAGGAGTTGGCAGAGGCTAGTGGACTGGACATCTCCCCAGATACTGGCATGCTTTCTTTCCCTACCATAGCTATGGAGGGGGGAGTGTCACTTTGTTATGGTGGAGAGTAGGGCGGCTAAGGTTCTGGACCTTCAGTTGCCCTCGGTTGCAGTCAAGACCAATGTCTTGACAGGTGCTTCAGCCGGGAGTGACCCTCTCTGAAATGCTTCTCCCCTTTAATGAAGCCCTTACAGACGTCCTGCTTGGGACCAACACATGGTCTCCTGTGAATAGGACTATTGCCCGCAACTATTACCTCATTCCAGGGGACCCTAAGTTACTCACACGACACCCTTCCCAGGAGAGCATGGTCATCCAAGCCACCACCTCCTGCGTAAATCCTGGTCCATTCTCTATTGCTCAAGATAGGAATTCAAGAGGGTGGGCATCTTAGACAATAAAATGTTTTCTTTCACCAATCTGGTACTGCGTCTGTGAACACTGCATGCCTTTTGGTCCGTTACTCCCATGCCCTATGGGATTCGGTTGCTCAGGTGCTGCAAATGGTCCTGGAGGAGGCCCGGGCAATACTTTCCCATGATGTTGCTGTCGGAAGAGGTGCAGTGAAGTTCACAATCAGATGTGGACTGGATACCACAGACCCACATGGCAGGGTAGTTTCACTGACGGTGGCCTTACAGTGCCATGCCTGGCCGAAAACAACTGGCTTTTCAGGGGATGTCCAAGCCTTGCTTATGAACATGCCCTTCGATGGCTCCTGTCTCTTCAAAGACAAGGCGGAGTCGGGGCTAGATCGCTTCATGGCAGGGGGGCTCCAGCCAAGTCCTTGGGCCATTGCATGGCCCCTCACCAACTCCACCCCTCCTTTTTCTCCTTTCATGGACATGAAAGGGGCTTCTAGCCATATATTTACCTTTCAAGCCACCATGGCTTGCAAGCTTCCCAGCCTCTGCATAGTTGAGGGTGCACTATCCACACTCCACACGCCCTGTGGGTCAAGCAGCCAGAAGTCAGGCCAGTACACCCCCCCCCCACCTGCAGCCTTCAACCCCCTTTAGTTGGCCCTCTTACCATTATGAGATGGTAAGAAGGCAAACTATGGTAAGAGGGCACCTCAGTGAGAGGCATGATACACCATCACCTGCCCCACTGGAGGTCTATAACATTAGACCAATGGGTTCTTCAAATCGTCCAAAGGGGCTACTCCCTCCCGTTCATGACTACCCCTTCACCCATGCCACCCACTTGTGACAGGCTGACAGAGGACCATCTTACCTTGTTCTGCCAGGAAGTGATGGCTATCTTGGCTAAGGGAGCCATGGAGAGGGTCACAATGTCAGAAGTAGTTTGTGGTTGCTATTCCAGCTATTTTCCGGTGCCCAAGAAGGTAGGAGGCCTTTGTCCTATTCTACACATGTGCCCTCTCAATTTCTTCCTCAAGAAGAAGTTCAAAATACTCATGCTCCCTCAAGTTGTCTGCCCTTGACCCGGGAGACTGGATTGTGGCACTGGACTTGCAGCACGCATACTTCCACATTCCTGTCCTGCCTGGACACAGGTATTACCTGCAATTCATGGTAAGCCATGAGCAATTTCAGTTTGATGTGCTCCTTTTTGGCCTTACCAATGCCCCTTGAATGTTCAACAAGATGATGGCAGTGGTTACAGCTCATTTGCGCAGATCAGGGGTGCCAGTCTTCCCCTATCTCGAGGACTGGCTGTTGAAGGCGAGCTCGGCCCAGGCTGTTGTCTCCCACCTTCAGACTACGGTGGCCCTCCTGCACTCACTGGGGCTTACTTACAACGTTCGGAAGTCACACTTCACGCCCTCTCAGATGCTCCTTTTCATCAGAGCTGTTCTGGACACTGTGCAGTTTTAGGCATATCCTCCTGAATGGCGAGTCAAGATTCAGTTTCTATCCTGTATTTCGGTGGACTGACTCTGAGGCTGCTGGGCCTCCTGGCATCCTGCATCCTCCTTGTGACACATGCCAGCAGGCATATGCGGGCCCTGCAGTGTGACCTGAAGTTCCAGCGGGCGCAGCAACAGGGAAATCTCTCCAACATGGTCCAGATCTTGGAGGGAACTGCACAAGATCTGCAGTGTTGGTTAACAAACTACGAATGGGTCAGAGGCAGGCCCCTCTCCATTCCCCAACCAGATCTGGCAGTGGTGAGAGATGCATCACTCGTGGGATGGGGTGGCCATCCTTTCTGCAGTTGCCTGATCAGCAATCCCTCTTCAAATCCCATGTTTTCACTAGGTTCTTGGAGAGTTTGCAACATCTGTATCCGCCTTCGCCCTTCATCATGCTTCAGTGAGACCTTAACCTAGTCCTCACTTTTCTGATCTGCGCTCCCTTTGAGCCTTTGCACAACTGTCTTCTCTGGCTCCTTACCATCAAAACAGCCTTGTCTGTGGTATAAACATCTGCCTGGAGGGTCAATGAGTTTCAGGCTTTGTCATCCTAGTCTCAATACCGAAACATCTATCCGGACAAGCTGGTTCATCACACTAGAGCCTCCTTTCTACAGAAAAAGGTCACTCCCTTTCATGTAGGCCAATCTATCCCTCTGCCTACTATTTATGCATCCCTACAAGGAAGAGGAGCGACCTCACCGTTTGGACCCAAAAAGATCTGCTGCGCACTGGCCAGAAAGCAACCTCCACAGGGTTTGCATGCTAATTTCACTACAGCCAAGACTGTAACCACTGTGTTAGCATGCAGAGTTCTGGTCTGGGCATTTGCCAGGTAGCAACATGGACCTCATGGCACACATTTACCAAGCACTACTGCCTGGACAGCCAAGTCCATTGTGACGGGCACTTCACCCATTCAGTCCTGCAGGATTTTCTGCTATAATTGTTTTTTTCAGTCCCACCTCCAAAGAGGTATTGCTTGGGTGTCTATTCTAAGATTAGGAATCTGGAGCTAGAAGTTTCTATCTCATTAACATGTTCTTACCTTTGGTAATGCCTTATCGGGTAGAAACTCTTGTTTAGCCACAGATTCCTTTCTGCCCCATCCATCCTATCTGCTCTGCGAACTGATTTCTAGGGACAAGGTTTTTTCTCCTTTCATGGCCCTAGTTTTCTACACCTGTGGTCAGTGTTCTTTGTGGTTCTGCGCTCCTGGCGTGGAAAGTTGTGAAAAGAAACTGACATCACCTCACTGGGGTGCACCTATAAAGGCACCACGCACATCACTTCTGAAGCAGACAACGCCACGCGGAGCCGAAAGATGCCACGTGCAGGACTACTGCCCAAAAAACATTTCCGGATCCAGTCTGACGTCTAGGGATAATTATAAGGTAAGGAATCTACAGCTACAGAGAGTCTCTACCAGATAAGGCATTACTGAAAGTAAGTAACTTGTTCTTCAATGTCTATATCTCCTCCCCGCACCTGGAATGTGAGCAATACACTTCCACTGTCTGAAATACCATTCCTCACCCTCCATCTTGTTCAAGGCCAAAATGGATCTCACTGACCTCAATTACTCTGGCTTAGTTACACACATCATGCATGTACCACAGGAGCTACACACGCACACACACACCCACACCAAGTTGCAAGTGAGATGTAAGGGTAAAGGATTGGGCAAGCACAAAGAATCAGAACTTAACACCAGTGAACTAGTAGGTATCCACTCGTGATCCAGATAAAAAGATGTGGTCATACTGCTGATCATCTTAAAACAAAGTAAACTGCCACTACCCCTAAAGACAGTTGTTCTCTGTCGCAAATGAGGACACTCTTGGTGCACTCCTCCAGGTCATGAGACAAGTCTAGGACTTATCATAGTTGGGGGCAGGCCTAGGCCTCTTTGCCTAAGCTTAGATTAGTGTGACACCAGGGCCCTGAAGATGTTGAGGAAGATCGTCAAATGGCCCCCAAGATACTCTAGAAAAAATAATGCCCCCATGCTACTCTAGAAAAACTGTCACTCATGCTCTAGTCACCAGCAAGTTGGACTACGGCAACACCCTCTATGCCAGGATCACCAATCAACTCACCAGAAGACTATAAACTAAACAGAACTCAGCAGCCAGACTCATCTTCAACCTCCCACAGAGAACTGACATCTCACCATGCCTTGGGGAGCTCCACTGGCTCCTGTTACACAAATGTGCTCATTTAAAATTCCTGACACACATTCAAGGCACTACACAACTTAGGCCACACCAACCGGAACAGTTGCATTTCCTTCTATCAACCACCTCAGCTATGCAGCATTCCTACTTGCACACATCTCACGCATACAACAAACCAGATTGGAAGATGGATGTTCTCTTAAATCACATATAAAGCATGGAACAACCCCCCACTCCACATCAGAGCCCCCTCCTTTCTTGAATTCCGCAAGATGCTGAAGTTCTGGCTTTTCAATTAACCAAAGTACCCTAGGCTATTCACACACACATGCTCAGCACCAGGATATGCTCGCGGGTGATGATGCACTTTACAATACATATAATTTAACATAACATCGCATCATCTTCCTCCATTGTACCCTCACCTGATTACAACTCTACATTGCTTTGTAGCCAGGTTATGACCATTCATATACATATACAACATATGGACACAGAGATACATTTTTGATTACTTATCAGTATTGTCATCACTCCGAGCTAAAGTCTTGCGTCTCAGTTCTTCATTTTTTTTCCTCTTAATGGCCTGTCAGCCTCCCTCATACACAACTCCATAGTACCAATGGAAGACCAGATGAGGCCTCGCCCTATTTTGTTCTAGGCCTTCAGGGGAATAATTTCATTTAAAATTTTTACCATTAATATCTAGGAATTTGGGGAAAATGTGTTAAAAAAAACGGAGGATCAAGAAGCAGATTTACATGTCTCAACGGATGAGGAGTTACCTCTTAAATGTAAGGCTGTGACAACGAAAGTTCAGGATTAGTCAAATTACTGGTGACTGAGCTTCTTCAAATCATTCTTTTTTATTTATATATATATATATATATATATATATATATATATATACACATATCCAGAGAATGAGCCAAGTACCACCCGCCCTCATAAAAAAAACAATTAAGCAAAAACACTTCACCTAGTGATATCAAGGCCTGGTGAATTTCCTTCATCACGTTCCTGTAAAGTTCCTTCTGCCATTCATGTAAAAGTTCCCACTCCTCCTCGGAGAAATGTGCAGCAACATCACAAAATGCAACTGGTGCCTGGAAGAGCAAGTGTTATGTTTAGGCACTCCATAACAAGGGTGGTGATGTGCAGACGTAATTTTGTTTGTGCACACCTTGACTGAAAAACAACGTATTCACAGCTGAAGAAACAAGTGTCATGCCTCAAATTATATTACGATATAAAGCATTTCAATGTGTTTATTGATAACACTTTTTGGTAAATATGTTGATTGATTTCAAGACAACAGTTCCTTTGAACTTCGGAGTACAGTACCAGCAGTGTGTAGGCAGAGGTGGCCTGAATATGCAACACAATAATACAAAAGTGGATGCACAAAGGAAGAAGAGTGATTGTTGTTCATTCTTAAAAAGTTTAAAAAAAAACAAAAAAACATGTGCTATGGGTTATGATTCTGTCCTTGCGTTTTTGTCTTTACATTTTTTTAACATGCCTAGCAGCTATCTCCTTCCCTCTACTCTACACACACGGCTCTGTGCAGCATCCCTCGAGTATCGCTTCAAAGACAGCTGTCTCTTTTCTGTTTATAAATTGGATGCTGCACCGTACATGAACAGGCAAGGGACTCTCACTATTTAATTAAACAGTAATATAGGTGTTAACACGTAATTGTCAAATATGGATCTTGTACTCTTCATATGAACAGTATCATACTAATTTAAAAGAAACGCTGTCCACAGCTTTATCTATGAATGTTAAGAATTCTATGTATGTGTTAGCTAAACTATATACAGATTAGTAATCATTTGATTACAGTCTTCTAAACAGACAGTATCAGTGAAATCCTTAGATATGGATATGTTATCCTCACATCAGTAAATACATGAAGAAGATGATAATCTTACTCATAAATGGATGCCAATATCTCAGTATCTGCTGACAGCAGTTTTGCTGTGCAGTCTCCAATAAAATAAAATTTCACTAAGTGAATGACATACCACAGTCTACTAGTGCTTCTTTCATGATAGTGTAAATAAAAATATTCAGCCCCCTGGGTCACAGTTACGTTTACACCAATCTTCTTCCTTGTTGGTACTGTTTCAGCAAACATGTCACTAGGTACATGTGGAATTTTAAAATCTTGGATGTCGTGTGTCTTTAGACCGTATCGTCACAACTGAAGGATATGTTCAGTTAGCTTGTGTGAAGCCATACTACTTATTCATGCACCATCCCAACCCTAACAATCCAGCTTCAGCATTTTATTCTTGGAAACGCTTAGTAATAAACTCATGAACAGACACACTTCAACCGGCTTGGGACACTATGAACCTCCTCGATTCTTTAGGAAGATAAAATTGCGGGCAGTCCCGTGGAATCAAACAAAAACAACTGCCATTGAATGAAAACATTTATCGAAGAAGTAACCCGAACATATTTCCAGTTTGTAGGAATATGAAGGCAGAACCAGGAGCAGCCCCTTTCCACTTCTGCCAAACAGTTTCTAAACACGGATAACTTACTGCACACTTTCTAGGTAATACACAAACACCAAACTATTGATGCTGACTGACCTGCCCATAAAATGGGTTAAACTGACACTGGTCCTCAGTCTTCACTCGTCTATCGCACAAAATCTAACTATTTTAGGCCTAGGAATACGAGCCATCCCTGGTTTCAGGAACAAATATAAAACAAAAAAAATATGCTTCTTTACACCATGTTGAGGCGTTTGGTTATGATGTTACTGAGGAACAGATACGATGATCTGTTTTGCAGTTAAGACTACACCGTACACGCTGTACCTGTAAATCACGCAATCCATCATCCAGCAAGACTCACCTGACCTGATCCCAGCGGGGGCATTTCTTGTCTCTGTTTTTTAAGTGACTTACTCAGCCCCTTCTCTAGTTCTACATATGTCACCGGGTGCTTGCAGGGTGGGGGCTGTGATTAACTGAGAATGTTCAGAGGGGAGCTACTTCTCACTGAGGGAAGCATACGTTTACTGGAGAGACACTTTTCATCTTCTGTGTTATAAAACACTTGCTAGGGTGTATTGTACATAGATAACTGAGGGTGCTCGGAGCAGAGACGCTTCTCACTACGAGAACCAGAAACAGCCTCCAGCTGCATCTCCGTTAATCGAGCATGCCCTGGTACGTTTTGCAACTGGTTCCACTCTCTCCACTGGCGCATGCGCGGTGTATTTTTTTCGTAGAACTTCCTGTGGGACATTGCGCACGCGTGGCGCGTCACTTTACTTCCTGTCGGGTGAGAGCCGCACAGGGGCTAGTTGGAGCGGCCCTGGCTATGCTACCCATTAAGAGGATGTGTCCAGCAGGATGTTCTGCTGACTCCAGCACGAAAAGGCTGCCTGCAAACCAGTCTTTGTCCATCTTTGCCCCAACCACAGATTTCTGTTCTTGTCTTTGAAGAGAATCATGGTCTAAACTAGAGACGTATGGTTACGCTTCCTCAACAAAGCATGAACAAATATTGATATGAAGGAAGCAATGAAATATATGTCATCTAGCCCCAGGCTGGAACGACCTTAATGTATCTGTGTTTAGTGAGACACAGCCGGACAAACTTGCTCATTTTCCTGTTTATTCCAACTGATTCTGTCAGGGCCGGAGGCTTCTGGATTCTATAACAGGACCGGAGGCTCTGATTATGCTTCTCAATTCTTTACAACTTGATAAACAGCAGCCAATGAAAAAACAGTAAACATTAGGGAGGCTTTGAACCCTGCCTCCCATAACCACCAATAGCAGACCAGCATAGTCTATAAACTGAGGAGGCACCATCTGACTTCTTCTCTCATTGCTGCTCACGCAGTCAGATAAGTGCCTCCCCATTGTTCTTATGTGGCATTATATAGTTTAAAAACAGTCATATTTAGTTTCTAGTAGCGCACGCTTATCTTGTTTCCACCGCGCGCCAGGATGCATGTTTCATCTGTACTTTCTTTCATTCATAAACAAGTTTTATTCTTACCGCTGCTCTTTTGTGTGTGAGCACGGTTGTCAGATGCGCGGTCCAGCATTTTTTCTTTAAACGTCCTCGCACTTGGACCTTTTTTCAGCCATCGCACAGCTGTTTATGCGCTTGTCGGAGGCGCGTTCTTGAGGTTTAACGATGGGAAGGTCAGACAAGGCTTGCCTGTCCGGGTCGCATGTGAGTGCACACCAGAAGACGCGCGTGTGTAGCCCGATTGGGCTATACGCGCACGTGCACACCCTACAAGAAGGGGAAGTGGCGTTTTTGTCAACTTCCCTTTCTCGTAGGAGAACGGACGCCGGCCCCGGGCTGTGATAACGGGGGCAGTGATTCTTGGACATATATATTGCCTTATTTTCACTCTGGAAATAGCGTTTTTGTTGTTTGAAACATTTTGGTGTGGCAATCCATTTCTTCTGTAATTTGCACTGTATTTTGACGCCCTTGACCAGTGCTGGCTGGGGTTGGAATAATTAAAGACTTGCTGTTTATGCATTTGAGAGCACTTCACTTGTGAAGTTGAGACATTGATAAGATCATGTCTGATGAAGAGTATTATGATCAGGGCTTGGAGATGTATGGTCCATATGAGAACGAAGACTACTATTTTGATCCCTGTTTTGAACAGGTTATTGACTCTTCCATACAGAAGTCCTTGGATAAAGTAATTACATCTGCCCTAGTTCCCTTGTCTAAAAGGATTGATGATCTGGCTGGTCCTTCCTCTTCTATTCCCTCTGTAGATACTTCATCTCCGTCTGTTCCTTCTGCTGAACAACTGTGGCCTCACAAGAGCAAATTGGCCAATATTTCCCTATCTTCTACCTCTGAGCATACCTACGCTAACACTTCAGATACCCTCACCCTTACTTTTTTGCCTACTGCTGCTTCTGACTCTAATTCTGCCTCTTCGCATGAATCATTACAACCTAAAAAGCGCAATAAGAAGCGTAAACTTTCTTCTTCTCCTTTTACTTTTAAACCTTCTGATACTATTAATCCCAGATCTTCGGACTGGGCTCCTGCCACTGCTGTGGAAGATTATGCGCAGTTGCATATTCGAAAAGGGTTTGAAAAAGAGGTCAGATCCAGATTGCGATCGGAGTATCCTCGCCCAGATTTACCACATAAAACTGCGGTCACCCCTAAGATTGATAATACTACGGTGGCTTTCCTTAAGAAATATTACAAGGATCTGAAGAAAGGGATAGACAGGGCCCTCAAGGCTTGTCAGGACAAACTGTTGGATTTTTCCGGATCCCTGGCGAAAATCCTGGAACTGGCTCTTCAGGCTCAGGAGACTGGGGCAGCTATCCATCCGGAAGTTCTGTCTGGGTGGACTCAGCGAGCCATTTGTTTTTTGGGTAATGCAAGCTGTGCTTTAGCTTTAGAGCGAAGAAAGTCCGTCTTACTGCGCATTGATCCTCAATTGGCAGATTTGGATTCGGCTGAAGCAGGTCCTCTGGTGGAGGGACACCTTTTTGGGGACAAATTTGTGAAAGACATTGCAAACATTTGTCAACACTTTCACGTGCTTAGACAAATCTTAGTCTTCCCTTAAAAGAATGTTCAATCCAGTTTTTGGAAGGGTCGGTCGATTTAGAGGACGCTCGGCTGGCCGAGGATTTCATCAAGGTCCTGCAAGAGGAAATTATTCAAGACGCAGGGGTTAGACCGAAGACCATTCGCAAGCAGGCTTCTACCCCTCCAGATATAGAGGAGCACGTAACCACAACAATCTAGGGGCAAACAGAGGTTAAAGAGCCATTGATAACACCCCCACAGGTAATAAACCTTCCTTTTCCTTCTCTCCCTTTAGGAGGCAGACTTAAATATTTCTCAAAAATGGGCCTCCATTTCTTCAGACACATGGGTTCTAGATTCAATTCAAGGATATTCCATAGAACTTTTAACTGTCCCCCGGCAACAAACCCTTCCTCCTCCTATCCTGTTTTCCCCAACCAGACAAATCCTTTATAGATGGCGAAATTCAAGACTTGCTAACAAAGAAGTCTATTTCTATCACTTCCCGTCATCCAAAGGGTTTCTGCAGCAACATCTTTTTGGTGCAAAAGAAAGGGACCGGGCAGAGGTTAGTCCTCAACCTCAGAAACTTCAACCCCTTTGTTGTGTACCGGCATTTCAAGATAGAAGGCATTCATTTGTTGCGATATCTACTTCAAGTGGACAGGGTTTCTCGTACGATCATCTGGTTCCTCTCTCTTTAGAAGCCCGAGAGGAACTTCAATGGTGGCTCTCTCACATGGAGGCCTGGAACGGCAGGGCCATCTTTGGAGAATCACCTGAGGTGGTGATAGAGTCGGATGCCAGTAGCTGGGGCTGGGGTGCGAGATGCAGTCCTTTTTCCACAGGAGGGCGTTGGTCCTCAGAGGAACTGCAGCTCCACATCAATTGTCTGGAACTCTTAGCGGGTTCTTTTGCCATCAGATCACTTTCCCCTCTCAGGAGCAATTGTTGTATTCTCCTGAAAATGGACAATGTGTCCGCAGTCCGATACATCACCCGTTTGGGGGGGATGAGGTCTCCTCCTGGTGAATATTGCCAGGGAGTTTTGGCATCTTTGTCTGGATCGGAAGATCATGGTGAGAGCGGAATTCCTCCCAGGCAAAGACAACCTAGTGGCAGATTGGAACTCTCGTTTTTTGAAGGATTCCAGCGATTGGAAACGTCTTCTTTCTGTATTTCAGAAGGTCATGATGTTGATGGGGCCGTGTCAGGTGGACCTGTTTGCATCTTGTCTCAATTTTCAGATCCCAAAATTTTTCAGCTGGAGACCGGATCCGTTGGCTCTTGCAACAGACGCTTTTCTTCAGGATTGGTCAACTCAGATGAATTATGCTTTTCCTCCATTTGCCATGATTCCACGGGTGGCGACGTTCTTGCTCCGTCAAGCAGTATCGGAAGTTCTCATCACTCCGTTTCGGAGGAGTCAACCCTCGTTTCCATCCCTTCTGGAACTTTTGATAGCTCTCCCTCTTCAGCTCCCAATTTTTCCTCAACTCCTTCTGGATACAGTGCGATCCCCGCATCCTCTTCTTCTATCGGGTCAACTGTCTCCCATGGCCTGGAAGATATCGGGAGACATTCTCAAGTGCAAGGCCTTTTGGCTTCAGCTTCCTCGTTTATACGACAAGCTTGGGATCCTTCCACCCACAAGAGATACTCTTTGGCATGGAAAAAGTGGGTGGGTCGGTGCCTTTGAGGGGATGTGGATCTCGTAGGATCCGAGGTCAAGGACATTATACATTTTCTGTCTGAGTGTGCTGAAACAGGACCATGTTACAGGTTGGTAAATAATTTTAGATCGGCTATTTCGGCCGGACACTTTGGTATGTAAATTGCTGAAGAGTATTAGGGTGGCTAACCCATCTAAACCACGCTATTCGCAACTTTGGGATGTGAATGTTGTTTTATCTTTTTTGACTAATTGGCCTGATAATCTTTTGTTATCTCTGAAACAATTATCGGCAAAATTGACCATGTTGCTCTGTTTAATATCTTGTCGAAGGGTTTCGGATGTGAAAGCGTTGGATCTAGCAGGAAGACTGTTTTCTCCTTCTGGTGTTTCGTTTCTTATTTCCAAACATACAAAATGCATGTCTACTTCTGTGGATTACTTGCTCTGGCCTCCCGGGTCGCTGTCCCCCCACACAGGCTCAGTATTGATGGAGTTGGAGCAGGCTGCGGCCGTCTCTGAAAGCCACCGGTATTGTCATAAAATTACATAGCGAGATGCTCCGCTGTTTATCCCACATAACTTCGCAGCTCGTTTCCCCGGTGCTGATTTTCAGCTTCACAGAGACATAAAAAGATTAGTTTGCTTAAGCTTCCCAGACGCCCTGGTGTGCCTGAGCGTGGCCAGGGTTGTAAAAATTGCATAGGCTTGGTCTAGAGTGCTGCAGGTGGCTCCCTACACGTTCTTTGAATATTAACTGTACATTATCCTCCTGCTGGTGTCATGCACTCCCCCTGATTGCAGTTCTCTACCTTGATTGAAGCCCTTGGTGAGTGACTTTAATAACTTGGAGCACCATGGCTAATTTTGAGGCTTTCAAGGAGGATGAATATTATAAGGAGATCGTTCAGCCTTCTTTGAAAGAGAGCTTGGTGAGTTCCTGGGCCCCCTTACCCAACCCTTTAAAAGTTTCGCCCGTCAAAAGGGCTGGCTCCCTCCTCTTATGCCTACAACTGATCCACAAATTTCACAGGGCAACCCGTCTAGTGGCAAGACTAAGGCCAAAACATGACCCCACATGGAGGTATTTGAAAAACTGTCAGTGTCAGTTAGAGTTGATCACGGCTACAGCGCCTCCCAGGCCCAGGAGTGGGATGATTCGTTGGACCCTCCTGGGCCCACTGATTTGGACTACTCGTCCGCAGTCCTTTCCGACAGCAATCAGGACAACATCCCCAGCCAGAGTAAAAAGAGAAGAGCCAAACACCCCCCGAACTTCCTTTCCAAGACCCCCAAGTTGTTAACCTTCAACCATGACGAAATCATACTCCAGCGTTCCTCCACTTGGACCCCTCCACATGAGGTGGCGGAATACATTCAGGAACACATCCGGCAGAGCTTTGACAAAGAGGTGCACGTCAGACTTCGCACCGACTGTCCAAGACCAGAGCTAGCAGGGAAGGTCACAGAAATCCCAGAAGTAGACTCTACAGTGGTGACCTTCCTTAAGAAAGGGACTAAGGACCCTACGAAGAACCTTGATAGAGCCTGGCGCTCGTGCCAGGACAAGCTCCTGGACATTTCCAGACCCCTCATGAAGATCTTAGAGTTGACCTTTGAAGCCAAGGTGACGAATTCCCCAACAGACACAGATATTCTGGTGGGCTGGGTGCAGTGAGTGGAATGCCAGCTGGGAAATGCCAATGTGGCGATCTCCACCGAGTGTCGTCGCTCTGTTCTAA